>NW_004444233.1:1373854-1408675 GCF_000243295.1 Trichechus manatus latirostris | reverse complement strand
GTCTGTTAGCTGCCAGGCAGGACTTCTTGAGGATGCAGGGGTTGTGGTTGTTGGTGTTGTGCATGGCCCAGCTGCTTAGATGCCTCTGCAGACTCGTGTCCTCCGAGTTGTAGATGTGCTTTGCGTAAGAATCTGGCCACTCCTGGAACCAGTTTTTTTTTTTTACATTCTGTGGCAGTTTCATATTATTAATATCCCAGTTTAATATCTCCTTGTCCTCAAAATCAACATTGTCTGGTTCCATGATAAGTTCAGGTCACCTACAGGATTTCATCTGTTCAACTCCCCTCAGAAACATTTCAGAATTTTGCTCTTAAAGGCATTAATATGCTCAAGATGAGCCAGCCCATGCAGCTTAGACAGTGAGACTGCTTTCTGATGCTGAGCCAGGGGCAGCATTGCACTCAGAGGATCAACCATGATATTTTTAATCACCTCATATGCATGTGAAAGCTGGACAATGAATAAGAAAGGCCAAAGAATTGATACCTTTCAATTATGGTGTTGGTGAGGAATATTGAATATACCATGAACTGTTGGAAGAACAAACAAGTTTGTCTTGGAAGAAGTACGGCTGAATGCTCCTTGGAAGCGAGGATGGCGAGATCTCGTCTTTCGTACTTTAGACGTTATCAGGAGGGACATGTCCCTGGTGAAGGACCTCGTGCTTGGTAAGGTAAAGGGTCAGCAAAAAACAGGAAGACCCTCAACGAGATGGATTGACACAATGACTGCAACAATGGACTCACACATAGCAATGATTGTGAGGATGGTGCAGGACCAGGCAGTGTTTCGTTCTGTTGTACACAGGGTCACTATGAGTCAAAACTGACTCAACGGCACCTAACAACAACAACATTAAACAAATAATAACACACATGAAGAATGTGCCTCTTAGTTCAATCAAGTATATGATAGCAAATGGTCAACTCCTGTCCAAAGGCAAGACAAGGGACAGGAAAACTGGACGAATGGACAGGGGGAATCTGTGGTGGAAAGGAGGTGAGTGCTGACACATTGCAGGGATTGCAACCAATGTCACAAAACAATTTGTATATAAATTTTTGAATGAGAAACTAAGTTGTTCTGTAAACTTTCGTCTAAAGCACAGTTATTTAAAAAAAAAAAATCAGATTAAAACCAGTATATATCTAGAATGGAAGTCAGCAAATATTTTCTCTAAGGAGCTAGGTAGTAAGGATTTTAGGCTTTGCAGGCCCCACGGTCTCTGCCAACCACTCAACCCTGTCCTGAAAGCAACCATAGACCATCCAAAAGTGAATGACAGGGCTGTGTGCCAATAGAACTTTATTTTGAAAAACAAGTGGCTGTAGTTGGCCAACTACTGATCTAGAAGCTCAAACGTAAAAGGGGTAACTATATTAAAGTGAAATAATTAGATTTGAAATTTAAAAGGTGATTAATTAGCAAATAAAAAACAAAATAATGCTTAAAGAGGGCAGAAGATCTAATAAATGAAGATGGGGTTGCAAATGAAACTATTTTTTAAACATTGTGGTCAAATTACATTGAAGCCTGTGAAAGCCGAACATGACAGACCTGCCTTGTTTTTCTGAGTCTCGCAAGTTTTCCATTTTTGACACGGTGCAGTCTTACCACTTTTGTATTGCTGTCTATTAGTGGAAAATACTTCAGTTTTCTTCTATGACAGGTTCCTGCCTTACGCAGGTTCTGACTTTCACAAGTTTACTGTATAAAATAAAAGATGAAATACATTTCCAATTCTGGGCTATTAGTAGCACATCTATGTGCTTCAAATCAAGGCAACCAAAAAAGATGAGTGTATTGTGGCCAGGATTTAGCAGAAGTCCTGAGACCTGGGCCTCCTTGGGGCTCCTCCAGTGCTCACACCCCATCAGTGAGTCTCTCCTTCTGGATGGGGAGAGGGGAGCTCACTCTCTGTGAGCATGGCTGCCTGCACAGTGTCTCCTGCACTGACGTGAGCTGTCATCAGGAGTTGTTAATTACCAGCTCCCCATGCTGGATATTCCCCCTCGTCATTGTATTAGAGAAAGATTAAGCTGAAAGACATTCTAATACAGCAGTTTACAGAAAGTAGAAGTTGATTCTTCTTTCACATAACAGATCTATGGGGAAAAGTCCAGGTTAGTAGCGCAGCCCTACTCCAGGAAGTTATTCAGGGATTGAGGCTCCTTCTATCTGTGGCTCTGCCGTCCCCTAGAGTGCTTCCTCATCGCCTTGGTTGAGGTTCTGTCATGAGTTTGGAGAGAAAAAGAAAGAAAAAAGTCCTACAAAGCACCTTTCTATCAAACAAGTCATATGGAACAGTTCTCCCTGTGATTGCTCATTGTCACACCCCTAGTTCCTCAGATCTAGCTTTTCAAAATGGACTCCACCTTGTAGTGTGGTCCCAGCAGTTCCCCAACAAGTATGGTCCTGTCCAAAACGCACAATGGCCATCTGCGTTTCCTCCATTCCTCTAGTTCTCTGTTTCCAAGTGAAAGAATTTTGGAAGGAAGCAGATAGGGTTTAGGTCACAGGTCATAAAGAATATCTGTGAATACAACTGTAAAGATTTCACCATAGAAGATAAAATACAGACCTATCTTGTGGGATATATGCCATTTAAACATGGCTGCACTATTGACAACAGCAGCCCCCACAGGCCTCTATGCTGTATACGACATGTTGGAGACTTGTCAGCTATAAGAATGAGATTAGGCACGACTTGTTTTCCCAAACCTATTGCCCTGTTACTGATTGGCTTGTTTACCTGAATTCCTTCTCCCTTGCCCGAAACTTATTGTTACTCACCCAAAGCCCATTGTTCTGTTATTTGCTTCACTGTTTGCTGTATTGACTATAAAATAAACTCCTGGGACTGAAGCCGGGGTCGACTCCTCAGAGTGACCCTCCTGGTCCCACTTCTCTGTAAGAGTTGTGTTTGGTTACTGTCTCTGCCGCCCCGACATTCTCCGCCGCTGCGACACTATCTAATAATTCTAATTTTCCTTCACACTTCTAAAACAACATTCACCTTATCTTGTTTGTTCTAATCCCACCTCTCCCCGCCCTGAAAACGCATCAGGTTGGTCCTCTGTCTTCACATCTGGTCACAAAGAGTCACCCATTCAGTTAAAATTCAAATATATCCACGTCCATTGAACTTCTTCTTCTGGATTTAAGCTGTTTTCTGGTAAGTTTGCTTCTTTTTTCTTAACATTAGTTTCCTTTGCACAAATAATGCATGAATACATCCTCCTTGATAAAAAAGAAAACTTGGCCTCATCTGTAAAGTCCCCTTTTACTTCCACCCTGGAGCCTGGCCTTTTTCCCCCTCTCGCCCGAAGAAGGCCTGGTGATCATTTTGTGTGTCCTTTAGAACTTTTCTTATGCATTCACACACACACATGTATCTGTAGAAAATACTTTGTGGTTGCCCTTTTAGAAACATAAGAGGTATCATCCTGTTCATGCTAATCAGCAATATAATTTAAAAATTCAGCCTTGTGCCTTGGGAATCTTCCCCTGTTATTCATACAGTTCCATCTCATTCTTTGTCTGCCATGTGGTATTCCACAGTATTATTGGACAACTGGAGCCCTGGTGGCACAGTGGTTAAGAGCTCAGGCTGCTAACCAAGAGGTCAGCTGTTCAAATTCACCAGCTGCTCCTTGGAAACCCTATGGGGCAGTTCGCCTCTCTCCTACAGGGTCGCTATGAGTTGGAATCGACTCGCTGGCAACAAGTTTTTTTGGTTGGGCATTTACACATTGGTTTCACTTATTTACTATTATAAATAGTACCACAATGAACACCTCACTATATGCCTCTTTGGATATGTGGGTGAGTTTTTATAGATTAGAATTATTGT
Source organism: Trichechus manatus latirostris (assembly GCF_000243295.1). NCBI lineage: Eukaryota > Metazoa > Chordata > Mammalia > Sirenia > Trichechidae > Trichechus > Trichechus manatus. The sequence goes on along the minus strand of NW_004444233.1, from coordinate 1,404,819 downwards.
GTCATAGGATATGATTTAAGTTTTAAAAGATGTTGACAAATGGTCCTCCAAAATAACTATACCAATTCACAAGCTCGCCAGCAGGAAATGCATATCACTTTTCCAAGCCTTGCCAATACTTTATATTTTATCAACTAGTTAATTTTTGTTCCTCTGCTAGAACGATGGTCTCTCACTTTTGTAATTTACAGTTCCTCAGATTATAGTTAAAAACTCTTTTTACATTTTTTTGGCCATAAATATTTCTACTTCCCTAACTTGTTCATAGATTTTTGTCCACTTTTCTACTGAGTTCCCTTAATGATTAATAAGAGTTCTTTACATAATCTTGATACTACTCCTTTGTCTCTGTATTACCTATCTTTTAGTTTTGCTTGTTTGTGTCTCATTATAGACAAGTGTTAGATTTTGATACTGTTCAATTCACAAATCTTTCTCTTTGTGGCTTTTTCTTTTTATGTTTTATTTAAAGAAACTCTTCACACCTTATGATTATAAACATTCTTATAGTTTCATTAATACCTGTACAGCTTAGTATTTAATGTTGTGTTTAAATTCTGGATGAATTAATTTTAATAAATGGTGTGACATAAAGCTCTAGTATTTTTCATTGGTAAGCAATTGTCCCATCTCTATTTTTTGGCTAGTCCAGTTGAAAATAACACCTTTGCCATACTAAATTTCCATATATATATGAGTGTGTTTCTGAACTCAAGTTCATCCAATAGTTTCAGTACATGGAGTTTTAAGTAATATCATCACCAGACTTTCTACAGGGCCTCTAGTCCCATTTAACATACCTTCTGTCTGCAAGTCACTCTTCAGATCTGGACATGAACCTTTCCAGCCCTGAACACAGCTGGGGAACAGGGAATGTCAATGGTGGAAAGATCGCATTCACATCTTCATAAGTCTCCACATTTCCTTATTCTCCCTTCATCCTCTACTCCCAAGAGCAATCCAGCTGGACACAAGTTGCCTTAGAGCTATTTATTGAAAGAATAGAGAAGACAGATACAAAGCCTCCTAGGGGCATGGTGAAACAAGACAAGCAGTGCAACTCTGCCTCTTGCTCAGCATATCCTCTTGTTGTCTCACTGGGCCATCGTGTTGTTGATAGGCATCTTGAAGAAGCAGTCAGACTGCACGTATGCAGCTATTTTCTCCAAAGCCTGAAGGGAAAGCACACTAAACCTTATAAAGACCTGAACTCAGTCCAACAGACAAACTTTAACCACAATATTCACATGCTGCCTGCCTCCACCTACCCCCATTTCTGGTAGACAGAGCCTTTGGGGTGGAAGAAACCAGGCCTTTATGTTAAAGGCTTATTGGTGATCCACCCTTGGTCTCTTTAGGCAAAAGCTGATGTTGGACAACATTCTACCACCCTGAGGTCCCTCAGGGCCCACAGGAGCTTGTGAGTTTTTTTGTAAGAGAGGTGCAGGGAGCCTCACCTCAAAATGGCACATGAAAGCCTTCAGATTTGGGAACCCATCTAGGCATTTGGGCACAAACATGTGGTTCTGATCTAAGACATCATGGTGAGAAAGCCCACAAGGAGAGCTAGAAGAAGGACAATAAGATGATAGGGTGATAGGGTCTAGAGAATTAATTAACACCTGCAGAGATAAAGAGATAGCTTCTCTTTTCATTTCTTCCTGCCCTTCCCCTGCAAACCAGGACAATTTCCCAGAAGTAGGGAGAATTGTTTCAGTTGACCAGGTAGCTGTTCCAAGTTCTCAGGCTTCAACTTTTCCTGGGAGACAGTGAAGAGGAAAAAGGGAGAGAGAAAGAAAGAAGGAAAAGGAAGAGGGGATGGGAAAAGAGAAGGAGAAGAAGTAATAGAAGAGGTGTCATCATTTTCATATTTAATTGGGGCAGGGACCAGTGATGGACAATTAGCAGCCCCTTCTCAGGGTGCCTTTCTCTAACTGCCTTCAGGTGGAGGTGGCAGGATGGGACACAAGGATTTGAAAAGAGGGAGGCGCCAACACCAGAGTTGCAACACTAAAACCAAAAAGAAGCGTTTTGTTTCCTATTCTCATTGACCGACTGGGTTGGGAGCAGCAGCAAAGTAAAGCAGAGATAACGCTTCTGTCCCTAAATGCTCCCTTTCCTGATTCGCCTTCAGCTGATGAGGTAGTCCAGGAATTTGGAATGCTTTGGAAGCAAAGATGTGTCTAATCTCACAAAAATCTTAAAAAATTGGATGATAAAAATCAAAACTTCAAAAATCTTTTTTGTTTTTTCAGAAGAATTTTTTAAAATTTATTGTACTTTAGATGAAGATTTTCAGAACAAACTAGTTTCTCATTAAACAGTTAGTACACACATTGTTTTATAACATTGGTTAACAACCCCATGACATGTCAATACTCTCCCTTCTTGACCTTGAGTTCCCTATTACCAGCTTTCCTGTCCCTTCCGGCCTTCGCATCCTTGCCCCTGGGCTAGTGTTCTCCTTTAGTCTGGTTTTGTTTTATGGGCCTGTGTAATCTTTGGCTGAAGGGTGAACCTCAGGGCTAAAAGGGTGTCTGCGGGCCATACTCTCAGGGTTTATCCAGTACTTGTCAGGCGAGTAAGTCTGGTCTGTTTTTGTGAATTAGAATTTTGTTCTACATTTTTCTCCAGCTCTATCTGGGACCCTCTATTGTGATCCCTGTCAGAGCAGTCCGTGGTGGTAGCCGAGCACCATCTAGTTGTACTGGACTCACTCTGGAGGAGGCCATGGTAGATGAGGTCCATTAGTCCTTTGGACTAATCTTTCCGTTGTATCGTTAGTTTTCTTCATTCTTCCTTGCTCCCAAAGGGGTGAGACCAGTGCAGTATCTTAGATGGCTGCTCAGAGGCTTCTAAGACCCCACACGTTACTCACCAAAGTAGAACGTAGAACATTTTCTTTATAAGCTGTGTTATGCCAGTTGAGCCAGATGTTCCCCAAGACCATGGTCCCCACAGCCCTCAGCCTAGCAATTTGGTCCCTCAGGGAGTTTGGATATGTCTGTGGAGCTTCCATGACCTTGCCTTGCACAAGTTGTGCTGGCTTTCCCAGTATTGTGTTCTGTCTTACCCTTCACCAAAGTTACCACTTATCTATTGAAAAAAACAAAAATCTTTCAGCTGCTTTGCTGGTACCTACAGAAACAGTTATGATGAAGTAAATCATGCAAAGTGAAAAGTGCAAAGGCCCAGTTTCTCACAGTAGTGCTTTAGCTGACTGATAATGTTAAAACAAGCTGCATCAAGCTAGATAATTGCTCCTGTAATCACAGAAGGGAGAGGCCTTAGAAGAATTCAGAGGGCCTATTGTTAACTGTCAGAGACAACCCATGATTGGAAAAAGTGGGAATATTCTGAAGTGTGCAAAATTGGAATGCTCCTTGCCATAAAGGTAATATTTGGTGCTCTCAGAATGCTTGACACATGTCTTTGGCTATCTATTGCTGCTATAGCAGAAATATCACAAGTGGATGGCTTTTTTAAGAAACAGAAATCTATTCTCTCACAGAGAGTCTAAATTCAGGGTACCATCTCCATGGAAACCTTTCTCTGCTGGCTCTAGGGAAAGGTCTTTGTCATCAATCTTCCCCTGGTCTAGGAGCTTCTCAGCACAGGGACCCCAGGTCCAAAGGATATGTGTACTCCTGGCTCTTCTTGTTTGGTGGCATGAGGTCCCCCCATCTCTTTGCTCACTTCTCTCTTTTATATCTCCAAAGAGACTGACTCAAGATACAACCTACCAGAAGAACTAGATGGTGCCCGGCTACCACCAATGACTGTCCTGACAGGGAATACAACAGAAAGTCCTGGACAGAGCAAGAGAAAAATGTAGAACAGAATTCAAATTCCCATAAAAAGACCAGAATTAATGATCTTACAGAGTCTGGAGGAACCCTGGAAACTATGACCCCTGGCGCTCTGCTAATCCAGAACTGAAACCATTCCCAAGCCCACTTTTCAGACAAAGATTAGACAGGCCTATAAAACAAAAAATTAATACATGAGAGGAACGTGCTTCTTGGTTCAATCAAATATAGGAAACCAAATGGGCATTTCCTGTCAAAAGGCAAGATGAGAAAGCAGGAAGGGACAGGCACTGGAAGGGACAGACACAGGGAAACTGGGGTGGAAAGAGGGAGCGTGCTGTCACATTGTGTGGATTGCAACCAATGTCACAAAACAATGTGTGTATAAACTTTTGAATGAGAAATTAACTTGAGCTGTAAACTTTCACCTAAAACACAATTAAAAAAAAAAAAAGTCCACAATCTAATCTTGTACACTGAGTCCTGACTCATTAACATAACTGCCTCTAATCCTGCCTCATTAACATCATAGAGGTAGGATTTACAACATACAGGAAAATCACATCAGATGAGAAAATAGTGGACAATCACACAATACTGGGAATCAGTATTGATACACAGTTCAATCCATAACAATGCATAATGCCAAATAATTTTAAATGGAGTTTAGCAAAAAATGCTTCATGATATTACCTAAAATAGGAGAGATACATTGGCAACAATATTACACCATCATTGGTGGGGTCATATAGGAGTTGCAAAATATGAAAACGACCCAAATGTGTATCAACTGATGACTTGATAAACAACATGTGGTTGATCCATATAGCGGAATATTATTACTTAGCCATAATAAGGAGTGAAGTACTGATACAGGCTGCAACATAAACTTTGAAAACATGTGAAAGAAGCCAGTAACAAGAGACTACATACTGTATGATTCCACTTATGTAAAATGTCCCAAATCAGCAAACATAGAGACAGAAGGTGGTTGCTTAGGGTAGCCGTTTGAACAGAACAAAGCCTGATTAGCTTTGAAGATGATGGCAGCTCTTCTATTACTTTTCTTCCGTTTCTTCTTCTTAGTTTAAAATCTAAAAAGTGCATGAAAGGATTACAAGCCTTTCACCTTACTTACTCAGTCTGTATGCTGAACAAATAATCAGACTTCTAGCCTTCTAAATTGTGAGAAAATAAATTTTTCTTCTTTAAACCACCTGCTTGTGTTATTTTGGTTATAGCAGCACTAGGTAACTAAGACACTACCTTACCACCAGAAGCTGCTTCCTGAGCTGGACCCAGTGTGGGAACTGGGAAGACTGGCAGGGTCTGAATAGGGTGGGTGGGTGTCAGCAACATGGACTACTCCCTACTGGCCATTGTTGACACAGGCTCTGAGCTCCCCAATTTAGCACAGACCTGCAGATCTTCTGACTTCTAGGTTCTAGTAGTGGTGAGCTACAGTCTACCTTCCTCCTCATCCTCCACGCCACACTTTATCTCGCTGGTTTGAAACTTTTATTGAAATATTAGGCTCACACCTTGCTATCCTAACAATATGTTAATTTTTTGTGCGTGGTAAAATATTTTTCAGTGTACAATCCAGCGGCATTGATCACATTTACAGTGTTGTGCAACCATCACCATTATTCTTTCCAAAACTTTTTCAACACATCAAATAGAAACTCTGTACCCATTAAGCAATAACTTCCCCTTTCTCCCTCCCCCCAGCTCCTGGTAACCAATAATTTACTTTCTGTCTCATGAATTTGTCTGTTCTAGATATTCCATATAAATGGAATCATACAATATCTGTCTTTTTGTGCCTCTCCATTCTCCTTGGGTTCCCCTGTACTGCTCTCCTGCAAATGCTCCAGCTTGTCTCTGCCCCTGATCTCTGGGAAGTCTCCATTCTGGTTATACTTCAGGATCTTTAGGGATGCACTCCTCTTGTCGGTTCTTTGGCGGGACAACTTGGTCAGACGCGAGGCTCTGGTCTCCATTGGCGGGGTGGTGCTAGAGGGCCTCTCTTTGGGAGAGCTGAGAACTGTGCCACCAGCCAGTGCTACTGGTTTGGAAACAGAGATAGGACTGGTCACAGAAGACTTGCGGCTAGAGGAAGGGAATCCTGAATTGTATGCCATTCCTTTCGCTTTCCATGGGCTGGGCCGGAAGGAGGTGGTACCAGCTTGAGAACTAGATTCTTGTAGACACTTGAGAGCATGGTAGATGATTTGTTCCTGTTTGTGTGGTGAGATCCTGGAGAAGTGAAGGCAGCAGAGAAGGCAGCAGCAGGACCATCTCTGGAAACTTTTTGGATGACCAGCATCTTGGAGGGTTGCTTGGCACTAGGTGGGTTTTTCCACACTCCAGAAGGGGTCCCAGGAGGTCTGCATGGCTGAAGCTGCTTGCCAGCTTCTGGATTCAAAGCAGGACAGTCTTTCTATCCCAACTGCCACTTTTCTACCTTGTCTTCTTCCTTTTCTTTCCTTGTCTCTGTAGGTGGTTTTTCTTGAGCAGCAGAGGATTTCTGGGCGTGGAGACTGCTGTTCCAGTGGCGATGGTTCCCTGTAGCAACCCAGCTAAGCTGGCTCATGCCATCATGACCTCGGAAAGAGCCATGCCAAGCAGATGGGCTCCCTGTGATTCCAGCATATGCTTCTCCCTTAGCGAGGCCAGAGCCTGCGCCGTAGTGGAGGAGCAGGGAGGGCTGGTGCCGGGAACTACCATTGTTAAAACTATTATGTTGACACCACTGACTTCAAATCTACCTTCTCCTCACAGTAGCTGTTGTCCGTGTTTTTCAAAGGTAGCTGCAGGTGACTTAGCTGACTGTGATGTTGAGATATTTAGCCAGCGAAGAACAAAGCCACGCTGCGCCATGACGTCCAGTGTCTCTTTTCAACAAGGCGAGTGTCTTTCAGTAGAGTTCTCTAGAGCAGAAAAGCCAGCTTCAAGGCAACGGCTCATGAAGCTGTGAAGGCCAGCAAGTCCCAAAATCCATGGGTCAGACATCAGACTGGAGGCTTCTCCTGGCTCAGCTGGTTGCAGAGGCTGACTCCAAAATGGGCAGGTCAGATGGCGGCTGCTGGCTAACATCCCAAGAACCAGAGGTCAGATGATGACAAGTTGCATGCAGGATCCAGAGTGAGGGAGCAATTGAGAGAAAGAGAAGGAGCCTTGCTGGGACATCAGTTTATATACTGGAGGCGGGCCACACCCCCAAGGAAACACTGTTTTCAACTGATTGGCTGCTTATAGCAGATCTTTTCATGGAGGTGATCACATTATATCAGATACCGTGATGGAGGTTATTACATTATATCAGATCGCATCACTGAGATGATCATATTATATCAGATCTCATCATGGAGGTGATTATGTTATGGAAGAACAATCAGTCCGATGTCTGCCAAACCACTGAGAATCATAGCCTAGCCAAGCTGACATATACTATTAACCATCACACATGCCAAGCACACTATATGAATGCATAATCTGGTGTTTTTTTCTGAAATGGACCCAAACCCAGCTGGGCAGGAGACTCCCATTATGTGGGAGCTGGCCGGGAGCGGATACTGTCAGCTGATCCTGTCACTCGGTGCTGCTCTGCAGCAGGTTCAAGCTGCAGGCCATCTTCCTTCTGGCCCCATCTGAGCATCTCTGAAGGCAGCCTCCTTTTGAAAGCATATGGTGTGCACTTCCTGTCTCTCCAGCAGATTTTAGAGAATGCTTATCAATGCTGTTCCAGAACCTCATGGAACACCAGTAAGGCACAGCTATTACCTGGGTGCTTTTTGCATTATTAAAATGTCTCTCTTTTCCTTCTACTCTATCTTCTTTCCCTCCACCTCTTTTTCCATCATAAATCAGAGACCTGTTGTGATTTTACTGAAAAGAATCAATAAAATAAGTTACTGTACTTTAAATCACCATCATTTCAAATTTGAATAAAGCCTGAGGTTCCTGAGAAAACAAGCCTTTTTGTTTAAGTTGCCCTTTTGAGTGTAAAAGCATGCCGTAAATCACGCAGTGGTTTAAAGTCAGGTAAGGTGTGTGTCAGGGTTGTAGCCTTTTGCCATACTAATTCAATCTGTATGCTGAGCGAATAACCCGAGAAGGTGAACTCTATGAATAAGAATGGGAACACCAAAGACACAAGGAAAACATTAGCCCACGAGAAAAAATGGCCACATAAACCAGAGATTCCATCATCTTGAGACCAGAAGAGATAGATGATGCCCGGCTACCACCAATGACTGCCCTGACAAGAAACACAACAGAGAGTCCTTGATGGAGTAGGAGAAAACTAGGTGCAGAACTCAGATTCACATAAAAAAAGCAGACTTAATGGTCTGACTGAGACTAGAGGAACCCACGAAGCCATGCACCTGGATGCTCTATTAACCCATAACTAAAACCATTCCTGAAGCCCACTCTTCAGACGAAGATAAGACAGGACTATAAAACATAAAATAATACTCATGAAGAGTGTGCTTAGTTTAAGCAGATACACAAGACCAAATGGGCGGCTCCTGTCCAGAGGCAGGATGAGAAGGCAGGAAGGGACAGGAGCTGGTTGGATGGACACCGGAAACCTGGGGTGGAAAGGGGGAGTGTGCTGTCACATTATAGGGATTGCAACTAGGGTCATACAACAATATGTATATAAATTACTGTATGAGAAATTAACTTGAGCTGTAAACTTTCACCTACAGTACAATAAAGAAAAAATAAATAAAAGAACGCAGCATCAGGATTGGAGGAAGACTCATTAACATCCTGTGTTATGCATGTGGTACAACTTGGTGGCTGAAAGTGAAGAGGACTTGAAGCACTTACTGATGAAGATCAAAGACCACAGCCTTCAGTATGGATTACATCTCAAAATAAAGAAAAGAAAAATGCTCACAACTGGACCAATAAGCAACATGACGATAAACAGAGAAAAGATTGAAGTTGTCAAGGATTTCATTTTCTTGGACCCACAATCAATGCCCATGGAAGCAGCAGTCAAGCAATCAAAAGACACATTGCATTGGGCAAATCTGCTGCAAAAGATCTCTTTAAAGTAAATTGGTTTGGCCATTTTCTAGGTAAACTGTATCTTTAATTTTTTTTAACTGATAGAAAATATTTATTCTAAGTTAGTTATTTTATACAGTAGTTTTCCCTCCCATAACAGACTTGTAATAACCACATGTATTAAATCTGTAAATAATGTTATCAAAAAAATCTTAAATCTTTGAAATCTCACAAAAATTTTTATTTCACAATCCGTTCTGAATATTAAGGCTGCAAAAATAATACATTTCCTATATCCAAATATTTCATAGCTGAACCCAGAAAGGGGGGCATAAAAAAAAGAAAGTTATAACACCCTATTTGCTTGGTTAAAGGCTAAAGGTACCTGCACCACGAAAAACAAAACAAAATATCTAAGTTATCATCATTTAATACAATTACAACTCCAACAGTCGCTCTGTCACTGACAATGATTGCCCGAGCACAGGGGTGAGTGCCCCATGGGCTGCAAATAGAAGCTGCTACTGCAGACCCATGTCCCCTCTCTGAACTGCCAGCTTCCACCTGTGCATCGCCCCATATGTACTATGAGTGTATATAATCATCTATTTTAAATTCTTTATCACCATGCAAACTTCTGTTTTAAGCCAAAAATAGGGAAGAACAAGAGCTAAACAAGCCCATCGCCCTATCTCTAGGATATGATTATTTCCCTTGTGCACAAAGTATTCAACAACAACTTAAGAAAAGGAAAATAACGATTTATTATGTACACTCCCTGAACATGCGAGTCCAGTTCACAGGGTGACATTTAACCAAGGTTGTGATAGTCCTACTCCCAGGCCTCGTCATCTGATGTGTCAGTGCCGCTGGGATCTGTGTCTGAGTCCTCGAACTTGGCTTCACAAGTGCTCCTCCAAGGAGAGAAGAGGCTGGAAGTAGGGCCCTGTGAGAAGCCCTTCTTCCCAAAGCCATTTCTTCTGAGCTGCTCTGTCTTCACGTGGAAGTCTCTGAGCTTATCCTCTGTGAGAGGGAGGCAGTCCTCCTCATTTTCGGGATATTCCTGCCATCCCATTGCTTTCAGTAACCTGTGTTCAGCTTCCAGAGAGTGCAAGAGGACCTTCCCTTCGTGCAGTACAGGGACAGCGAGGCCTTTCTGAAGACAGCTGTCCTCTCCATTCTCTTGGGTTTGGCTGTATGGTTCTTCTGCCAATCCTCCAGCTTGTCTCCACTCCTGTTCTCTGGGAAGTCTCCATTCTGGTTATGCTTCAGAATCTTCAGGGACGCACTCCTCCTGTCAGTTATTCAGTGGGTCAACTTGGTCAGATGTGAGGCTCTGGTCTCCGTTGGTGGGGTGGTGCCAGGGGGCCTGCCTTTGGGACAGCTGAGAACTGTGCCACCAGCCAATGCCACTGGTTTGGAAATAGAGATGGGACTGGTCCCAGCGGACGTGAAGGAGCAATTCAGGGAAAGAAAAGGAACCTTGCTGGGACATCGGTTTATATACTGGAGGCAGGCCATACCCCCAAGGAAACACCATTTTCAACTCATTGGCTGGTCATAACAGATCTTTTCATGGAGATGATCACATTATATCAAATCCCATCGAGGTGATCAAATTATACAAGATCACCTTGTGGGGGTAAACATGTTATATAAGATCTCATGATGGAGGTAATCATATCAGATCAGATCTCATCAAGGAGGTTATCGCATTATATCAGATCACATCACGGAGATGATCGTATTATATCGGATCTCATCATGGAGGTGATTATGTTATGAAAGAACAATCAGTCCAATGTCTGCCAAACCACTGAGAATCATAGCCTAGCCAAGTTGACATATAATATTAACCATCACACATGCCAAGCACACTATATGAAAGCATAATCTGGTGTTGTTTTCTAAAATGGACCCAAACCAGCTGGGCAGGAGACGCCCATTATGCGGAGGCTGGCTGGGAGTGGATACTATCAGCTGGCCCTGTCACTCATTGCTGCTCTGGAGAAGGTTCAGACTGCAGGCTGTCTTCCCTTCGGCCCCGTCTGTGCCTGGCTTGTTTCAAAATTCCTCCATATTGTATTATGTACTAGAACTTCATTCCTTCTTATGGCTGAAATTTTAAAAACTGATTTTTTTGTAGTGTACCAACCTTGCCCTTTATTAACTGTAAACCATTTTCTTTTTTTAAAGTTCCTCTCGTTTATTTCCAGATTCATTAAATCTTATAATATCCTTTAAACAAAAGAAAATTAACCACAGGCTAAATTATTTAATATTATCTTCATTTTGAAATGCTCTTCTGCCTTCAAAGAGAAAAGTTGGTAGGTAGGACATTGTTCCTGTGAAGATTGTACCCTGAGTCACAGGTCACAGAATACCTCAAAGGCCGCCTGAGGCACCCCTCTCAAATTACAAGTGAGGAAAAAGGCTCAGAAGGGGTTGCTGGTCTTACCTAAGACCACACATGAGTCAGGAGTCAGAGCCAGGGCTACAGTCCACGGGACTGGACATCTGGGGGTCTGCACCCTGTATAATGAGGGACTGTCTTGTCACTGTGACACTGGTTCTGCGGGCAGTCCTCCTGGCTCCACACTGGCCCCTCCTCTCTCTGGCCTCCCACAGCAGCAGGCCAGGCGTCTGGCCCCTCTGAGGAAACACTATTTCCTCCTTGCTCACATGCCCTCTATGACCACCACTTTCATGTCACTGTCCTGGTTTGGGGGTGGGTCAATGTGAGGGTCATCTAGCTGGCTGGCAGGACGTTTCTGGGGCTGCACCTCATACGCAGCCTCGTTGTTGGATCTGATTCTTGGATTCAGATTCACATGTTGTGCTGGAATGCTAACTGATGAATTTACAGTTGGTCTTTAGAATTCTTTGCCAGACGACTGACAAAGGGCAGGGTCCTTAACAGTCTGTGAAAAGAAAATACTGAGACCACATTTCCTATTTTCTGTCCCTTATCGAGGCTGGTCAGTCCCGTCCACTGATACTTTGTTCCTGTAGACAAGAACCTATCATGAAGTGTCAGGACTCCGAGGAGCTTTTCCAACTGGCCAAGAGCCCTTGTTCTTTGTATAGGTACTGATTTAAACCCTATACAAGTTTGTAGAGCAGTCATATTTTGGCCTGACTCAGGCAGCCTGGGCCTCACAGAGTCCTGGGGAACACAGTACCAAGGAGCGAAGGCTGCGCAAGGCCGTGAGGAAAGGGAGGCGAGGAACATTGCTTCTCTAGAGTTTCTGGTTTGTCTCCCCAAATGCACCGCAGTCTCTCTCTGGACCTAGCAAAGGTCTGAATGCGGGCAGCGGAAGCCACTAAGGGGTTCAGGTGTCCAAACCTCAGCTACCCGAGTCTTTGGGACTGGTTTCAGAAATGGAATTTGCTCTCTCCCTTCTTCTGGGCACAGTGCCAGGAGCTTTGGGCCTTGTGCTTCTACAGGCCAGGCAGTGGGTATGTCAGGGGCAGGAGGTGGGGGTGGGGAAATGCGCCTAATTAGTGGGGGGCGGGGGCGAGCATCAAGGAATGCAGCAGCCTGGAAGGGTCTTGATAACTTCCAACCTCAGCTCATTTGATGCAGGTCAAGTGAGACAGCGGGAACGGGCACCATGGCCATGACCTTGGGTTACTGGGACATCAGCGGGGTGAGCAAGGGGTCTGCTTCCTCAGGTGGGACAGGGCCTTGGTGGCAAGGAAGTGCTGAGTAGCTCCAGGACCAATTCTAGAAGATTCCTCTTTCAGGCTTTGCTGGAACTGAGCCCCAACCTGCAGCCTGGGTGCCTCCATGCTGGGTATTTTAGGCCCTGATGGGGTGGGGGGGTGTCAGGGGCAAGCTCTGAGGGGTTTTTTCACTTGTTTATGAGGAGAGGGGAGGATGGCTCCTGCTTACTTGAAAGAGATGAAATCCAGCAGGCAGGGTCCCTCCATCTCTGACTCTTCCAGCTGGGTCATGCCATCCGCCTGCTCCTGGAATACATAGACTCAAACTATGAGGAAAAGGAGTACACTGTGGGGGACTGTAATGGCACCCTTGGGTTGGCCCCTCTGCCAACTAATGTTGATTGGTAACAAGCAGCCTGTGCCCTGGCCACCTGTTGCCCACCTCTGCAGGGCCTCCACCAGCTGGATCTGGGGCCTGCCCCTTCCAGGGTTCCCTTTGGCTATGCAGCTCTGGCCAGCCGCACAGGTTACTGGGAGGGAATTGCTGCCTCCACCCCTTATCAATAATTGGAATCAGTTCCCCCTTAGGGCTTGCCTAAACCTTTTGTAAGCCTTACTCCTGGGAGAGTGAGACTTAGTGGTCTGTCAGATTCTGGATCCACCTGTCTCAGGGAGTCTTGCAATGACTCTTGGTATGGTTTCTGGGGAAAGAATGTTGGGCTACAAGGAGTTTGTTTTCATTTCATTGTTTCCACCATAGACTATGACAGAAGCCATTGGTTGAATGAGAAATTCAAGCTGGGCTGGACTTTCCCAGTGTAAATACAGGGTGTGGGAGAAAGTGAAAGGCGACTCTCCCTCCCTCCTTTCCCCAGCCTTGAGGTTTTAGGATCAGGTGCTTTCTACTCCACCTCTCTCATTCCTAGTTCTCTTCACTGCCTTTCCATTGTGTTCCCTATTCCAGATCAAGCATGCACTGTACATATATTTATTTAGTGCCCACCAAGGGGTTACAGGTACCATGGGCCAGGCTCTCAGTGTTCCAGGTCCCCGTCTGCCCTTGCTCAGGGGATGGGGGTGCTAGGGAGCCTGATGGTACAACAGACCTGCCTGGTTGCCATTGCAGCTGCTCTACTTAATCGATGGTGCTCACAAGATCACCCAGAGCAATTCCATCCTGTGCTACATTGCTCTTAAGCACAGCATGTGTGAGTGGGTCTGGGGGCAGGTGCGGGGACCCAGGAGGCTTGGCGGCCATTCCCTGGGTTTGGCTGGGGTGGGATGTTGAGGGTGAGTGTCTGACCTGTGGGCCACGGGTGGGGAGACAGAAATGGAGAAGATCCGCATAGACATTTTAGAGAACCAGGTTATGGACACCTGCATGGATTTAGTTATGCTATGCTACAACCCTGATTTTGTGAGTTCCTGTTGGGATGGGCCTGGGCAGGGTTTGTATTGGGAGTCAGGACTCTTGCATTCCCATTTACAGTGCTCCTGTTTGTCCTTTGAATCCTTAGAGCTAGGGATCCTCCAAGGGGTCCTCTATACTACTGCCAGAGTGACCTTCATAACCCTAAATCTCCTCAAAAGAAATCTCTGAATCAATCCCGTCTAAGTATAAGATAAAGCCTAGAATCCCCAGTGTGGAAATTAAGTTCCTAAACAACGTGTTTAACTCGGTTTCCTCGTGTCTTTCCTTTGATACTGATAGTATTCTCATATATCCCAAAATTCACCCCACAGTGTCACCACAGAGTCTGTTTCTGCAGGAATGCCCTCCTCTCCCTCCTTTTCAGCATCTCAAACTCTCCTCATCTTTTAGGAAACTTCTCAAATGTCCTCTTTGAACTTGTGCCACCCTATGAGCTAGAACTTCTCATTCTTTCCTTGAACTCTTGTAGTTCTTATTCCTTTACATGTGAGTCTTACAGTTGGTCAGAGGCTCACAGCACTCCTGGGTCTGACTGACAGACAGGTGGCTTGGTGGAGATCAGTGGTGATAGATTCAAGTAGTGTTGTTTTCCTCTGGGCCTTGCCATGCCTCTCACAGATGGAGCTGATATGTAGTTGGGGTCTAAGAAATACTGGTTGATTAAATGGAAGCGTGAACACTGGCCCAAGGGCAGTCCAGGGAAGATGGTGGCTCTCCCGTGGACACCTGGGTCATTGCAGCAGTGGCAGAGCTGCATCTCTGACCAGGGAGTAGGTCTGAGAGTGGTGACAGCTGTTTTCTGCCCCAGGAGAAGCTGAAGCCACAGTACTTGGAAGGGCTCCCTGACAAGATGAGGCTCTTCTCACAGTTCCTGGGGAAGCGGCCGTGGTTTGCAGGGGACAAGATAAAGGGGGAAAAAGACGGGTACACAGGTTGTCATTCCTCCCAGATGACGGAGCTTCCCATCCACTCATCCTTGGCTTTCTGCAGATCACCTTTCTGGATTTCCTTGCTTACGATGGCCTTAACCTGAACAGTATCTTTGAGCCTAAGTGCCTGGACATGTTCCCACACTTGAAGGACTTCATGGCCCACTTTGAGGTAAGGTCCCCATCCCCCTTCCTCTTTGATGTTTCTTTTTCCTTCTCCTTTCTCCATGACACTTTCCTAGTTTGTGAGCAAAAAATAACAATAACTAGCATTTATGAAGCATTTCATTTATACCAGTACCTGTGCTAAGCACATTACATACATTCTGCCCAATTTAATCTTCACAACATTACTACAAGGTAGATAGAATTATCACCCCCATGTTATAGATGAGGAAACTGAGGCTGAAGGTGGTAAGGAGTTTGCTCAAGGTCACAGAGCCAGTAGTGGTTGTGTCGGGCTTCTTGTCAGCTTCTATGGGCAGGAGTCGATGGCTCTCCTGTGCTGAAAGGGAAAGCTCACGCCCTTTTCCTGCCTGAGTTTCACAGCCCAAGAAAGTATGGATAAGGCAGAACTTGAGGAGTGTGTATGTAGCTGGCAGTAGTAGGACTGAGACAAGGTTAGATTGGTAGTAAGTTCCAAAGACACAGATGTTATCTATACTTGACCCCTGAAGGCTTTGCACCAATCCAATCCATGTTGTGGGCAAGTTCTGAAGTTCCCAGGTCTGTAGAGGTGCTGTGGTTGAGTATTTATGTGGATGCCCCTGTGAAGGATTTTATCTTGAGGTGTTCTATGGTGGGATAGTATCCTTCCCTCCACTCTTCTGCCCTTTCTGCTTCCCCATTGTCCGAGGTTTTCCATCTCTGAGATGGGTCAGTACATTTATTTTACTCATGTTCACTGATGATCTCCTGGATGAGGCACTGGGTCAGGCACAGTAGGGCCTGCAAAGATGGCTGTGTCCTGAAGCCCACTCTCCAAGCTCGGTGTGGTTTCATAACTACAGCTACAGCAGGTGTGGGGGGCATGTGGTGCCAACTGGCTTGTTTGGGAACACAGCCTGGATGCCACCTCACAGCCAGTCATCCATCACACACAGGCAACTGTTTTGAGAGCAACCCAATGTACTTGATTACAGATCTGAGAATCTGAGGCAGTCGCCCAACAGCATTTTCAAACTAGAGTTCTTGTTCCTTTACCCCTTCCCATCAAGAGATCTGATTTCTTGGCCAGTTCTCGTGAAGTTATGGTTCTGGTCCAAACTGAGTACCTTGGGGATGACATAAGAGCTAAGATGACTGTGAAGTTTCACTGTGGACTGGAGCCTGCAGTCTGCCCGGGCTTGGTCCCATTGGGTTTAGGAAGGTCCGCATGTCTTTGAATCCTTTAAAAATTATCTATCCTGGTATGATAGCCCAGAACACATACCTGAATGTCATATGGCCTGGCCTTCTTAGCTAGAGGTAAGTTTGGTTGGGGCACATGAGATTGAGCCTATTTATCAGGCTGAAAAGCTTGGACTCTCTCCTACATGTGGAATAATTACAGCTTGACTTTCACAGGCCTTGCTAGTACAACTTCCCCGTCAACCTGCACCCAGATTTGCTTAGTCATTCCGTGAGATCCTGACCTCTCTTGCAGGCTGCACAGGCATGTTCTGAGCCCGTTTGCCCTGTTCAGGCCCCATTCTGTGAGCAAACCCTGGGGAGGCGGGATTGGACCCAGGAGCCTCCTTCCGCAAAAGGAGAAAGTTTTTTCCACTGGGAGTGAGATGCCCTCCTGTAGGGGAGGGGATGGGGTGCAGCAGAAGGTGCCTAGGATTGGAGAGAAAGAGACCCAGGCTGAATTCCAGCCCAGTCCTACGACCTACTGGGCGAGCGGGCGGAAGGGTATTTGCGAGGATTTTCTGATCCTATATTATAATCTCTGATGGATATAAAGTACTTAGCGCAGTGAAAGATGGGAGCTGTTATTAAGATAAGGAATGAAATGAAATTGGAAGAGTTAATTTACCCGGCCAGGTCCACAGGAAGACAGTCTAATGCCCCAACACTCACCCCAGATGGAAGGACTGTGGCAAGGTCCTACGAGATGGATGTAAATGTGGTAGAGTGTGTTAGATTTCCCCACGGGGCAGCAGACCCTGGTCTTGGGCCTTCTTTTTCCCATCCTCAAGGCCTGAAGAGGATCTCTGCCTATATAAAGTCCAGCCACTTCCTCTCAAGACCTATCTATACAAAGCAAGCCATGTGGGGCAATAAGTAGGGTCTGTAAATCCAGGAGATGGGAAGAGGAGAGAGCCCTGTGCCTGCTGCCCTGGGCTGGGAGAATACCCACCCTCACCCCCCAGCACCATCCCTCTCCTCCCTTTCCTTCCTTTTCATTCCATTCTCCTCCCCCACGGACTTATTTGTCTTCTTTCTTCGCCCTAACTTCATCCCATCCAGGCCCTTTGAAGCCTCAGCTCCCACTTCCCTTCAGCCAAGTCCTCCTCCTGACCTCTCTTGTCTCTGCACTGAAGTCAACCAGACCACCTTTCCCTCAGTGGTGCCTTTTCTCAGACAAGCTCCCTCACCCCAGCCTGTAGGGCTCAGCCCTGAGCTTTCTGCTCTGCCTTGAGAGACCAGTATGGCTGGTGTATGGGCCCTGCTCCCGTGGTCCCCACTCAATCTTGTCTGATCCCTAGGTGAGGGCTAAGCCACACATGCTGTGTCTTGTCCTTATACCTACCAGGACACAGGACTAACTCTGGTAGTGGTAATGGTGGTAGGAGAAGAGGGTGTCTTCCCTTTGTCCTCTGGTGTCCAAGGCAGGGGCTGGGTGGATGGTGATATGTGTGTCTGGGGATGGTTAGAAGGTTTCTTGCTCATTTATGTCTCCTCCCATGTCCCTCTGTCCCTCACCGTGGAGATCTCTACCAAAGGGAAGCCCCTTCTGAGCCTGACACCCTCATTCATTCATCTTTCATTGAGTCCATGAGGACATGTGTGTGTGGTTCTGAGGGCGCCGGGGCAATGGGGAAGGGATTGAGCATTTCACAGGATGTGGGGTCCTGTGGAACTACCTCCTGTCACCTTCTCCTGGAAGGTCTCACTGATCGAGATGCCCTTCCTTTCTGTTCCCATAATAAATCTTAACAAAACACATCCCACTGTATTGTAACTGTTGTTTTACCTAATTTTCTGCCCAACTAGAACATAAATTCATGGAGCAGAGAATCCACGTCTTCTTTGACTTTTTATGTCTGATGTCTATCACAGTGTCTGACACGCAGTAAATATTCAAAAAAAGTTAGAAATCTGAAAGAGTTATCGCCAGGTAAGGGCCTGGAGAACTCTCCAGTCATAATTGGGATATAAAGATCTGGAGATATCTATCTCTGCCATCAAGAAATATAGTAACGTTCACAAGATTTTAAATCAACATGTCTGGGGGAAAGAGCCACTAGCTCTTTCTAGCTTAAGTGGCTATAGGCTCTAGCTGCTAGATGGAAAGCTTGACCTGAAATGGGCAGTCCCTGTTTGCTGGGCCGAAGTGTACCAGCAGGGTGGTCAGGAAGTGGTGTGGGCATTTCTATTAGGTGGTCCACAAAGGAGCAGGACTCATTGGAGAAACATGTGGATAAGCAGGTTCGGTATAACATGGCTGGACTGTGGAGTGGGACCTTGTTAAGGTACAGCCTTTAGACTTGGCCTATAGCAGAGAGATGATTTGGAGAAGAGTCTTATTGTGGTTTGTTCAGATGGTCACTGCCTGCAATGCACATCTTGCAGTTATTAGATAAAAAGGGAGCAAGAGTAACATTAAAAGCAGTGAAGAAGTCAATGATTGATTAAAAAACATAAAACTGGTAAGATAGAAGTTCAGCAAAGCTAGAAGTTTATGAACCTGGTGAGATACAAATTAGTTAAACAAAAAGTTTATTAAACTTTAAAATCTGCGAACTTAAAGACAGGATAAAAATAAAAGTGAATAAAGTAATAGAAGTTAAGGTTGAAACTATGATAAAATATAAAATAAAATATAAGTCGATTCCAACTCATAGTGATCCTATAGGACAGAGTTGCCTGCCCCATAGGATTTCTAAGGAGCAGCTGGTAGATTCAAACTGCTGACCTTTTGGTTAGCAGCCATCACTCTTAACCACTGTACCGCCAGGGCTCCATATCTAGAGTAGGGTGCAGCAAATGTTTTCTCTAAAAGGTCAGATGGTAAAGGTTTTAGGTTCTGCAGGCCACACGGTCTCTGCCGACTGCACAACCCAGTCCTAGGGTAAAAGCAGCCATAGACAATCCTTAAAGGAATGGATGGGCTGTGTTCCAATAAAACTTTATTTACATAAACAAGTGGCTGTAGTTGGCAGACTCCTGACCTGGAAGCTCAAATTTAAAGAGTATAGCTATATAAAAGCTAAAATATTAGATTTGAAATTAAAAAGCTGATTAATTATCAAAGGAAAAAGAGCAAAATAACTCAATGCTTAAAGAAGATGGAAGATATAAGAAACAAAGACAGTTTCAAATGAAAACAATTTCTAAACATCGTGGTCAAATTTTAATGGAAAAGATGAAAACATACATTTCGAAGTGTGGGGTAGAAGTAGCACATCTATGTGCTTCAAACAGAGGCAACCAAAAAAGATGAGTGTATTGTGGCCAGGATCTAGCAGAGGTCCCAAGACCTGGGGCTCCTTGGGGCTCCTCCACTGTTCACACCCCATCAGTGAGTCTTTCTGGATAGGGAGAGGGGGACTCACTCTCTGTGAGCATGGCTGCCTGCACAGTGTCTTCTGCACTGATCTCTTGTCACTCATCATTAATTACAAGTTCCATGCTGAATATTCCCTGTTATCAATGTATTAGTTAAAGAAAGATTAAGCTGAAAGACCCCAAGAATGTAGCTTATAGTAACAAGTTGATTTTTCTTTCATGTAACAGATCCATGGGGAGCAGTCCAGCCCTGCTCCACGAAGTTATTCAGAGACTCAGGTTTATTCCATCTGTGGCTCTGCCATCCCCTAGGGTGCTTTCTCATTTCCTTGATTGAGTTTCTATCATGAGTGTGGGGAGGAAAAGAGAGAGAAAAGCCCTACAAAGCACGTTTCTATCACACAAGTGAGGTGGAACAGCTCTCCCTGTGATTGTTCATTGTCACACCCCTAGTTAATCAGAGCTGGCTTTTCTCAGTGGACTCCACTTTGTGGTGTGGTCTCATCAGCCCCTCACTAAAGTATAGTCCTGTCCAAAATGTCTAATGGCCAACCTGCATTTCCTCCATTCTGTCAGTTCTCTTCCCGTTTGAAACAATTTTGGAAGGAAGCAGGTAGGGTTTAGGTCACAGTTCAAAAAGAGTGAATACAGCTGGAAACATTTCACCATAGAAGATAAAACACAGACCTATCTAATAAATCGAATTTACCCTCAAACTTGTAAAACAACCTTCTCCTTATCTTGTTTGTTCTAGTCCCAGCCCTCTGAACCCTTGAAAACAGCCCCTTATACTAACCTCAAGTTGGCTCTGCCTCCACCTCTGGTCACAGAGCAGCACCTATTCACTTAAAATTCAAGTATACTCACATCCATTTAAACTTTTCTTCTGGATTTAAGTAGTTTCCTCATAAGTTTGCTTTATTTTCTTAATGTTAGTTTCTGTTACACAAATACTGCATAAATACACGTTGTTGTTGGGTGCTGTTGTATTGATTCTGACTCATAGCAACCCCATGTCACAGAGTAAAACTGCCTCATAGTGTTTTCTAGGGTCACTATGAGTCAGAATCAACTTGACAGTAATGGGTTTGTTCCCTTCACCACCACCACCTCTAGTCATGTTTATGGGAGCAGATTGCCAGGTCTTTCTCCCTCAGAACCACTGGGTGGGTTCAAACCATCAACCTTCGGTTAGCAGCCAGGTGTTTAACTGTTGGGCCACCAGAGCTCCTTGCCCTGATAAAAAAGAAAACACAAATACATACACCTTAATAAAAAAGAAAGAAAAAACAAAACAAAACACATTGCATTGGGCAAATCTGCTGCCAAAGACCTCTTTAAAGTGTTAAAAAGCAAAGATGTTACCTTGAAGACTAAGGTGTGCCTGACCCAAGCCATAGTGTTTTCAGTCGCCTCATATACATGTGACAGCTGGACAATGAATAAGGAAGAACGAAAAAGAATTGATGCCTTTGAATGATGGTGTTGGCGAAGAATATTGAATATACCAAGGACTGCCAGAAGAATGAACAAATCTGTCTTGGAAGAGGTACAGCCAGAATGCTCATTAGAAACAAAGATGGCAAGACTTCGTCACACATACTTCGGACATGTTACCAGGACGGATCAGTCCCTGTAGAAGGACATCATGCTTGGTAAAGTAGAGGGTCAGCGAAAAAGTGGAAGACCCTCACGAGATGGATTGACACAGAGGTTGCAACAATGGGCTCAAGCATAACAATGATCGTGAGGATGGCACAGAACCAGGAAGTGTTTCGTTCTGTTGTACATGGGATCACTATGAGTCAGAAACGACTCAACGGCACCTAACAACAACAACGAAATAAAAAAGAAAACCTGGCCTTATCTGTAAAGTTCCCTTTTACTTCCACCCTGAAGCCCGAACTTTTTCCCATTAGCTTGTTGGAGACCTTGTCATCAGTTTTTCTGTCCTTCAGCCTTTTTTTACGCTTTCACATACACACATATATCTGTAGAAAATAGACTTACTTTTTAGATGCCCTAATCAAAACATGAAAGATATCATACTGTACATACTAATCTGCATCTTAATTTTAAAAACTATGAACACCTTAGTATATGCCTCTTCTGGTATATGGTTGAGATTTTATAGATTGGAACAGTTATGTCATAGGATATGATTTAACTTTTAAAAGATATTGACAAATTGGCCTCCATTGGAGCTATACCAAATTACAAGCTCACCACCAGGAAATGCTTATGACTTTCTCAAGGCTTGCCAACACTTTATCAGTTGATTAATATTTGTTCTTCTGATGGAACTATAGAATCACACTGTTGTAATCTATAGTTCTTTGGATTACAGATAAACATTTTTTTACTTTTTTTGTCATAGGTATTTCTAGTTCTCTAACTTGTTCATAGATTTTGTCTGTTTTTCTTCTGAGTTCTTTTAATAACTGATAAGAGTTCTTTATGTAATCATTGGTTCCTTTGTCTCTGTCACCTGTCTTAATTTTGCTTATTTACTGCTTATCATAGAAAAGTTCTTGATTTTGATACTGTTAAATTTGTAAATCTTTTTCTTTGTGGATTTTTCTTTTGATATCTTATTAGAGGAACTATCCCTACCTTATGATCACAAACATTCTTGTATTTCCATTAACATTTCTATACCTTTGTGTTTAATATTGTGTTTAAATTCCAGATAAATTAGTTTTAGTGGATGGTGTGAGGTGGGGCTCTATTATTTTTAATTGTTAAGCAATTATCCTAGCTCTACTTTTGGCTAGCACACTGTCGGAAATACTGCCTTTGTCATACTAAATTTTCATATATACAAGGGTCTGTTTCTGAACTCCAGTTCAGCAGTACTTTCAATACAGGGAGTTTTATTTGATATCTTCTGGTACTTTCTACAGGGCATCCAGTCCCATTTGACATACCTTCTCTCTGCAACTGTTGAATCTCATCTTTATTTCAAGTACCTACTCTCCAGGCTTGGGCATGAATCTCTCTAGCTGGGGAACAGGGGATATGAATGGCAGAAAGATTGCATTCACATCTTCATAACCTTCCACATGTGCTTACTCTTCTTTGGCCTCTACCCCTAAAAGCAACCCAGCTAGACACCAGTTGTGTAAGTACTATTTATTGTAAAAGAGCAGAGAAGACAGAAGACAAGGCCTCCTAGGGACAGGATGGAACAAAACAAGCAGTGTAACTCTCCTCCTGTTTAGCATATCCTCTTGTTGCCGTGCTGGGCCATCTGTTGTTGACGGGCATCTTTAAGAAGTAGTCAAACTACAAGTACACAGCTATTTTCTCCAAAGCCTCAAGAGAAAGCACACCAAACCACATAAAGACCTGAACCCAGTCCAACAGAACCAGACCAAAACCACAACATTCACATGCTGCCTACCTCCACCTACCCCTATTTCTGGTAGACAGAGCCTTTGGGGTGGAAGGAACCAGGCTTTACCAAGACTCAAAGGCTTAGAGGTGTCCCACCATGGGTCCCTTTAGGCAAAAGCTGGTGTTGGGCAAAAGTCTACCACCGTGGGGTCCTTCAGGGCCCAGGGGAGCTTGTGAGTGTTTTTGTAAGAGAAATGTACAGGGAGCCTCGCCACAAAACGGCACATGAAAGCCTTCAGATTTGGGAACTCATCTGGGCACTTGGGATCAAACACGCGGTTCTGATCTAAGGCATCATAGGTGAGAAAGTCCTCAAGGTAAGCTAGAAGAAGAACAACAAGATGACCAGGTCTGGAAAGTTCATGAACACCTGCAGGGTTAGAGAGATGTGCTCTCCTCTCCCTTCTTCCTACCTTTCTCCTGCGAACGAGGACAATTTCCAGGAACAAGAATTGTCTTTGTTGTCCAGGTAGATGTTCCAAGCACTCAGGAGTCAAATTTTCCTGGGAGGCAGCGAAGAGGAAAAAGAGATAAGGAGAGAAAGAAAGAAAGGAAGAGGAAGAGGAGGGGAAGGAAAAGGAGAAGAAGAGGTAATAGAAGAGCTGTCATCATCTTCATAGCTAATTGGGGGAAGGGGCCAGTTATGGACCATTAGCAGCTCCTTCTCAGGGTGCCTTCCTCTGACTGTCTTCAGGTGGGGGTGGCAGGATGGGACAGAAGGGTTTGAAAAGGGAGAGGGGCTAACACCAGAGTTACACCATTAAACAAACCAAAAATCAAGAGTTCTGTTTCCTAGTCTCACTGACATACTGGGTTGGTAGCAGCAACAGAGTGAAGAGTAGATCACCGTTTTGTCCCTAAGTGTTTCTTTTCCTGATTTCCATTCATTTGATGGTTTAGTCCAGATAGTTGGAATGTTTTGCAAACAACCAAAAACCAAACCCATTGGCACTGAGTCAATTCTCACTCATAGTGGCTGTTGTAGAACTGCCCCATAGGGTTTCCGAAAGGTCTGCAGTTCAAAACCACCGGCCGCTTCTTGGAAACCCTATGGGGCAGTTCTGCTCTGTCCTAAATGGTTGCTATGATTTGGAATCAACTGGATGGCAATGAGTTTGTTTTTGTTTCAGACTTTACGAAGCTGACCCACAGGGCAACTGATAGGTTCAAACTGCTGACCTTTCGGTTAGCAGCCAAGTGCTTTAACCACTTTGCTACCAGGGCTCCTTTTTGGAAACAAAGATGTTTCTAATCTCACAAAAATCCTAGAAATTTGAACAATAAAGTAACAGCACCAAAATTTGTTTAGCTGCTTTGTTGTTACCTCAGGAAACAACTGTGATAAAGTAGATCATTCAATGTGCAAAGACCCAGAATCTCTCAGTAATACTTTAGCTGACTGCTATGTTAAACAAGCTACTTTAACCTATTTAATTGCTTCTGTGATCACACAGAAAGGAGAGGCCTTTGAAGAATTCAGAGGGCTTACTGTTACCTTGGAAACTCTCTGAGGCACTTTTACTCTGTCCTATAGGGTGTCTATGAGTCGGAATTGACTTGATGACAACGGGTTTGGTTTTTTGATATTGTTACCGTGGAGCCCTGGAAGTGTAGTGGTTAATAGCTGGGCTGCTAATCAAATGGTTGGCAGTTTGAATACACCACCCGCTCCTTGGAAACTCTATGGGACAGTTCTATTCTGTCTTACAGGGTTACTATGAGTCCTACTCAACAGCAATGGGTTTTTTTAATTGTTAACTGTCAGAGACAAGCCCTGATTTTAAAAAGTGGAAAATTCTGAAGTGGTAAATATTAGGATGCTCCTTGCATAAGGTAATATTGGGTGCTCTTAGGATGGTTGATGCATAATGCCAAATAATTATAAATGGAATTTTGCAAAAAATTCTTCGTGGTTGTTATGAATTGAATAGTGTCCCAACAAAATGTGTTTCAACTTGGCTAGACCATTATTCCCCATATTGTGTGATTGTCCACCATTTTGTCATCTGATGTGATTATCCTATGTGTTGTAAATCCTATCTCTATGATATTAATGAGGCAGGATTAGTGGCAGTTATGTTAACGAGGCAGGACTCAAGCTACAAGATTAAGTTGTGTCTTAAGTCAATCTCTTTTGAGATATAAAAGAGAGAATCGAGCAGAGAGAGAGGGGGACCTCATACTACCAAGAAAGTAGTGCCAGAAGAAGAGCACATCCTTTGCACCTGGGGTCCCTGCACTGAGAAGCTACTAGACCAGGGGAAGATTGATGACAAGGACCTTCCTCCAGAGCCGACAGAGAGAGAAAGCCTTCTCCTGGAGCTGACGCCCTGAATTTGGACTTCTAGCCTCCTAGACTGTGAGAGAATAAATTTCTCTTTGTTAAAACCATCCACTTGTGGTATTTCTGTTATAGTAGCACTAGATAACTAAGACAGGGCCCAATGGTTAAGCACTTGGCTGCTAACCAAAAGTTTGGTGGTTTGAACCCACTTAGCAACTTCACAGGAGAGAGACCTGGCAATATGCTCCCATGAAGATTTTAGCCTAGAAAACCCTATGAGGCAATTTTACTGTCACATAGGGTCGCTATGAGTCAGAATTGTCTCAACAGCACTCAACAACAACATGTATTCATGTACTATTTGTGTAACAGACACCAATGTTAAGAAAAGAAAGCAGATTTACGGGGAAACTACTTAAATCCAGAAATGTTTAATGAACGTGGGTATATTTAAGTTTTAAGTGACTAGATGTTGCTCTGTGACCAGACGTGGAGACAGAACTAACCTCAGGTTAATAAAAGGGGCATTTTTGAGGGCGCAGAGAGATGAAACTAGAACAAACAAGATAAGAAGAATGTTGTTTTATAAGTTTGAAGGAAAATTCAATTTATTAGATAGGTCAATATTTTATCTTCTATGGTGAAATGTTTACTATTGTATTCACAGATAATCTTTTTGAACTGTGACCTAAACCCTATCTGCTTCCTTCCAAAATTGTTTCAAACGGGAAGCAAAGTGATAAAATGGAGGAAATGTAGGTGGCCACTGGAAGCTTTAGTGAGGGGCTTATGAGACCACACCACAAAGTGGAGTACATTGATAAAAGCCAAATCTGATTAACTAGAGGTGTGACAATGAACAATCACAGGGAGAGCTAGATAGAAAGGTGTTTTGTAGGGCTTTTTCCTCTCTTTTCCTCCCCAAACTTATGACAGAAACTCAACCAAGAAGATGAGAAAACACCCTAGGGGATGGCAGAGCCACAGACGAAACAAACCTGAGCCCTTGAATAACTTCATGGAGCAGTGCTGCCCCACCAATCTGGACTGCTCCCTATGGATCTGTTACATAAAAGAAGAATCAGCTTCTTTCTATAAGTTGCAGTCTTGGGGTCTTTCAGCTTAATCTTTCTTTAACTAATACACTGATAATGGGAAGTACTTAGCATGAAACTTTTAATTAATGATGAATGACAAGAGATTAATGCAGGAGACACCATCAGCAGCCTTGCTCTCAGAAAGTGAGTCTCCCTCTCCCCATCCAGAAAAGGAGAGACACACTGATGGGGTGTGAGCACTGGAGGAGCCCCAAGGAGCCCCAGGTCTCGGGACCTCTTGAGATCGTGGCCACAATACACTCATTTTTTTGGTTGTCTCTGTTTGAAGCACATAGGTATGCTACTTCCACACCAGATTTTGAAATGTATATTTTCATATTTTATGATATGATTTGACCACAATGTTTAGAAAATGTTTTCCTTTGCAAGTGTCTTCATTTAGGAGATCTTCGATCTTTTTTAAGCGTTGTTATTTTGTTCTTTTTCCTTTGATAATTAATCACTTTTAAAATTTCAGATCTAATATTTTAGCTTTAATATAGTTATGCCCTTAAATTTGAGCTTCTAGGTTGGGATTTGGCCAACTACAGCTACTTGTCTATTAAAATGAAGCTTTATTGACTCACAGACCAGCCATTAATTTTTGGATAATCTATGGCTGCTTTCACACTAGGACAGGGTTGAGTGGTTGGCAGAGACCATGTGGCCTGCAAAACCTTACTATCTGTTCCTTTAGAGAAATCATTTGCTGAATCCTACTCTAGATATGTGCCTTTTTATCTGACTGAATATTTTTATTCTAGCTACTTTTATCGTAGTTTCAGCCCTAACTTCTATTACTTTATTCACTTGTATTTTTATGCCTTCTGTCTTTAAGTTCATAAATTTTAAAATTTTAATAAACTTTTAGTTTAACTAATTTATATCTTACAAGGTTCATAAACATCTAGGTTTGCTGAATTTTATCTTACCAGTTTTATCTTTTTTAATCAGTCATTTGACTTCTTCACTAATTTTAATGTTATTCCTCTTGCTCCCGTCTTATTTAATAACTGCAGGACGTGCATTGCAGGCAGTGACCGTCTGGACAAACCCCAGTAAGACTCTTCTCCAAACTGTCTCTCTGCTATGGGCCAAGTCTGAAGGCTGTACCTCAACAAGGCCCCACTCCATAATCTGGCCATGTTCTAAGGAACCTTCTCAGCCACATGTTTCTCCAATGAGTCTTGCTCCTTTGTGGATGACCTGATAGAAATGTCCACACCACCTCCTGACCACCCAGATCTGCTACACACTGGCCCTGCAAACAGGGCCTGCCCACCTCAGGTCAAGCTTTCCAACCAGCAGCTACAGCATATAACCATTTAAGCTAGAAAGAGCTAGTAGCTCCTTCTCCCAGACGTGTTGATTTAAAATCTTGTGAACTTTGTTGTATTTCTTGATGGCAGAGATAGCTATCTCCAAACATTTGTATTCCAATTATGACTGTAGCATTCTCCAGGCCCTCACCTAGAGAAAACTCTTTCAAGTTTCCAACTTTTATTGAATATTTACTGTGTGCCAGGCACTATGATAGACTTCAGATATAAAAAGTCAAATAAGACATGGATTCTCTCCTCCATCAATTTATGTTCTAGTTGAATAGTAAAACAACAGTTACAATACCGTGGGATATGTTTTGTTGAGATTTATTTTGGGAACAGAAAGGAGGGGCATCTGGATCAATGAAAGCTCCCAGGAGAGGGTGACAGGAGGTAGTCCTCCAGGACCCCACACCCTATGGACTGCTCAGTCCCTTCCCCATTGCCCTGGTACCCTCAGAACCACAGACACAGGTCCTCATGGACTCAATGAAAGATGAATGAATGAGGGCTTCAGGCTCAGAAGAGGCCTCCCTTTGGTAGAGATCCCCACGGTGAGGGACAGAGGGACATGGAGAGGGGACAGAAATAAGCAAGAAACTTTATAACCCTCTCCATACACACACATCACCATCCACCCTGCTCCTGTCTTGGATGCCAGAGGACAAAGGTAAGATACCCACTCCCTTAACCACCACCACCACTACCAGAGTTAGTCCAGTGTCCTGGTAGCCAGGAGGACAAGACACAGCAGGTATGGCTCAGCCCTTACCTGGGCATCAGACAGGGCTGAGGAAGGGACCATATGGGAGCAGGGCCCACACAACAGCCATGCTGGTGTCTCAGAGCAGAACACGTAGCTCAGAGCTGAGCCCTACAGGGCAAGGTTCCAGGCAGCTCCTCTGAGCAATGGTGCCACTGATGGGAAAGGTAGTCTGGTTGGCTTCATTGCGGGACAAGAGAGGTAAGGAGCGGGGACTTGGCTGAAGGGAAGTAGGAGCTGAGGCTTTAAAGGGCCTGCATGGGGTGGGACTGGGGTTGAGAAAAGGGGCAAATAAATTCTTGGAAAGGGGAATGGAGTGAAAAAGAGGGAAAAGGAAGGGAAGGCTGTTGCTGGGGGGTAAGGGAGGCCAATGTTCTCCATTCCCCAGGGCAGCAGGCACAGGGCTGGCTTCTCCTCCCATCTCCTGGATTGACAGGCCCTACCTATTTCCCCCAGGGCTGATTTTGTATAGATAGGACTTGGGAGGAAGTTGCTAGGCTTCGAGTAGGCCAAGATCATCTTCAGGCCCTGAGGGTGGGAAAAAGAAAGCCTGAGATCAGGGTCTGCTGCCCCACTGGGGGCTCTAAAACACTCACAACTCTACTATATGCACATCCAGCTCGTGGGACCCTGCAAAAGTCCTTCCATCTGGGGTGAGTATTGGGGCATAAGACTGTTTTCCTGTGGACCTGGCGCAGTAAGTTAACTCTTCCAATTTCCTTTCGTCCCTTATCTTAATAAGAGTTCCCATCTGTGGAGACCCTACACTGTGCTAGGTGGTTTATATCCACCAGAAATTATAATATAGGATTAGAAAATCACCCCAGCTACCCGGCAAGATAGGTTCTACTATCGCCATTTATCAGAAGGGAAACTGAGGTACACAGAGGTCACACACCTTCCTCCCGTTCACCCAGCAGGTCTTGGGACAGGGCTGGATTTAGCCTGGCTCAGTCTCTCCCAGTCCTGGGCTCCTTCTGCTGTACCCCGTCCCTTCCCCCAGAGGAGGACATCTCACTTCCAGTGGAACTAACATTTTCCCTTTGCAAAGGGAGGCTCCTGGGTCCCAGCCAGCCTTCCAAGGGTTTGCACACAGAATGGGGCCTGAGCAGGACAAAGGGGCTCAGAACATGCCTGTGCAGCCTGCAAAAGAGGCCTGGATCTCACGGAATGGCTCAGCAAATCTGGGTGCAGGTTGACAGGAGTAGTTGGACTAGCAATGCCGGGCAGGGCCAGGCCCTAATTATTCCACTTGCAGGAGAGAGTCCAGGCTTCTAGGCATGGTGCCTGAGACAAATTTCACTGTGACCTAACCTACCTCATGTCCGTCCACTGCGAAGTGGGCCAGGCTGAATAACACCCAGATGTGTTTTATGAGCTATCATACCAGGAGAGATTGTACCCAGATCATGTGTAAATGATTCAAAGACATCTGGGCCTGCCTGTACCCAAGGTGCCAGGCCCCAGGGAGGCCACAGGCTGCAGCCCACAGCTGTCCTCCACGCCTTCCCTCCACAGTTATTCCAGCGCTTGTGTCAGCTCTGGTTCCAGTCCAGGCTGAGTGCCAGGAGATGACGTAAGTTCTGAAAGAGCAGATCTCTTATGTGAAGGGGGAAAGGAAAAAGGACTTTGGCTAAAAACTGTCCAATGAAACCCTGAAATTCTGAAATATGTAATCAAATAGACTTGGTTGCTCTCATCCAGGTGACCAAGAGTGACAGATGACTGGCTATGAGATAGGGTCCAGGCTGTATTCCCCTAGCACACAGTTGGCACCACGCATCCCACACAAATGATATGGCTGTAGGTCCCCAACTACAATGAGCTCCTAAGGCAGGGCTCCAAGGCTGGGCCATCTCTGCAGGCTCCACAGGAGACCATCAATGAACATGAGTTAAAATAAATGCACCAACTCTTCCCAAAGATGGAAAACATTGGGCAATGGGAAGGAAGAAAGGGTGGGAGAGAGTGACGGAAGGACACTGACTCTTCCCAGAGAATACTTCAAGATAAAATCCTTCACAGGGGTACCCATATAAATACTCAAATCCCATCACCACTAAAGACCTGGAAATCTCAGAACTTCCCCTGTCATGGATTGGATTGGTGCAAAGCTTTAAGGAGGTCGGGTATAAGTATTGTCTATTTCTTTGGAACTTAATATAAATCCTACCTTGTCTCAGTCCTATTAATGCCAGCTACACATACATTCTAACTCATTCATACTTTCTTGGACTGTGAAACCCAGGCAGAAAAAAGGCCTGAGCTTTCCTTCTTGGCACAGGAAAAGGAGAGCCCATTGAAGCGACAGGAAGCCTAGCACTGCCTGACCTGGCTCTGTGACCTTTAGCAAATTCCTTACCCCCTTCAGCCTCAGTTTCCTCATCTGTAAACTGAGAGTGATAATTCTATATACCTTGTAGGAATGTTGTAAAGATTAAATTTGATACAATATACGTAAAATGCTTGGTAGAGTTCCTGGCATAAAGCTCAATAAATGATAACCAAACTTAAAAAAAAAAAAAAAAA
>NW_004444233.1:1345718-1373754 GCF_000243295.1 Trichechus manatus latirostris | reverse complement strand
AGTGACCAAATAGGACAGAGTAGAACTGCCCCATAGAGTTTCCAAGGAGCAGCTAGTGGATTCAAACTGCCGACTTTTTGGTTAGCAGACAAACGCTTAACCATTGTGCCACCAGGGCCCCCAATAAATGATAGCTATTGTTAATTTTGAAGGTCCCTCAGAAGTACAAAAGGTTTGCATTCTATTGCTAATCTAATGGTTGGCAGCTTGAACGCACCCAGAAGTACCATGGAAGAAAAGGCCTGATGATCTTCCACAAAGATTACAGCCAAGAAAACCCTATGAAGTGATTCTACTCTGTAACACATTGGGTCACCATGAGTTGGAATCAACTTTAACCTCTTATCAACAAAATGCTTCTGCTGTGGTCATTACAACCCTGTTAGCAAGAAAGACCTTGTCAATCAGCATTAACACTGGGGTTATTCTGTCTGTGATTTTGTTCCCTTCAGAGACATTTCAGCCTGCTTTGCAGGAACTGTTTAATTCAATTCAAAGAACTTGTCCATCTCAAGGAACACGAAAGAAACTCACTCCTATTATAATAAATGACATTGTTAGTTGCCGTGGAGTTGGCCCTGACTCATAGCTACCTTATGTATAACAGAATGAACCGTTGCTTGGGCCTGTGCCATCTTCATGATCATTGCTTTGTTCAAGTACATTGTTTCAGCCACTATGTCAGTCCATCTCACCAAAGACCTGCCTCCAATTTACCAATCTTGATATCCTTTTCTGGTATTTGGTCTTTCCTGACGACAAGTCCAAAGTTAATGAGCCTAAGTCTCACCATCCTCACTTTTAAGGAGCATTCTGGTTATATTTCTTCTAAGACTGATTTGACACTTACTCCCAATACCATTTGTGCCTCACTAGGACACTATTTCTCATGTAAACATCAGGCTCGTATCTCTGTACTGCACACTAATTTACCCTGTGTATTCAGAGAAATGGTTAGAGATTTCCAGATATTTAAACCTTCCATCCACCCAGGAAATCAAGTTTCCTTAAAAAGGATTCTCTAAAGCTGCCAAAATGGGGAAAGCACAGATAATTTGGGAGAACTTTCAGGAGGGATAACTGATTCCCTTTTCATGCAAGCTATAATTTCCACACTGGGAGTAAAACAACTAGAAAAGATGGTTTAAGACTTGTCTCTGATCTTAGCAGATTTTAGCACCTTAACTCTGAAGACCTAACACGCAAGTCTAAATTTATTAACTACAATTGGCATGGACAATCTTGATTTCCTCTTGGTCAGCTAAGGGAGAGGTTATACTATAGCAAATACTTCTTGTTGCTCCTATACAAATACTACAGGGCAAATAGGATAGCCTGGGACTACACTTAAAAAATAAAAACAAAACTAACAAACAAAACCCCACCTGGCTCTCTGAAACAGACCCAGGAAGTGTTTTTCTTGCTTGAGTTTCATAATCTAGGCTCTTGGCATGGAGACCTATTACAAACACTAATAGTCATTTTGTTTCTGATAATTGCCGATGTTACACTAGGCCAAATCTTAAATGTTATTTTGGAGCCATTATCATGTGAAATATTTCAACAACTCACCCTACAACAGAAAGAGAACAAAAGATTAACCCTGGATCAACAACACTGCTCTACATTCAATGCATACATCTTTAATTGTAATCAGCAAAACGTCAACATTGGGGATAATCTGAATTTCATGAATTAATATCCTGTGGCCTGACTTTGTCTGTCCTCGGCCAAAAAGGAGGGCTGAGAGAGACATGTAGAACTGATTTGACATTCAGAACTAAACCTCAATATTATTAAAAGCTGCCATGATCCTCATGGTGTCCCTGGGTGGTGCAAACAGTTTTCACACTCAGCTGCTAACTGGAAAGATTGGAGGTTCGAGTCCACCCAGAAGTGCCCAGAGGTCCACCAGAGGTGCCTTGTAAGAAGGGCCTGGCAATCTACTTCCAAAAAATCAGCCGTTGAAAACCCTATGGAGCTCCGTTCTACTCTGACAGGCATGGGGTCACCATGAGTCAGAATTGACTCAACAGCAAATGGTTTGGTGAGACTCACAGCCAAGACATTTTGTTCTCCTGTTGGACAAATAATCTCACAGAATAACAACCTCAAACAATGTTACTCTGAGACCACAATAAAATGAAACAAAACAAGTCCGCTTCATACTTTTACCTAATCACAAACAAAAGCAAGGTCATTGTGCCACCCACAAAGTACCCAATTATAGAATCCCTTTCCTTTCTGAAGAGATATCACCTTCTTAAAGCAGAAACAGTTGCCACAGAGAAGGCAGAGGAGCCTCTGGGTAGCCTCAAACCTCTGAATGCTTAACCATTTACGCCACCCAGGGGCTCTCCCACACCTGCTTTCTGACAGTATACAATCTAGAGTGAATACTGCTTCTTTTCCCAAATCACCCAACCAAAGCCCAAATCTTCTAAGAAGTTCTTTCTAGCACTGTCTTCCTGAGGCACCTCATGGTTCCACATGGTGTGTGTCCTCCCTCACTGCAATTACTAATAAACCCAGCTTGTTACAAGTGTATTCCTTGGGGTCTTTTGCTGAAGGGATTGACAACATCTGTCATGCTCATTAAATTCTTTGTCCATAAATTTAAAAATTCTGTGTCCGACAGTATATGTTTTTGCTTTCTTTCATAATAGTTGAATTCCTCAGGTGCCTATGT
Organism: Trichechus manatus latirostris; assembly: GCF_000243295.1. Lineage (NCBI taxonomy): Eukaryota > Metazoa > Chordata > Mammalia > Sirenia > Trichechidae > Trichechus > Trichechus manatus. The sequence goes on along the minus strand of NW_004444233.1, from coordinate 1,371,065 downwards.
CTCTCTTTCTGTCCCACTGTGGCCTCCCTTCTTTTGTCAAGAGGCATTTAAGAGGACATTTAAAGATTTTTTAAAGTGTGATAATTGGGGGAAAAGTAAAATAAAAGGAAGAGAAAATAGCATTGAGTCAGAGGCAAGGTTCACACAGAATGCACATTCCAAAATCTATATTCTTCCAGGTGACAGAATTTGGTTGTGACTTTCCTAGAAGTTGAGGTAGAAAGTGAAATACAGTTTATTATGCAATTCTGTGTCTTTAAATAAGAAAGTGAACCAACTGGAACCCTCATACACTGCTGGTGGGAATGTAAAATGGTTCAGTCACTTTGGAAAAGAGTCTGGCAGTACCTCAAAAAGAAACTTAGAGTTACCATATGGCCCAGCTATTCCACTCCTAGGTATATGCCCAAGATAACTGAAAACATGTATCCACACAAGGAATTGTACAGGAATATTCATAGCGGCATTATTCATAATAGCCCCAAAACAGAAACATCCCAATGTCTATTAACTGTATCTTAGGCTGGGTTCTCTTGAGAAGCAAAACCATTGATGCCTGTATATATGGGGGAGGGGGGGATTTATCTCAAGGAAATGGCTCGTGCAGTTGTAGAGGCTGGCAAGTCCCAAGTCTGTGGGTCAGGCTGAAGGCTTCTGCTGACTCATGTAGCTGCAGAGGCTGACAAACTCAAGATTGGCAGGTCAAATGGCAGGCTGCTAGCTCACAGTCTGCAGAGGCTGATGAATCCCAGGATTGGCAAGTCAGACAGCAGGCCACTGACTGAAGTCCCAAGAACCAGAGGTGAGGTGATGACAAGCCAGATACAGGATCTAGAACAAATGAGCGAGCTTTGCCAGAACATCCAGGTATACACTGGATGCATGCCACACAACTGAGGAAACTCTCCTTACAACTGATTGATCACATCAGGTCACATCATGGAGGTTGACTACATCATTACAGAACTGCCAAACTACATCATTACATAACTAACTACGTCATTACATAACTGCCAGACCACTGAGAATCATGACCCAGTTAAGTTGACACACAACTTTAACCATCACAGTCTACCCCTTGTCAACTTGGCACCTGTACACATCTCCTTAAATCACACACACTCTGTAAATAATGACAATTACAAAGTTATACTAGCATCTAACGTGGTACAGCTAGCAGGTGACAACTGAAAATGCACTAGCCCCATTTATCTCTTATATTTTATAAGAGAAGAAAACAAAAATATTTGGTGCACACATACAGGAAGAAATACTCAAAACAATTACAGTCCTTGTTTTTGCAACTGGTCACATGGTCATAACTGGTATTTAAAACTACCTTCTTCCACCACCCATTCCGTATTCCCTTTGCCCTCAGCAAGCACCTCAGCTTGTCATGTTCTTTGCCTGGCGGGGTGACCCAAACCTTCACTCCTGAAGGGTATGGGCCATTAGTAGTCATGTCAGAATTGGGTTGCTGTAGTTTTTCATTGACTTTAAACAGGACATGGTAGTACTAAGAGACACCCTAAGGGATAGCCTGTATTCTAGACATACTCTTCTTTACCTCCATTATGCAACACCAATCTGATTTCCCCTTGGTATTCAGGATAAATCACAGCAGCCAAAACAGTAACTCTCTTCTTTACCTGTTGATCCAGAGGCATGAGGAGCGCAAAGTGGCCAGGTGACATTCTTAACTTTGAGTTCAATGGAACCTATTTTGTGTCTCCACATAGGAGCATTCCTCCCTGTGGAACTAAGACCTCTAGACCTGCAGAGCATAGAGTCGCAGGGACAGGAAGCAAAAATCTTGCAATTGAGTCACTAGGAGTAATAGTGAGTGGTGCCACTCCCCTTTCCACCCCTTGATTCCTGGAACCGTGAATTCTGGCTATGGGAGAAACAACCCCATATTGGACTCTGGTTTGGAACATATACAGCCTCCTAGAGAACATTGCCCCAACCCTGCAAAGTATTGCCACCTAGCTGGTGCTATAATTGTGTCTTTAAGAGGTCACTCCATTGTTCTATCAAGCCAGCTGCTTCAGAATGATGGAGAACATGGTAAGACCAGTGAATTCCATGAGCATGGACCCATTTTCGAACTTCCCTTGCTGTGAAGTGAGTCCCTTGATACGAGGTAATGCTGTGTAGGATACCATGATGGTGGATAAGGCATTCTGTAAGTCCATTGATGGTAGTTGTGGCAGAAGTATTGCATGCAAGGAAGGCAAATTCATATCCAGAATAAGTGTCTATCCCAGTAAGAATGAAATGTTGCTCTTTCCACGATGGAAGCAGTCAAATGTAATCAACCTGCCACCTGGTTGCTTCTTGATCTCAAAGAATGCTGCTGTATCAGGGACTCAGTGTTAGTCTCTGCTACTGGCAGATTGGTCATTCAGCAGTGGCTGTAGCAAAGCTGGCCTTGGTGAGTGGAAGTCCATGTTGCTGAACCCATGCATAACCTCCATCCCTGACACCATGGCCACTTTGTTCATGAGACTATTGGGCAATGATGGGAGTGGCTGGGGAAAGAGGATGACTGGTTTCCATCATCCTATCCACTTGATTGTTAAAATCCTCTGCTGCCAAGGTCACCCTTTGGTAAGCATTCACGTAAGACACAAGTATCTTCACTTCATTGGCCCATTCAGAGAGGTCTATCCACATACCTCTTCCCCATACCTCCTTGTCTCTATTTTCTAATCTTGTTCCTTCCAAGTCCCTGACCATTCAGCGAAACCATTGGCCACAGCCCATGAGTTGGTATACAATCACACATAAGCCATTTCTCCTTCCAAGCAAAGTGAACAACCAAGTGCACTGCTCAAAGTTCTGCCCATTGCAAGGATTACCCTTCACCACTGTCCTTCGGGAGGACCCAGAAAGGGACTGTATTGCTACTGCTGTTAACTTTCTAGTGGTACCTGCATATCGTGCAGAACCATCTGTAAACCAGGCACGAGTCTTCTCTTCCTCAGTCAACTGATCATAAGGAACTCCCCATGAGGCCATAGGTGCACTGGGAAAGGGCAAATAATGATAGGAGTGGAGACCATGGGCATTTGGGCTACTTCCTCATGCAACTTGTGCCTTCAGGTCCTGCTTGGGCCTGATCTCATATATACCACCTCTATTTAATGATGGAGTGCTGCTGTTCATGTCCAACTTTATGACTCTGTGGGTCAGACAACACGCAGTTCATGATGGGCAGCTCAGGCTGCATGGTGACTTGGTGGCCCATGGTTAAGTATTCAGTCTCTACTAAGGCTCAGTAACAAGCCAAATGCTGTTTCTCAAGAGAAGAGTAGTTATCTGCAGAGGATGCAGGGCTTTGCTCCAAAATACTAAGGGTCTGCACATTGATTCACTAATAGGGTCCTGCCAAAGACTCCAAACAGCATCTCTATCTGCAACTGAGACTTCAAGCACTGTTAGATCAGCTGGATCATATGGCCTAAGTTGCAGAGTGGCTTGTATGGCAGCCTGAACCCGTTGCAAAGCCTTCTCTTATTCTTGACCCCACTCAATAGTAGCAGCTTTTAGAGTCACCTGATAAATAGACTGGAGTAGCACACACAAATAAGGTATAAATCCAAAGAAGCCCACCAGGCATTTTGCCTACTTATTAGTTGTGGGAAGGGCCAGATTTAACAAATTATCTTTCATTTTAGAAGGAATATCTCGACATGCACCACACCACTGGACTCCTAGAAATTTCATTGAGGTGGAATCAGCCTGAATTTTTGTGGGATTAATTCCCACCCACTAGCACGCAAAAGTTTTACCATTAAGTCCAGAGTCATTGACACTTCTTCCTTACTAGGTCCAATCAGCATAAAGTCATCAGTGTAATGGACCAGTGTGATGTCTTGTGGAAGGGGAAGGTGATCAAGGTCCCTGTGGACTAAATTATGACATAGGGCTGAAGAGTTGAGGTACTTCTGAGGTAGGACACTGAAGATGTATTGCTGGCCTTGTCAGCTGAATGCAAACTGATTCTGGCGTTCCTTTGAAACCAGAATTGAGAAAAAGGAATTAGCCAGATCAATAGCCACATACCAGGTACCAGGGGATGTATTAATTTCCTGAAGCAATGACGTCACTTCTGGAACAGCAGCTACAATTGGAGTCACCACTTGGTGAAGTTTCCGATAATCCACTGTCATTCTAGATCTATCTGGTTTTTTGCACAGGACAAATAGGTGAGTTGAATGGAGATGGATAAGAATCACTACTCTTGCATCCTTCAAGTCCTTGATGGTGGCAGTAATCTCTGCAATCCCTCCAGGAATGTGGTATTGCTTTTGGTTTACTATTTTCCTAGGTAAGGACAGTTCTAATGGCTTCCCCTTGGCTTTTCCTACCATAATATCCCTTATTCCACTTAGCAGGGATTCAGTGTGCGGGTTCGGCCAGTCGTTGAATATATCTATTCCAATTGTACATTCTGAAACTGGGGAAATCACTACAGGATGGGTTCAGGGACCCACTATGAGATGGACCTGAGCTAATACTCCATTAATAACCTGACCTCCATATGCCCCTACTCTGACTGGTGGGTCATAGTGACATTTTGGTCTCCTGGAATTAGTGTTAGTTCAGAGCCAGTATCCACTAATCCCTGAAAACTCTGATTTCCTTTTCTCCAATGATCAATCATCGTAAAAGGCCATACATCCCTTTGGGGAAGGCTGGGAGAAAGATTAACACTATACATTTTTGGCAGTGTAATGGAGTCCTTCCTCAAGGGGACCAGCATCCCCTTCATTCAAGGGGTTGTGGGTCTGTAAACTCGCTCAAGTCTGGGAATTGATTGAGGGGCTGTGACTTTCTATTCTGGCTATTCAATTTAGAGTGCTGCTCACTTAACCTAGAATTCTATTGCTTGTACAGATCAAGTAAATATTTAGTAGATTTCCCATCTATTTCACTCCTATGGACACCATGACTAAGTAGCCAATGCCATAATTCTATAAGAGTCAGACTGATTACTGCTTTGATGCTGCTGTCCATTACAGTAACCACAGCCACCTTGTCTTTGTCAATTGACTGCCGCCACTTGGCCCTACTACCACAGAGTCCAATCAGCCCTATTGTAGATAGGTGTCTTAATTCAGTTAGGGAAGTTCCCACTGTCAAATCTGACTTACATAAAATAGCAATCACAGCAGTCCTCAAGGATGCTTGGACTCCGCTCACAAATGTGTTCCTCACTGTTGTGGTAAAAGGTGTGTCCTCTGGGCACTCCATGTGTGGGTCTGTGGGTCTAACTTGATAAATCCACTCTAGCATGCCATTTTCCCTAAGCCTTTGGATACTTTTTTCTATAGTATATTAAGGCAGGTCTGGTACTTCCACTTGATTTAGTTAAGGCTACAGCAGAATCCATGCTTCAGCGACCCAACCAAATAAACTATTAGATCCTTTCCTAACCTCTCGCTGAAATATTGAATGAAGAATCTCTGCTTAGTGGGTCCATATCAATAAATTCAGACTGATCCAACTTTATGTTCCTTGCATCATTATCCAATACCCTTAATTGCTGCTCCCAGACATATTGTTCCCCAGGAACAAGGCCTGATTAGCTATGAAGATGATGGCAGCTCTTCTATTACTTTCCCACCTTCCTCTTCCTCTTCTTCTTGGTTTAAAATCAAAAGAGGTGTGTGGAAGAGTTATAGCCTTTCACCTTATTCAATCTGTATAGTGAACAAATAATCTCCAAAATTGGACTATATGTGGGAGAATGCAGCATCAAAATTGTAGGAAGACTCATTAACAACCTATGATATGCAGATGACACAACCTTGCTTACTGTTATGGATTGAATTGTGTCCCCCAAAAATGTCTGTTAACTTGGCTAGGCCATGATTCCCAGTACTGTGTGATTATCCACCATTTTGTCATCCGATGTGATTTTCCTATGTGTTGTAAATCTCTTTGTTGTAAATGAGATGGGATTGTTGTTGTTGTTGTTATGTGCCGTCAAGTTGGTTCCAATTTACAGTGACCCCATGCACAACAGAATGCAACACTGACCACTACTGTGCCATCCTCACAATTGTTGCTATGCTTGAGCCCATTGTTGCAGCCACTGTGTCAATCCCTCTCGTTTTGGGTTTTCCTCTTTTTTGCTGACCCTCTACTTTACCAAGCATGATGTCCTTCTACAGGGATTGAACCCTCTCAATAACATGTCCAAAGTATGTAGGACAGTCTCACCATCCTTGCTTCTAAGGAGCGTTCTGGCTGTACTTCTTCCAAGACAGATTTGTTCATTCTTTTGACAGTCCATGATATATTCAATATTCTTCACCAACACCACAAGTCAAAGGCATCAATTCTTCTTCAGTCTTCCTTATTAATTGTCTATCTTTCACATGCATATGAGGCAATTGAAAACACCATGGCTTGGGTCAGGTGCACCTTAGTCCTCAAGGAGACATCTTTGCTTTTCAAAACTTGAAAGAAGTCTTTTGCAGCCCATTTGCCCAATGCAATGTGTCTTTTGATTTCTTGACTGCTGTGGATCCAAGTAAAGTGAAATTCTTGACAACTTCAATCTTGTCTCCATTTATCATAGTGTTGCTTATTGGCACAGTTGTGAGGATTTTTGTTTTCTTTCTGTTGAGGTGTTGTCTTAGGCTGAGTTCTCTAGAGAAACAAAACCAGTAAAGTGTATAAATATATATATAGAGAGAGATTATATCAAGGAAACAGCTCATGCGATTGTAGAGGCTACAACGTCCCGAGTCCATGGATCAGGGTAGAGGCCTCTCCCAAGTCACACAGCTGCAGAAGCTGGCAAGCCCAAGATCAGAAGGTCGGAGAGCAGGGCTCCCACTCACAGGCTGTGCAGATCGACGAATCCCAGGTTCGGCAGATAAGCTGACAGCTCAAGTCCCAAGAACGGGAGATGAGACAACAGGAAGCAGCCGCAGGATCCAGAGAGAGAAAAAAGCCAGAACATCTGCTTATATACAGATGCAGGCCATACCCCAAGGAGACTCCCTTTCATCTGATTGGCTACTCACAGTATATTCAATCATGGGAGTGATTACATTAAAACACGGAGAATCATGGCCCAGCCAAACTGACACACAATCTTAACCATCACAGGTGTAATCCATACTGAAGGCTGTGGTGTTTGATCCTCATCAGTAAGTGCTTCAAGTCCTCTTCACTGTCAGCAAGCAAGGTTGTATCATCTGCATAACGCAGGTTTTTAATGAGTCTTCCTCCAATCCTGATGCCCCATTCTTCGTATAGTCCAGCTTCTCGGATTATTTGCTCAGACTAGAGATTGAGTAGGTATGGTGAAAGGATACAACCCTGACGCACACCTTTCCTGACTTTAAACCATGCAGTTTCCCCTTTTTCTGTTCAAACAACTACATCTTGATCCATGTACAGATTCCTCATGAGCACAGTTAAGTGTTCTGGAATTCCCATTTTCTGCAACGTTATTCATAATTTGCTATGATCCACACAGTTGAATGCCTTAGCATAGTCAATAAAACACAGGTAAACATCTTTCTGGTATTCTCTGCTTTCAGCCAGGATCCATCTGACATCAGCAATGATATCTCTGGTTCCATGTCTTCTTCTAAATCTGGCTTGAATTTCTGGCAGTTCCCTGTTGATGTACTGCTGCAGCTGCTTTTGAATGATCTTCAGCAAAATTTTGCTTGCATGTGATATTAATGATATTGTTCAATAATTTCCACATTCAGTTGGATTACCTTTCTTGGGACTAGGCACAAATATGGATCTCTTCCAATTGGTTGGCCAGATAGCTGTCTTCTAAATTTCTTGGCATAGGTGAGTGAGCATTTCCGGTACTGCATCTGTTTGTTGGAACATCTCAGTTGGTATTCTGTCGGTTCCCAGTGCCTTGTTTTTTGCCAATGCCTTCAGTACAGCTTGGACTTCTTCCTTCAGTTCCGTTGGTTCCTGATCATATGTTACCTCCTGAAATGGTTCAACATTGACCAGTTCTTTTTGGTATAGTGACTCTGTGTATTCCTTCCATCTTTTTTTGATGCTTCCTGGGTCATTTAATATTTTCCCTGTAGAATACTTCAGTATTACAACTCGAGGCTTGAATTTTTATTTCAGTTCTTTTAGCTTGAAAAATGCTGAGCATGTTCCTCCTTTTGGTTTTCTATCTCCAGGTCTTTGCACATGTCATTATAATACTTTCTTTGTCTCTCGAGCTGCCATTTGAAATCTTCTGTTCAACTCTTTTACTTCATCATTTTTTCCTTTTGCTTTAGCCACTCGATGTTTAAGAGCAAGTTTCGGAGTCTCTTCTGACATCCATTTAGGTCTTTTCTGTCTCTCTTGTCTTTTTAATGATCTCTTGCTTTCTTCGTGTATAGTGTCCTTGATGTCATTCCATCAACATAGACAGCAGTGAGCAGAGAGACATGGGGGTACTTCATATCACCAAGAAAGCAGCACCGGAGGCAGAGTTCATCCTTTGGACCTAGGGTTCCTGCATGGAGAATGTCCTAGATCAAGGGAAGATTGATGACAAGGACCTTCCCCTTCCTCCAGAGCCAACAGAGACAGAAAGCCATCCCCTGGAGCTGTTACCCTGAATTCGGACTTCTAGCCTACTAGACTGTGAGAGAATAAGTTTCTCTTTGATAAAGCCATCCACTTGCGGTATTTCTGTTATAGCAACACTAGATAACTAAGACAGAATTTGGTACCCAGAGAGGGGAGTGCTGCTCTAACAGATACCTAAAATGTGGAAGAAGTTTTGAAACTATGAATGGATAGAAGAATGAAATGAGGAGAGCTGCTACACTAGAGACATTGAGAAGCAGCAGCAGAGAAATGACAGCAGCAATCACCAGATGATCAGTGCAAGAAAGCACTGGAGCCGAGCCATGGAGCAAGAGAGCTGAGTGCCTTCTGGCCGAAGTTTACTGGTGGAGTAGAGTGCTTCCAGGCACTTATCAGTGGAGCTACATAGCTTTGGAACACTTGCCCAAGTGGACAGATGTGGGTAGTGAGGCCCAAGGGGCTGAGAGGTCAAGGAACCGAAAAGCAGAGCTGCCTCAGTTTCAAAGGATATGACCACGACTTCTGGGGTCTCAAAGGGCGGAGTCGTCACTCAGATGGACTAGGAAACTGAGGCCACCTAAAGCTGAGGGAGCACAGTTACTGTCCCAGTGGGCCTGGAAGGCTGAGCTGAAGACCAGGGCCGAGGGACCTCTACTTGGAATCCGGATAGTGTGGCCAATACTTGAGTCTGGAGGGCAGGGTCATTGTGCAAATGGTCTCAGAGAACAGTGGATTATTTTCAAGCCTTGAGGGCTAATGTAATATGTTCTGCTGACTTGCTTGGTGCCTGTTATCCCTTCCTTCCCTCCAATTTTTCCTATTTGTAATGGAAATGTCTAGCTTGTGCTTGTTCCATCATTGTACTTTAGAAGCAGATAACTTGTATTCTAGATTTCAAAGATGAAGAGGAATTTTTGGATTTTGGACTTGGAGTTGATTTAAGACTTTTGTTATGATATGATGGGGTGAATGTGTTTTACATGTGGCAAGGACATGAATTTTGGGGGCCAAAGGGTGGAATGTTATGGATTGAATTGTGTCCCCCAAAATATCTGTCAACTTGGCTAGGCCATGATTCCCAGTATTGTGTGACTGTCCACCATTTTGTCATCTGATGTGATTTTCCTATGTGTTGTAAATCCTATCTCTATGATGTTAATGAGATGGGATTAGCAGCAGTTATGTTGATGAGATTCAGTCTACAAGATTGAATTACGTCTGTAGCCAATCTCTTTTGAGATATAAAAGAGAGAAGCTAGCAGAGAGACATAAGGATACCTCATACCACCAAGAAAACAGAACCAGGAGAAGAGTGTATCCTTTGGAACTGGACTTCTTGTGCAGAGAACCTCCTAGACCAAGAGAAGATTGATGTCAAGAACCTTCCTCCAGAGCCGACAGAGAGAGAAAGCTGTCCCCTGGAGCTGGCACCCTAAATTCGGACTTGTAGCCTACTAGACTGTGAGAGAATAAATTTCTCTTTGTTAAAGCCATCCACTTGTGGTATTTCTGTTATAAAAACACTAGAAAACTAAGACACTAACCCAAAGTGAAGACGACTTGAAGCACTTGCTGATGAAGGTCAAAGACTATAGCCTTCAATATGGATTACACCTGAACATAAAGAAAACAAAAATCCTTGAAACTGATCTTAGAACGTCATAATAAATGTTAAAGAAATTGAAGTTGTCAAGGATTTCATTCTTCTTGGATCAATAATTAATGTCCATGGAAGCGGTCAATCAAACTGCAAAAAACGTCTTTAAAGTGTTAAAAAGCAAAGATGCCACTTTGATGACTAAGGTGCACCTGACCCGAGCCATGAGATTTTCAATCACCTCATATACATGCAAAAGCTGGTGTCTTAGATAGCTAGTGTCTTAGTGAAACCCTCCATAAGATAGATTGACACAATAGCTGCAGCAATAGGCTCAAACATACCAGTGATTGAGAAGATAGATGGCACAGGCAAAAGTTTCTTTATTCTATACTTAAGGTTGCCAGAAGTCAAGAGCTGACTGGATGGCAACTAACAACAACATAGCAGGGTGCGGGGTGGGAGGATTGGAAGATTGGGGGTGATGGCTAAAAGATATGGGGAGGGCTAAAAGAGTGTTCCTTTGGGTGTGAATTTTAGCAAATGAGGTGATGGCACATCTGAATTAGGTGACTTCAGGCCTAAATTAAAAACTCCATTCTGAATTAAACTAAGATTTTCATTTCTACTCTTCTAAAGAAACTATTCAGCCTTTTTGTCAAAGTTTTATTACTTGGAAAACAAAGAAGGCAGGATCAGAATTTCTAACCTAGATAAAGAATCTCTCAGTGCCTGTTAAGAATGTTTACACAGATGACCCTAGAAAAAGCATCTTGTTCAACCAGAGGTTAAAAGATAGCATTGATATGTTAATTGAAGTTAGAGCCTGTAAATAACTTTCTAGCCAAGATAAGTGTATATCAAGTCTTAGTTCCACATCCTAACTCCCAAGTTAAATCTTTGCTCACTGATATTTTCCACTTGCTAGTTCTTTGTAAAAATTTTTCTGTTCAACCTTTTTTATTGTACTTTAGATGAAAGTTTATAGAGCAAATTAGTATCTCATTAAACAATTAAGACACATATTGTTTTGTGACATTGGTTGCCAACCCCATGACATGTCAACACCCTCTGTTCTTGACCTTGGGTTCCACATTACCAGCTTTCCTGTCCCCTCCTGCTTTCTTGTTCTTGCCCCTGGGCTAGTGTGCCCATTAATTCTCATTTTGTTTTATGGACCTGTCTAGTCTTTGGCTGAAGGGTGAATCACAGGAGTGACTTCAGTACTGGGCTAAAAGGGTGTCTGGGGGCCATACTCTTGGGGTTTCTCCAGTCTCTGTCAGGCAGTAAGTCTGGTCTTTTATTTTTTTTATTTTGTGAGTTAGAATTTTGTTCTACAATTTTCTCCAACTCTGTCCAGGACCCTCTGTTGTGATCCCTGTCAGAACAGTCAATGGTGGTAGCCCAGCACCATCTAGTTGTGCTGGACTCAGTCTGGTGGTGGCTGTGGTAGTGGTGGCCCATTAGTCCTTTGGACGAATCTTTCCCTTGTGTCTTTGGTTTTCTTCATTCTCCCTTGCTCCCGAAGGGGTGAGACCAGTGGAGTATCTTAGATGGCTGCTCACAAGCTTTTAAGACCCCAGCAGCTACCATCAAAGTAGGATGTAGAACATTTTCTTTATAAACTACGTTATGCAATTGAGCTAGATGTCCCCCAAGACCGTAGTCGCCGGGTCTCAGCCCAGAATTGGGTCCCTCAGAGAGTTTGGATGTGCCTATAAAGCTTCCATGATCTTGCCTTGGTCAAATTGTGCTGACTTCCCCAGTATTGTGTACTGGTTTACCCTTCACTAAACTTACCACCTATCTATTGTCTATTTAGTGCTTTTCCCTCCCTACCCCTCCCCTCCCTCATAATCATCAAAGATTGTTTCTTTTTGTGTGTAAACCTTTTCATGAGATTTTATAATAGTGGTCTCATACAATATTTGCCGTTTTGTAATTGACTTATTTCATTCAGCATAATGCCCTTCAGATTCATCCATGTTGTGAGATATTTCCCAGATCCATTATTGTTCTTTATCGTTGCGTAGTATTCTATTGTGTGTATGTACCATAGTTTGTTTATCCATCATCTATTGATAGGCACTAAGATTGTTTCCATCTTTTTGCTGTTGTGAATAATGCTGCAATGAACATGAGTGTCCATATGTCTATTGGTGTGATGGCTCTTATTTCTCTAGAATATATTCCAAAGAGTTGGATTGCTGGTTCGTATGGTATTTCTATTTCTAGCTTTTTAAGGAAGCACTGTATCATTTTCCAAAATGGTTGTACCACTTTGCATTCCCAACAGAAGTGCATAAGAGTTCCAATCTCCTGCAGCCTCGCCAACATTTGTTATTTTCTCTTTTTTTTTTCATGCCATTAATGTCAGGATGAGATGGTATCTCATTATAGTTTTGATTTGCTTTTCTCTAATGACTAGTGATCTCAAGCATTTCCTCATGTTAGCTGCCTGAATGTCTTCCTTGGTGAAGTGTCTGTTCATATCCTTTGCCCATTTTTTAATTGGATTATTTGTCTTTTTGTTGTAGAGGTGTTGGATTTTCCTATAGATTTTAGAGATTAGAACTTTGTTGGATTTGTCACGGTCAAAATTTTTCTTCCCAGTCTGTAGGTTCTCTTTCTACTCTTTTGATGAAGTCTTTTGATGAGCATAAGTGTTTAATTTTTAGAAGATCCCAGTTATCTAACTTATCTTCTGGTTTTTGAGTATTGTTAGTTATGGTTTGTATCCTGTTTTTGCCGTGTATTAGGGTCTGTAGCATTGACCATATTTTTTCTATAATCTTTATAGTTTTTGGTTTTATATTTAGGTCTTTGATCCTTTTTGAATTAGTTTTTGTGTATGGTGTGAGGTATGGGTCCTGTTTCATTTTTTTGCAGATGGACATCCAGTTTTTCCAGCACCATTCATTAAAAGGACAGTCTTTTCCCTTTTTGATGGACTTTGGGCCTTTGTCAAAGATCGGGAGACTTACATCTGGATTCTCAATTCTGTTCTATTCGTCAATGTGTCTGTCGTTGTACCAGTACTAGGCTGTTTTGACTACTATCGCTGTACAGTAGGTTCTGAGGTCAGGTAGAGTCAGTCCTCCTACTTTATTTTTCTTCAGTAGTGCTTTACTTATCTGGGGCCTCTTCCCTTTCCATATAAAGTTAATGTTTAGTTTTTCCATCTTGTTAAAGAATGCTGTTGGTATTTGGTTGGGGATTGCATTATATTTGTAGATTTCCTTGGGTAGAAATTACATTTTCACAATGTTGAGTCTACCTATCCATGAGCATGGTGTGTTTTTCCATTTATGTAGGTCTCTTTTGGTTTCTTGCAGTAGTGTTTTGTAGTTTTCTTTGTATACGTCTTTTACATCCCTGGTCAGATTTATTCTTAAGTATTTTAGTTTTGTAGGGGCTATTAAGAATGGTATTGCTTCCCTGGTTTGCTTTTCATCATTCTTTTTATTTGTGTAGAGGAATCCAACTGATTTTTATATGTTTACCTTATATTCTGCTACTGTGCTGAGTCTTTCTATTAGTTCCAGTAGTTTCCTCATGGAGTCTTTTGGGTTTTCTATGTATAGTATCATATCATCCACAAATAGGGACAGTTTTACTTCTTTCTTACCAATTTGGATGCCCTTTATTTCTTTTTCTTACCTTATTACTCTAGCTAGGACTTCCAGCACAATGTTAAATAGGAGTGGTGATAAAGGGCATCCTTGTCTCGTTCCTGTTCTCAAGGGGAAAGTTTTCAGCCTCTCTCCATTAAGAATGATGTTGGCTGTTGGTTTTATATAGATGTCCTTTATTATGTTGAGGAATTTCCATTCTATTCCTATTTTATCGAGCATTTTTATCAGGAATGCGAGTTGGACTTTGTCAAATGCCTTTTCTGTGTTGATTGAGATGATCATGTGATTTTTCTTAAATTTTGTTTTATTTATGTAGTGGATTATGTTGATTGATTTTCTAATGTTGAGTGATCCTTGCATAGGTGGTATGAATCTCACTTGGTTGTGGTGTATTATTTTTTTGATATGATGCTAAATTCTGTTGGCTAGAGTTTTGATGAAAATTTTTACATCTATATTCATGAGAGATATTGGTCTGTAATTTTCTTTTTTTGTGGTGTCTTTGCCTGGTATTTGTATCAGGGTTATGCAGGCTTCATAGAATGAATTTGGAAGTATTCCTTCCTTTTGTATATTTTGAAATAATTTGAGTAGTACTGGTGCAAGCTCATCTCTGAATGTTTGGTAGAATTCTCCAGTGAATCCATCTGGGCCAGGGCTTTTTTTTTTGTTGGGAGTTTTTTAATTGCCTTTTCAATCTCTTCTCTTGTTATTGGTCTTTTCAGATTTTGGACTTCAGTTTGTGTTAGTTTGGGTAGGCAGTGTGTTTCTAGAAATTTCTCAATTTCCTTTAGGTTTTCTAATTTGTTGGAGTATAGTTTTTCATAGTACTCTGTTTTGATCCTTTTTATTTCAGTTTGGTCTTTGTAATGTCCCCCATTTCATTTCTTATTTTGGTTATTTGTGTCCTCTCCTGTTTTTTTTTTTTTTTTTCCCCTCAATTTGGCCAATGGTTTGTCGATTTTGTTGATCCTTTCAAAGAACCAACTTTAGGTTTTGTTGATTCTTTATATTGTTTTTCTATTCTCTATTTCATTTATTTCTGCTCTGGTCTTTATTATTTCCTGTCTTCTGGTGACTGTGGGTCTCTTTTGCTGTTCACTTTCTATTTGTTCAAGTTGTGTGGCTAACATTTTTGATTTTGTTCCTTTCTTCTTTTTTGATGAGTGCATCCATTGCTATAAATTGACTTCTGAGCACTGCCTTTGCTGTTTCCCAAAGGTTTGGTATGATGTGTTTGCATTCTCATTTTATTCTAGGAATTTTTTAATTTCATCTGTCTAGTTATCTAGTGCTGCTATAACAGAAATACCACAAGTGGATGGCTTTTAACAAAGAGAAGTTTATTCTCTCACAGTCTAGTAGGCTACAAGTCCAAATTCAAGGCATCAGCTCCATGGGAAGTCTTTCTGTCGGCTCTGGAGAAAGGTCCTTGTGATCCGTCAATCTTCCCTTGGTCTGGAAGCATCTCAGCACAGGAACATCAGGTCCAAAGGATGCGCTCTGCTCTTGGCACTGCTTTCTTGGTGGAGTGAGGTCCCCATGTTTCTCTGCTCACTTCACTCTTTTATATCTCCAAAGAGATTGGCTTAAGACGCTATCTAATCTTGTAGACCTCATCAATATAACTGCTGCTAATATATCTTATTACATCTTAGTGTAGAATATACAACACATAGGGAAATCACGTCAGATTACAAAATGGTAGACAATCATATAATACTGGGAATCACGACCTAGCCAAGTTGGCAGATATTTTGGGGGAACACAATTCAATGCATGACCCCATCTTTGATTTCCTCTATTACCCAGTGGTTTTGAAGCAGGGTGTTATCAGTTTCCATGTATTTGATTTTTTTCCTTGACCTTCCTGTTATTAATTTCTTTTTTTTATAGTGTTGTGATCTGAGAAGATACTTTGTATTATCTCAATGTCTTGAATTTAGTTGAAGGTTGCTTTGTGGCCTAAGATGTAGTCTATTCTGGAGAATATTCCACAAGCATTGGAAAAGTGTGTACTTTGCTGCTGTTGGGTGGAGTGTTCTGTATATATCTACAAGGTCAAGTTGGTTGATTGTGGCCTTTAGAGCTTCTGTATCTTTGTTCAGTTTCTTTCTAGATGTCCTGTCCTTGACCAATTGTGGTGTGTTGAAGTCTCCTACTATTATTGTGGAATTGTCAATTTCTCTTTCTAGTGTTGTTAGAGTTTGTTTTATGTATTTTGGAACCCGTCATTGGGTGTGTAGATATTTATTATGCCCTCATGGTGGATTGTCCCTTTAATCATTATATAATGTCCTTCTTTGTCTCTTATGGTGGATTTTGTTTTAAAGTCTATTTTATCTGAGATTAGTATTGCCACTCCTCTTTTTTGGTTGCTGTTTCTTGATAATTTTTTTTCCACCCTTTGATTTTTAATATATTTATGTGTTTGTTTCTAAGGTGTGCCTCTTATAGATAGTATATTGATGGGTCCTGTTTTTTTTTTTAATCCTTTCTGTCACTGTCTGTCTCTTCATGGGTGCATTTAAGCCATTTACATTCAGTGTGATTATTGATAGGGGTGAGTTTTTACTGTCATTTTGTAGTTTTGTGTGTGTGTGTGTGTGTGTGTGTGTGTGTGTGGTGTTGATGTTTTCTTTGTTCCTCTTACTCTCCTTTGCTGAATTCCTTTTGTTTGTGGATTTTTTTTTTCATTTCTTTCATTTTTGTAGATTTTGTGTTTACTGAGACTTAGTTTTTCTTCTTTATTTAGATGAGTAGGTTTGTTAACTTTCCTTGTTAACTAACAAAGAACTTTGCTGACTAACCTTGAAATTTACCCCTATCTTCCTAAGTTTAAACCAGTCTTTTATTACTTGATATCACCTTGACTTCCTTTCCATTTGAAAGCTCTGTACCTACACCATTTATTCACTCTTTTAATGTTCTGATATTGTTGTCATTACAGATTGACCTCTCTGGTTCCCTGATGTAAATCTTTTAGTTTTGTTTTATCCTTGAGAGTTCATTACCTAGGTTGGTATCTGGCTGATGCTGTCTTGCATCCTAGATTCAGGCTGTTGTCTGATGTTGTTGATTCTATAACTGAAGGACTCCCTTTAATAATTCTTGAAAAAGTTTGGCTTGCTTTTTACATATTCTCTTAATTTCTGTCTATCTGGAAATGTCCTAATTTTGTCATCATATTTGAGTGAGAATTTTGCAGGAAATATTATTCTTGGTTGGCAGTTTTTTTCTTTTAAGGTTTTATATACTTCATCCTATTGCCTTCTTGCCTGAATAGTTTCTGCTGAGTAATCAGAGTTTATAGTCATTGTTTCCCCTCTGTATGTGACTTTTTCTTTTTCTCAAGCTGTTCTCAGGATTCTTTCTTTGTCTTTGGTTTTAGCAAGTGTGATTATGATATGTCTTTCTGACTTTCTTTTGGGGTTTATCTTATATGGGGTTCGTTGAGCTTCTTGGATGGTCAGCTTTTTATCTTTCATGATATTAGGGAAGTTTTCTGTCAGCAAATCTTCAATGATCCTCTCTGTGTCTTCCGTTTTCTCCCCTTTCTAGAACTCCAGTCACAGGCAAATTTTTGCTTTTGATTATATCCCATATCATTCTCAGGGTTTCTTCATTTTTCTTTGTTCTTTTCTGTGATTTTTCCTCAAAGTGGTAGCCAAGGATTTGTCTTCAATTTTGCTGATCCAGTCTTCCATTGTTTCAAATTTGCTCTTAAAACCTTCTATTACTCCGTCCATTTCTGAAATCTTGTTGTTTATCTTTTAGATTTCTAATTGCTGTTTTTGTATGATTTCTAGTTGTTTGTTTATTTTGACATTTTGTTCCTGTATTATTTTCTTGAATTATTCCATTGTTTTGTCTGTCTTTTCCATGATATTGTCTGTATTTTCCATGATTTTGTCTACTTTTTCCTTATTTTTGTCTGTGTTTTCCTTCTTCTTTTGGAGAGCCCTGAATGTTAGTGTTTTGAATTCCCTATAAGGTAATTTCAGCACCTTTTCTTCTACCAGAAGGTCATCTGGTGTTTTATTTTGGACACTTTCTGGAGCCATCCTGTCCTATTTTTTTAAATATTTTTTGATATTGTCTGCTGTCTTCAGGACATTCATGAATTATTTTCTTCATTTATTGATTATAGATTTGTTTCTTTCATCCTGATTTTTTGTTTTATTTAGTTATGTCTGGGCAGGTGGGCTGGGTGTTCTTTGTAGTTTGCTTGTCTTTGGGCACAATATTTCTCACCACCTTCTCCAGGTAGGCAGGGCCAGTTGCTCAGCTCTGGTACAGAAGGGCAGGTCCAGCAGAGGGGGAGGGGTGGGGATGGGTCATTTGCAGCATGTACTGGGGCTGACAGGGTGGGACCAGAGACAATGTAGAGCAGGATCTGGTAGTCCACACCTGTGCCACTTGGGGGTGTGGGCTTGGTGCATGGTGCAGATAGGCAGGAGGGAAAGGGAGAATGTGATGTGTGGAGCTAAGCTGGTGTGGGAAAGAAGAGAGAGAAACAGAAGCAAAAAGAAAGAAAGAAAGAAAGGAAGTGCTGAAGGAGCCTGTTGGTCGGATGGTGTGGATTCAGGAAAGCCATGTGCTGCTGGTTTTCTAGCCAGGCAGTGTGGCACAGCTCATCAAGAAGGGGTGAAGATGGCACATGCAGCTAGGTGGGCAGGAGAAAGGAAAGGAAGAAGAGGAGAGAGATAAGAAACTGGAAAAAAGAGACACTAATGGAGCCTGCTGGTTGTGTGGTGTGGGCCAGGGAAGCCATTTGCTGGTGGCTCGCTAGCCGAGCAGTGTGGCACAGCCCATCAAGGAGGGGTGGAGACAGCACATGTGACTAAATGGGCAGAAGAAAGGAGGGGAAGGAAGGGAGAGATAAGAAACAAAAAGAAAAGAAAAATGGCACTGAGGGAGCCCACCAGTGGGGTGGTGCCAACTGGGAGAGCTGTGTGCTGGTGCTCCCCAGCCAGGGGGTGTGGTACAGCCCATCAAGAAGAAGCAGAGACGACACAGGCAGCCAGGTGGGTGGGAGAAAAGAAGGAGGGGGGAGGAGAGACAAGACACTGAGAAAGGAAAAAAAAATGGTGCCAAGGAGGCTCATAGGTGGGGAGGTGCAGACCAGGAAAGCCATGAGCCAGCAGCTCACCAGCCAGGTGGTGTGGCCCAGCCCATCAAGAAGGAACAGATGACACATGCGGCCAGGTGGACAGGAGAAAGGAAAGGAAGGAAGGTAGTGAGAGACAGGAAACTGAAAAAAAATGGCTCCGAGACAGTCCACTGGCTTGGCGATGTGGACCGGGGAAGCTGTGTATCAGTGGCTCCTCAGCTGAGTGGCGTGGCGTGGCCCATCAAGAAAGGGCAAGACAGCACATGGCACCAGCTGGGCAGGAGAAAGGAAATGAAGGAGGTGAGAGAAAGAAAAGAAACAAAACGAAAACAACAACAACAATAACAAAAATGGCACTGAAGGAGCCGGCCAGTGGGGGTGGGACAAATCCAAGCAGCAAAGAGCCTGCATCTCCCCAGTCGAGTGACTGTGGCCCACCAGAAAGCAGCAGAGGCCTCACAGAGGGAAGGAGGGTAGGGGGTGGGAAAGCATGTATCCCTGATTACCAGGTGCTGTGTCTCCTGTCTGCTCTTCTTGGTAGCTGAGGGGTCCAAGATGGCAAGTCCATGTCCAGTTAGCTGGTAGCAGACCTCCACTCTGTAGCTCTTCTCATTCTCTGTTGTCTGTCAGTTTCTTACTCTATTCAGTGCTTGGTTGAGTTCTTTATCCCTTCATTTGACAATTAGGGTTCCAGGATTGACATTTGTGTCTGTTTTATTCAGTTTTTTGGATCTTTGCTGTAGAGGGATGGCAAGGTGCTTCTGTTTATAGCGCCATGTTGGTTCTGCCCCTGAGTTCTTTGTAAATTTGAAACTAAGAAGGGAAAAAAATTGTTAAAATAAGGAGACAGATTGCAGCTGTAAAAATCTTGACTGTCTGTAACACGAAGAGTACAGAGATTCGGGCTTTAACTTATGCAGATAAATTAACTATCTTAACTGCTTTCAGGGAATTCACCCAGTGAATGCCTTGTCCTAACTTACTCCCTGATAGCCTGATGAGTGAAGTTTACATTTCAAAAGGCTTCAGATTTAGAGCTGATTTAATCTTCACACTTTCCAAACTAAATTGTCAACTTTACATTTCAAGGACTCCAATTAGATTTGACTCAGCCTATAACCCATCACTAAATCCCCACATCAAGAATGTTTACCACCTGCGTGAGCCCTGAAGAACTAAATGGTGCCTGGCTACAACCACTGACTGCTCTGACAGGGATCACAATAGAGGGTCCAAGACAGTGGGAGAAAAATGTAAAACAAAATTCAAATTCACATAAAAAGGCCAGACTCACTGGTATGGCAGAGACTGGAAGAACCTCTGAGACAATGGGCCTCTGGCGTCCTTTTACCTGAGAATTGAAGCCACTCCCTAAGTTCACCCTTCAGCCAAAGATTAGATAGATCTTTAAAATGAACAATAACACACGTGAGGAATGTGCTTCTTAGTTCACTCATGTATAGGAGACCAAAAGGGCAACACATGCCCAAAAATAATGACTAGAAGGCAGGAAAAATGGACAGATGGAAATAGGGAGTTGGGGTGTGGAAGGAAAGAGTGTTGACATATTGCAGGGATTGCAACCAATGTCACAAAACAATTTGGGTATATATTGTTGATAGACACTAATTTGCTCTGTAAAATTTCACCTAAAGCACAACAAAAAATTAAATAATAAGTTGGCTTATAAAATAAGCTACAAAATCACCCATGAGTATTGTGCTCCCTTAAATTAATCAATCATATGAAACCAAATGGTCAACACTTACCATAAAACAAAGATGAGAAGCTAAAGAGGGACAAGGAAGCCAGATTAATGAAAACAGAACAAAAAATGGAAAAAAATGAGAATGTTGACACTTGAAAAAATTTAATCAGTGTTAAGGAACAAGTTGTATAAAAATTGTTAAATAGGAACCTAATTTGCTATGCAAACTTTCACCTGAAACACAATAAAAAAAACTTTTTTTTATACATCTCACTTTAAAAATATTGCCTTAGTCAAATTGTATCAAGAAGAAAATATTCTGTGTTAGGCTAGAAATTGATGTTAAGAAATTTGTAGTCTAACAACTTCTTGTAAATTTCTCCTTCCTTCCCCTGCACCCTCTTTGATGTGAAAAACCATTTGCCTTTGTTTATTCTGCCTGTTAAGCACCCTCACTGTTCTTCCTGATAAAGCAGAGCACGTGCTGCAGTCTCTTGGAATGCCATGCATTTCTTCATTTCACAAAATGAAACTATTCTTTCAATAAAATTTTTGTTTTAGTTTCTATAGAAGCGTCGATCTACAGCCTTTACAAGGACATTCTAAAATTGACTGTGATGGTGGTTGCAAACTCTGTTAATATACTAAAAACAATAATTGTACACTTTCAATGGTTGAACTTTATAGTATGGAGATTATATCTCAATAAAGGTGTTAAAGAAATGTACCAGTGACTTGGAGAAGGTCTCCTGTTCTTGGTCATAGCCCCTTAAAGAAATGTTTCCTGTAAGATCCCAAAGGAGACACTGCATTACATTCAATAATATCCACCTGGGGAAACAAAATGAATGGGTCCTGGCACTATTTCTTGAACATCCTTCTATGGAGTTGTTATACAATACACTGAATCAGGAATGCCTCCCCTTCCTGGGCCAGGCCATACTTGGATTCTCTTAATGACAGTGCGAGGGACATTACAGGACTCCAAGCAACAGACACAGCCACAAAGCTTCCTGTCTCCCTTGATTCCTAGATTCTGCCTGCGCTGACCCTGTCCTCTGCCTGCGTGTGCAGTTCTCCATCACTCAATGATCCAGGCCTCAGAGCTGGCTCACTGGGGAGTCTGGAGCCTAGTACCTGTACCCAGGCCTTTGTGGGAAAGCCTGGGCTAACGCTGATGTGGTGGGGAAGTGTCCTGACTATCTATCCCTTTTCTCAGGACAGGGACAGTAGGCTACAGGTGACAACCATTCACGGTTCCCTTCCTTCTACCTGGTCTCTGAGCCACAGCTTTCTATTTCTTCTTTGATGAAAACAGAAAAACAGCAAGAGGCACTTAAAAATATTTCAGGCTCTTTGTTGCAGACCTGTAATATATAACCTGGGAAGGGACACACAGTTCCTGAGTCCCTTTCATAAGAACAGTAAACAATACCCACAGCTGCTAATCCCATCTGCCTCCTATGGGCAGGGAGCATTGTTTCAAGGTGATGTCAGAGCCTCTCAAGTGTCCTAAACGGGATTTCCCCAAGGTTCTCTGGAACCACAGTCACGGATCAAAATGCCAAAGCTCTGTTCTGTTAAAGCCATTTTATGAGGGGCTAGGGACTCCCGTCTCTAAAGGTCTGTTTTAACCCAAAGCTATGACTTTAAGTATCAGATAAAAGAATTTTTAAAAATGAAGAAACTCTAAGAATTATGTGGGATTCTATCAAGAGGAATAACCTATGAGTGATTGGAGTACCAGAACAGGAGGAGGATAACAGAAAATACAGAGAGAATTGTTGAAGATTTGTTGGAAGAAAACTTCCCTGATATCATGAAAGATGAGAAGATACCAATCCAAGATGCTCAGTGAACCCCACATAAGGTAAATCCCAAAAGAATGTCACCAAGACATATTATAATCAAACTTGCCAAAACCAAAGATAAAGGGAGAATTTTAAGAGCAGCTAGGGATAAATGAAAAGTTATCTACAAAGGAGAGTCAATAAGACTAAGCTCAGACTACTCAGCATAAACCATGCAGGCAAGAAAGCAATGGGATGACATACATAAAGACTTGAAGGAAAAAAATTGCCAGCCAAGAATTATATATCCAGCAAAACTGTCTCTCAAATATGATGGCAAAATTAGGGCATTTCCAGGTAAATAGAAGTTTAGGGAATTTGCAAAAACCAAACCAAAATTACAAGCAATACTAAAGGGAGTCCTCCGGTTAGGAAATCAATAGCATCAGATAACAATCCAAGACTAGAACACAGGACAGAGCAGCCAGATATCAACCAAGAAAGGGAAGTCACAAAAACAAATTGAAGCTAAAACACTGAAAAGAGGAAAATAGAGATGTCAATTTGTAAAAGATGGCAACAATAAAACAAAAAACTGGGACTAAAAGACGTAGACATAGATTTTTCATATGGAGAGGACGTCAAGGCAATATAAAGTAATAAAACACTGGTTTAAACTTAGAAAAATAGAGGTAAACATTAAGGTAACCACAAAGGAAACTAACAATCCTACACATCAAAATTAAAAAAAAAAACAAGAAAAATAAAAAGACTCAGAAAATACAAAATCAACAACAATGAAAAAAATACATAAAGAAAAATGACTCAGCACAGAAAATTAAGTAGAACAAAGAAACTGTCAACAACACACAAAAAAAGACATCAAAATGACAGCATTAAACTCATACCTATCAATAATTACGCTGAAGGTAAATGGACTAAATGCACCAATAAAGAGACAGAGAGTGGCAGAATGGATAAAAAAACATGATCCGTCTATGAGCTGTCTACAAGAGACACACCTTAGACTTAAAGACACAAACAAACTAAAACTCAAAGGATGGAAAAAAATGCATCAAGCAAACAACACTCTAAAAAGAGCAGGAGTGGCAATATTAATGTCTGACAAAATAGACTTTAAAGTAAAATCCACCGCAAAGGATAAGGAAGGACACTATATAATGATTAAAGGGTCAATACACCAGGAGGACATAACTATAATAAATATTTATGCATCCAATCATGGGGCTCCAATATACATAAAACAAACTCTAACAGCATTGAACAGAGAGATAGACAGCTCCACAATAATAGTAGGAGACTTCAACACACCACTTTCAGTGAAGGACAGAACATCCAGAAAGAAGCTCAACAAAGACACGGAAGATCTAAATGCTACAATCAACCAACTTGATCTCATAGACATATACTGAACACTCCACCCAACAGCAGCCAAGTATACTTTCTTTTCCAATGCACATGGGACATTCTCAGAATAGACCACATATTAGGCCATAAAGCAAGTCTTAACAGAATCCAAAGCATCTTCTCTGACCATAAAACCATAAAAGTATAAATCAATAACAGAAAAAGGAAGGAAAAAAAGTCGAATACATGGAAACTGAACAACACTTTCCTCAAAAACTACTGGGTTATAGTAGAAATTAAGGATGGAATAAAGAAATTCATAGAATTAAATGAGAATGAAAACACATCCTACCAGAACTTTAGGGACATAACAAAAGCAGTGCTCAGAGGTCAGTTTATAGCAACAACTGCACACATCCAAAAAGAAAAAAGGCCAAAATAAAAATATTAACCCTATAACTCTAACAAGTAAAAAGAGAACAGCAAAAGAAGCCCTTGGGTGTCAGAAGAAAGGAAATAATAAGAATTAGAGCAGAATTAAATGAAACAGAGAATAGAAAAACAATTGAAAGAGTTAACAAGACCAAAAGCAGGTTCTTTGAAAAGATCAACAAAATTGGTAAACCATTGGCCAAACTGACAAAAGAAAAACAGGAGAGGAAGCAAATAACCCATATAAGAAATGAGATGGGTGATATCAAAGCAGACCCAACAGAAATTAAAAGAATCATAACAGAATACTATGAAAAACTGTAACCTAACAAATTTGAAAACCTAGAGGAAATGGACAAATTTCTAGAAACTCACAACCTACCTAAACTAACACAAACAGAAGTAGAACAAATAAATAAACCTTAAGAAAAGAAGATATTGAAAAGGTAATTAAACTCCCAATGAAAAAAATCCCTGACCCAGACAGTTTCACTGGAGAATTCTACCAAACTTTCAGAGAAGAGTTAACACCACTACTACTAAAGGTATTTCAGAGTATAGAAAAGGATGGAATACTCCCAAACTCATTCTATGAAGCCAGCATAACCTTGATATCAAAACCAGGTAAAGAACCACAAAAAAAAAAAAAGAAAAACAGACCAATATCCTTCATGAACATAGACGCAAAAATCCTCCACAAAATTCTAGCCAATAAAATTCAACAACATATCAAAAAAATAATTCACCATGATTAAGTGGGATTTATACCAGGTATGCAGGGATGGTCCAACATTAGAATAACAATCAATGTAACCCATCACATAAATAAAACAAAAGACAAGAACCACATGATCTTATCAATGGATGCAGAAAAGGCATTTGACAAAGTCCAACACACTTTCATGATAAAAACTCTCAATAAAACAGGAATAGAAGGGAAATTCCTCAACATAATTAAGGGCATGTATACAAAGCCAACAGCCAACATCATCCTAAATGGAGAGACTTTGAAAGCATTCCCCTTGAGAACAGGAACCAGACAAGGAAGCTCTTTATCACCACTCTTATTCAGCATAATGCTGGAGGTCCTAGCCAGAGCAATTAGTCTAGAAAAAGAAATA
>NW_004444233.1:1310577-1339901 GCF_000243295.1 Trichechus manatus latirostris | reverse complement strand
ACCCATGTTCATTGCAGCACTGTTCACAACAGCAAAAAGATGGAAACAACCTAGGTGTCCATCAACGGACAAATGGATAAACAAATTATGGATAGTCACACAACGGAATACTACTCAACAATAAAGAACAATGATGAATCCGTGAAACATAACATGGAAGAATCTGGAAGGCATTATGCTGAGCGAATTTAGTCAGTCATAAAAGAACTCAAGAAAAGGTTTAAACACAGAAGAAAACATTCTTTGATGGTTACGAGGGTGGGGAGAGAGGGAGAGGGTTATTCACTAACTAGATAGTAGACAAAAATTATCTTAGGTGAAGGGAAGGACAGCACACACTACAGGGGAAGTCAGCATAACTGGACTAAACCAAAGCTAAGAAGTTTCCTGAATACAGCTAAACACTTCTAGGGACAGAGTATCAGGGGCAGGGGTCTGGGGGCCATGCTTTCAGGGGACATCTAGGTCTGCTGGCATAACAAATTTTATTAAGAAAATGTTCTGCATCCTACTTTGGTGAGTGACATCTGCGGTCTTAAAAGCTGGTGAGTGGCCATCTAAGATGCATCAATTGTTCCCAACCTACCTGGAGTAAAGCAGATGGAAGACCACCAAAGACGCAAGGAAAGTATTAGCCCAAGAGACAGAAAGGGCCACATAAACCAGAGACTTCATCAGCCTGAGACCAGAAGAACTAAATGGTGCCCAGCTACCACCAATGACCGCCCTGACAGAGAACACAACAGAGAGTCCCTGACAGAGTAGGAGAAACCTGGGGTGCAGAACTCAAATTTTAGTAAAAAGACCAGACTTGATGGTCTGACTGAGACTGGAGGAACTCTAGAAAGCATGACCCCCAGACTCTCTGTCAACCCAGAACTAAAACCTTTCCCAATGCCAACTGTTCAGACAAAGATTAGACTGGAGTATGGGACATAAAATCATACTCATGAAGAGTGTGCTTCTTAGCTCAAGTAGATTCATGAGACTAAATGGGCAGCTCCTGTCTGGAGATGAGACAAGAAGGCAGAGAGGGTCAGCAGCTAGTTGAAAGCACACAGGAAATCAGGGGTGGAAAGGAGTGTGCTGTCACAGTACAGGGAGAGCAACTACAGTCACATAACAATGTTATAAATCTGTATGAGAGACTAACTTGGATAGTAAACTTTCACTTAAAGTACAACAGTAAAATAAAAAAGATAAAAATTCAAAAAAAAAATCCAATCTCCTTGTCTTAATCACGTTGTCTAGTATATGCCAGTGTTATGGACTGAATTATGTCCCCCGAAAACATATGTTTTAAATCCTAACATCTATGACTGTGGTTATAATCCCATTTCAGAATGGGTTGTCTTTGTTATGTTAATAAGGCAGGATTAGCGTAGGGAATGAGTTTTTCTGATTGGCCAGGAGTGTTTGTTCCTTGTTGTTGATGTTAGGTGCCATCCAGTGGGTTCCAACTCATAACGACCCTATGAACAACAGAACGAAACACTACCTGGGCCTTCACCATCCTCACAATCTTTGCTATGTTTGAGCCCATTGTTGTAGCCACTATGTCAGTCCATCTAATTGAGGGTCTTCCTCTTTTTCTCTCTCTAATTTACCAAGCACCATGTGCTTCTCCAGGGACTGGTCTCTCCTGATACTCTCCAAAGTACGTGAGATGAAGTCTTGCTATCCTCCCTTCCAAGGAGCATTTTGGCTGTACTTCTTCCAAGACGGAGCTCTGGTGGTGCAATGGTTAAGAGCTTGGCTGCTAACCAAAAGGTTGGCAGTTCAAATCCACCAGCTGTTCCTTGGAAACCCTGTAGGGCAGTTCTCTCTCCTACAGGGTCGCTTTGAGTTGGAATCGACCAGACGGTAATGGGTTTGGTTTGGTTTTTGGTTTTCTTCCAAGACAGATTTGTTCATTCTTTTGGCAGTCCATAGTACAGTCAATATTCCTTGTATTGGTGCTGATTTAAGCTCTCTGGTTGTAGAGCAGTCACATTTTGTCCTGACTCCGGCAGCTTGAGGCTCACATAGTCCTGGGGAACTTGGTACCAAGGAGTGAAGACTGAGCAAGGCCCTGAGAAAAGGAAGGCAAAGAGAGTTGCTCTTCTAGTATTTCTGGCTTGTCTTCCCAAGTGCACCGTGGTCTTCCCCTGGACCTAGCAGAAGTCTGAACGCTAGCAGAAGAAGCCACTGAGGGGTCCAGGGGTCTATGTGCCTTTGGTTTCTGTGTTTCCAAACCTCGGCTTCCCGAATCTTCAGGACTGGTGGCAAAAACAGAATTTATTCCTTCCTGCCCTCAGGCCCTGGTGCCCAGAGCTGGAGGGCGGGTAGCGGCGGCTTCAGTGTCCACAAACTAGGCAGTAGGTGGGACAGGGATGGGAGGTGGGGTGGGGAAATGCACCGAATCAGCGGGGTGGTGGAGGGGCCCAGTGTCGTGGATAGCCCGCTCCTAGGATGGCCTGGTAAGGTGCGACCTCAGCTCCCTTGAAGCAGGTCAGCTGAGAAAGCGAAAACGTGCACCATGTCCGTGACTTTGGGTTACTGAGACCACTGCAGGGTGAGCAAGGGGTCCACCTCCTCAGGTGGTACAGGGGTGCCATGGCAAGGAAGTGCTGATTCTAGAAGATTCCTCTTTCAGGCTTTGCTGGAGCTGAGCCCCATCCTACAGCCTGGCCTCCTCCAGGCTAAGTACTTTGGGCCCACATGGGGTGGTGGTGGGGTGTAGTGAGAGGCATCAGGAGCTAGCTCGGTGAGGTTTTCTTGCCTGTCTTTCTGCGGTATGGGTGGCACCAGCTTACCTGGAGAAGTAGTCAGGCAGTCAGGATCTCTCCATCTCTGACTCCTTCCCTGTGCTTTCTGTCTCATTTGGCACATGCGATCCGATTACTCCTGGAATACACAGACTCAAACTATGAGGAAAAGAAGTACATTGAGGGGATGGTAATGGCACCCTTGTGTTGGCCCCTCTGCCAACTACTGCTGATTTGGTAACCTGTTGACCACCTCTGCAGGGCTTCCACCAGCTGCATCTGGGGCCTGCCCCTTCCAGGGTTCCCTTTGGCTGTGTAGTTCTGGCCTGCCCGCTCAGGATGCTGAAAGGGAATTGCTGCCCCACCCCTTATTAATAACTGGAATTGAGTTCACCCTCAGGGCTTGCCTAAACCTTTTGTAAGCCTTACTCCTGGGAGTGTGAGACTTAGTGATTCTGTCAGATTCCAGATCTACCAGTCTCAAGAAGTCTTGCAATGACTCTTCGTATGGTTTCTGGGGAAGGAATGTTGGACTACAAGAAAGTTTGTTTTCATTTCATTGTTTCTACCACTGCTCCTGACTACGACAAAAGCCAGTGGCTGAATGAGAAATTCAAGCTGGGCCTGGACTTTCCCAATGTAGGTGCAGGGTATGGGGGAAAGTGAATGGTGTCTCTCCCTCCATCTCCTTTCCCCAGCCTGGAGGTTTTAGGAGCAGGTGCCTTCTGCTCCACCTCTCTCATTCCTGGTGTTCTGTGGTCCAGGTCACACATGTACTGTACATATATTTATTTAGTGCCTACCATGAGCCAGGCTCTCAGTGTGCGAAGTCCCAGTCTGTCCTTGCTTAGGGGATGGGCATGCTGGGGAACCTGATGGTAAAACAGATCTGGCTGGTTGCCATTGCAGCTGCCCTACTTAATTGATGGGGCTCACAAGATCACCCAGAGCAACGCCATCCTGCACTACATTACCTGCAAGCACAACCTGTGTGAGTGGGGCTGAGGGCAGGTGTGGGAGCACAGGAGGCCATTTCCTGGGCTTGGCTGAGGTGGGATGCTGTCTGATGTGAGGTGAGTGTCTGATGTGTGGGCCACAGGTGGGGAGACAGAAGTGGAGAAGATCCACATAGACATCTTGGAGAACGAGGTTATGGACACCCGCATGGAGCTGGTCAGGGTGTGCTACAGCCCTGATGTTGTGAGTTCCTGGTGGGCTGGGCCAGGGCAGCATTTGGATTAGGAGTTGGGACCCTTGCTTTCCTGTCTACAATGGTCTTGTTTGCCATTTGAATGCTTAGAACTACTGTTCCTCCAAGGGGTCCCCTGTACTGCTGCCAGAGTGACCTTCAAAACCCTAAATCTCATCAAATGAAAACTCTGAATCGATCCCTTCCAAATTTAAGATAAAGCCAAGACTCCCCAGTGTGGAAATTAAGTTCCAAAACAATGTGTTTAACTTGTTTTCCTACTGTCTTTTCCTTGGTACTGACAGGATTCTCATATATCCTGATTATTAGCCACACATGTCACCACAGAGTCTTTCTTTGTGCAGGAATGCCCTCTCTTTCCTCTTTTCTTTTAGCATCTCAAATTCTCATCTTTCAGGAAATGGCTCAAATGTCCTCTCCATTCTTGTGCCACCGGGCAAGCTACAACTTCTACTTTTTAACCTGAGCTTTTGTACTTCCTGTTCCTTTACATCTGAGTTGTGCACTCGGCCAGGGGCTCGCAGCACTCCTGGGTCTCACTGATAGATGGGTTGATGGTGATCAGTGTTAACAGATTCAAGTCAATGTCATTTTCTTTTGGACCTTCCCATGCCTCTGACAGGTGGGCTTGATACATAGTAAAAACCCAAAACCAAACCCATTGTTGTCAGTCGATTCTGGAAGAGGCTGCATAGGCCCAGCTCACTATTATTTACTCCCCATTGCTAACTGCCACATTGTCTCATGATCTTGTCTTTCCCTCCGGTTCGAGTGTCTACAAAAGGTTTAAGATTAGCCGATGTTCCTCCTTGGACGGTGGAAAACAAGTGATAATGAGCTAAGGATGAAAAACCAAACAAAGCACCCATCTTGTGACAAGAAAACCAGGATGTCACCAGATAACCCCCAAGAATACCAGTAAAGGATTAACTCACCTGTGACATGACCACCTCAAGGGGGAACTCATAAACTTCTAAAACCCATAATCCTGTCCCTATAAAAGCCTTCAGCCGATCTCCAGTTGGGAGACGGGTTTTTTGGAGGATCTATTCCCCTCTGTCTCCTGTATGTCAATATATAGTAAACCACTTGCTGCTCACCTCACCCCTGTCTCAGAATTGGCTACTGAGGTGGGCGGCTCCAATCCACGTTATTGCGGTAAAAATTCCGGCTCATAGTGACCCTGTAGGACAGCGTGGAACTGCCCCATAGGGTTTCCAAGGAGCAACTGGTGGATTCGAACTGCCTACCTTTTGGTTAGCAGCTGAGCTCTTAACCACTGTGCCACCAGGTTTCCTGATACATAGTCAGGGTCTACTAAATGCTGGTTGGATTAAATGGAAGGCTGGGTACTGGCCCAGGGGCAGTCTAGGGAGGACGGCGGCTCACCTGTGGCCAGCTGGATCATTGCAGCAGTGGGGGAGCTGCCTCTCTGCCCAGGGAATGGGGTCTGAGTATGGTGACAGCTGTTTTCTGCCCCAGGAGAAGCTGATGCTGCCGTACTTAGAGGGGCTCCCTGACAAGATGAGCCTCTTCTCACAGTTCCTGGGGAAGCGGCCGTGGTTTGCAGGGGACAAGGTAAAGGGGAAAGGAGACTGGCAACACAGGGTTGTCATTCCTCCCAGATGACAGTGCTTCTCATGCACTCGTCCGTGGCTTTCTGCAGATCACCTTTGCGGATTTCCTTGCTTATGGTATCCTTGACCTGAACCGTATCTTCGAGCCTAAGTGCCTGGACGTGTTCCCAAACCTGAAGGACTTCATGGCCCACTTTGAGGTGATGCCCATGATCCCCCTTCCTCTTTGATGTTTCTCTTTCCTTCTCTCTTCTCTATGACACTTTCCTAGCTTTGGAGCTAAAGTTAACAATAACTAGCATTTATGGAGCATTTGGTTTATGCCAGGACTTGTGCTAAGCATTTTACATATATTGTGCCAGATTTAATCTTCACAACATTACTACAAGGTAGATAGAACTATCACTCCCATTTTACATATGAGGAAACTGTGGTGAAGGGGGTAAGGAGTTTGCTCAAGGTCAAAAAGCAAGTACGGGCTGTGCTGGGCTTCCTGACAGCTTCTATGGGCAGGAGTCAGTGGCTCTCCTTCTGTGCTGAAAGGGAAAGCTCAGGCCCTTTTACTGCCTGATTTTCACAGCCCAAGAAAGTACGGATGAGGGAGAACTTGAGGAGTGTGTATGTAGCTGGCAGTAGTAGGACTGAGACAAGGTTGGATTGCTGGTAAGTTCCAAAGACACAGACAGTATTTGTACTTGACTCCCAGAAAGCTTTACACCAATCCAGTCCACATTGTGGGCAAGTTCTGAAGTTATCAGGTCAGTAGAGGTGCTGGGGTTTGAGTATTTATGTGGGTGCCCCTGTGAAGGATTTTATCTTGAAGTGTTCTATGGTGGGACGGTGTCCTTCCCTCCATTCT
Organism: Trichechus manatus latirostris; assembly: GCF_000243295.1. Taxonomy (NCBI): domain Eukaryota; kingdom Metazoa; phylum Chordata; class Mammalia; order Sirenia; family Trichechidae; genus Trichechus; species Trichechus manatus. The sequence goes on along the minus strand of NW_004444233.1, from coordinate 1,333,508 downwards.
TCTGCCCTTTCTACTTCCCTGTTGTCTAAGGTCTTCCATCTCTGAGACGGGTCAGTACATTTATTTTAACTCATGTTCACTGACGGTCTCCTGTGGGTGAGGTACTGGGTCAGGCACAGTGTGGCCTGCAAAAATGGCCCTGCCCTGGAGCCCACCTTCTGAGCTCAGTGTGGTTTCATAACTACAGCTACAGCAGGTGTGTGGAGCATGTGGTGCCAACTGGGTGGTAGGGGAACAAACACAGCCTGGATCCCACCTCACAGCCAGTCATACATCACACATAGGCAACTGTTTTGAGAGAGCAACCCAGTGTACTTGATTAAAGATTTGAGAATTTGAGAGTTGCCCAACTGTGGTTTCAGTCTAGAGTTCTTATTCCTTTACCCCTTCCCATCAAGAGATCTGATTTCTTGGATAGTTCTCGTCAACTTCTGATACTGGTCAAGCTGAGCACCTTGGTGATGACACAAGAGCTAAGATGACTGTGAATGTCGGCTGTGGACTGGAGCCTGCAGTCTGCCGGGGTTTGGTCTCATTGGGTTTAAGAAGGTCCAGATGTCTTTGAATTCTTTAAAAAGTTAGTTTCATATGTCATGGTCCCCTTAGCTTGAGGTGAGGTAGGTTGGGGCAGAGTGAAACTGTGCTCAGTTATTAGGCTGAGAAGCTTGGACTCTGTCCTGCAAGTGGAATAATTAGAGCCTGGCCTTCCCTGGGATTGCTAGTCCAACTTCCCTTACCAAACTTCATCTAGATTGCTGAGTCATTCTGTGAGATCAGTGCCTCTCTTGTAGGCTGCACAGGCATGTTCTGAGCCCCTTTGTTCTGCTCAGGCCCCATTCTGTGTGCAAACCCTGGGAAGGCTGGCTGGAACCCAGAAGCTTCCCTCTGCAAATGGAGAAAGTTTGTTCCACTGGAAGTGAAATATCCTCCAGTGGGGGAAGGGACAGGGTGCAGCAGAAGGAGCCCAGGACTGGAGAGAGACAGAGCCAGGCTGGATTCCAGCCCTGTCCACTGGCTAGCTGGGTGAGCAGTTGGAGATGTTTAATCTCTGTGTACCTCAGTTTCTCTTCTGATAAATGGCAATAGTAGAATGTAACTTGCAGTGCCATCCAGAGAATTTTGTAATCCTATATTATAATCTCTAGTAGATATAAAACACCTAGCAGTGTAGGATCTCCATAAGTGGGAGCTCTTGTTAGGATACAAAAAAAACCAAACCTGTTGCAGTCGAGTCCATTACGACTCATGGCAACCCTATAGGACAGAGCAGAACTGCCCCATAGGGTTTCCAAAGAGCTGTTGGTGGATTCAAACTGCTGACTTTTTGGTTAGCAGCCGAGCTCTTAACCACTGCACCACAAGGCCTTCCTTATTAGGATAAGATATTTTTTTAAAAATGAAAGAGTTATCTTACTAGATTCTTCAGTGGGGCAGCAAACCTAAGCTTTGGTCTTCTGTTTCTCACCCTCAGGGCCTGAAGAGTATTTCTACCTACATGAAGTCCTATGCCTTGTCTTTGGAAAGCAAGCCCTATAGGGCAATAAGTATGGCCTGTAACTACAGGAGGTGGGAGGAGGAGCCAGTCCTGTGCCTGCTGCCTGGAGAACACTCCCCCAACCCCCCTTACCCCAGCACCAGCCCTCTCCTCTCTGTCCCTCATTTTCACTCTATTCCCCTTCCCAAGGCCTTATTTGTCCTCTTTTCTCCACCCCAGCCCCACTCTGCTCAGGCCCTTTAAAGCCTCAGCTTCTACTTCCCTGCAGCCAAGTCCCCCTCCTGACTTCTCTTGTCCCTGGAATAAAGCCAACCAGACCACCCTTCCCCTCAGTGGCGCCATTGCTTGGAGGAACTGCCTGGGGCCCTGGCCTGTAGGGCTGAGCCCTGAGCTCTCTGTTCTACCCTGAAGGACAGTATGGCTGGTATTCGGGGCCGCTCCAGCATGGTCCCTGGCCCAGCCCCATCTGATCCCCAGGTAAGGGCTGAGGCACACCTGCTGTGTCTTGTCCTTCTGGCTACCTGGATACAGGACTAACTCTGGTAGTGGTGGTGGTGGTTGGGGGAGGGGATATCTTCCATTTGTTTTCTAGTGTCCAGGGCAGTGCCTGGATGGATTGCGGGCTATGTGGGGGGAGTGGAAGAACAGGGTAATAAGGGTCATTGCTCATTTTTGTCCCCTCTCTATGTCCTTTTGTCCTTCATCATGGGGCTCTCTACAGAAAGGGGGCTCCTCTGTGCCTGAGGCCTTCATTAATTCAGCTTTCACTGAGTCCATGAGGACCTGTGTGTGTGGTTCTGAGGGCACCGGCATGATGGGGAAGGGACTGAGCAGTCCACAGGGTGTGAGGTCCTGGGGGACTATCTTCTGTCACCCTCTCCTGGAAGGTTTCACTGATCCGGATGCCACTCCTCTCTGTTCTCACAATACATCTCAACAGAACATATCTACCCATATTGTAACAACTGTTTTACTTGTTTTTCTGCCCAAGTTGATCATAATTCATTGAGGATTGAATTCATGTCTTATTTGACTTTTTATCTCTGATATCTATCACAGTGCCTGGCACACAGTACATATTCAATGAAAGTTGGAAACTTGAAAGAATTATCTCTAGGCAAGGCCCTGGAGAACTCTATGGTCATGACTGGGATTTAGAGCTCTGGAGGGAGCTATATCTGCCATTGGTGATATACAATAAAGTTCACAAAATTTTAAATCAATATGTCTGTGGGGATGAGCCATCAGCTCTCTCTAGCTTAAGTGGTAATAAGCTTTAGCTGCCAGTTGGAAAGCTTGGCCAGAGATGGGCAGGCCCTGTTTGCTGGACCAATGTGTAGCAGATCTGGGTGGTGAGGAGGTGGTGTGGGCGTTTCTATCAGGTCATCCACAAAGGAGCAGGACTCATCGAGAATCATCTGGCTGAGTAGGGTCCTCATGTCATGGTCAAATTGTGGATGTTGGCCTTGTTGAGGTACAGCCTTGAGACCTGGCCCATAGCAGACAGATGGCTTGGAAAAGAGTCTTATTGAGGTTTGTCCAGATGGTCACTGCCTGCAGTGCACTTCTGCAGATATTAAATAAAAAGGGAACAAGAGGAGTAACGTTAAAGAACGTTAAGAAATAAAAGACTAATTAAAAAGATAAAACTTGGTAAGATAAATGTAAGTAAGCTAGAAGTTTATGAACCTGGTAACATATAAGTTAGTGAAGCTAAAAGTTTATTAAACTTTAGAATTTAAAGACAGAAATGATAAAAATGAAGGGGAAAAATAATAGAAGTCAGGGTGACACTACAATAAAGGATAAGTAATTAGAATAAAAATATTAAATCAGATTAAAACAGGTATATGTCTAGAGCAGGGTTCAGCAAATATTTTCTCTAAAGAGCCAAGTAGTAAGGATTTTAGGCTTTGCAGACCACATGGTCTCTGCCAACCACTCAACCCCGCCCTAGGGTGAAAGTAGGCATGGACAATCCAAAAGCAAATGGCAGGGCTGTGTGCCAATAGAACTTTATTTTCAAAAACCAGTGGCTATAGTTGGCTGACTCCTGACCTAGAAGCTCAAATTTAAAGGACATTACTATAATAAAATAAAATATTAGATTTGGTATTTAAAAGGTGATTAACTATGTATGGAAAAAGAACAAAATAACCCAATGCTTTAAAAAGATGGAAGATCTAATAAATGAAGACAGTCGCAAATGAAAACAGTTTCTAAACACTATTCAAATTATAAAAGATGAAAACATACATTTCAAAGTCTGGGGTAGAAGTAGCACATCCATTGGTTCAAACAGAGGCAATCAAAAAAGATGAGTGTATTGTGGCCAGGATCTAGCAGAGATCCAGAGACCTGGGGCTCCTTGGGGCTCCTCCAGTGCTCACACCCCATAAGTGTGTCTCTCCTTCTGGATGGGGAGGGGGAGCTCACTCTCTGTGAGCATGGCTGCCTGCACGGTGTCTCCTGCATTGGTGTGAGCTGTCATCACCATTGTTAATTACCAGTTCCCCATGCTGAGTATTCCCGCTCATCATTGTATTAGAGAAATGATTAAGCTGAAAGAGACCTCAAGACAGTAGTTTATAGAAAAGAGAAGTTGATTCTTCTTTTGTGTCACAGATCTATGGGGAACAGTCCAGGTTGATGGGACAGACCTGCTCCACAGAGTTATTCAGGGACTTAGGCTCCTTTCATCTGTGGCCCTGCCATGTCCTTTGGTGCTTCCTTATGAAGTTCATTGAAGCAATTATGAATATTAGGATTTAAAGAGAGAAAAACAGCCTAGAAAAGACTTTCCCATTCTACAAATGAGGCAGAAATTGCATATGTTACAATCATTCACATTGGTGAGACTCAGTTGTGTGGCTATACCTAGTCACAGGGTAGACCCCTATTTCTACAGAAAAATGGGAGAATGGATTTTGGTGGACAACTGCCATCTCTGCTAAACCCAGAGAAGTGGGCATAAAGGTCTATTAAGCTCAAGTCCAGGAGAAATCTTGGGTTTCATGCAGTGATTTAAAGTAGGTGGAATCACTTAGGATTCCTCGTGCCAAAACAAGGAATTTATTAAAGGTATCAGGTAGCTCTATCAGTCCCTGATAGGATCACGTTGTCGGTTGTGGAACCTAGGAATCCAGGAAACGTGCCTGACCACAAGTGGGATTATTCTAGAGAAGGCTCCACAGTCAATTCTGGGCACAGAACCAGAGCCCCTACCCATGACCCGTGGCACTGGTTGCAGTCTTTCAGCACTGCAGCCTCCAATATCCTAATCCCTCCACCACTACCTTTCCCAGAATACAAATTCTGCTCTCAGGGCCTGCTTCTTTGGAACTGAGGTCCTGTACCACTGTGTGAAGTTAGCAGAGCCTGGGATAAGACCTGTACCTCAGCCACAAGGGAGGCTGGAAGAGCAAGTGAATTAGTTAGGATTAAATTTTGTTGGATATGACCAAATAATAAATGTGGCTTAAAGAGGCTAGAAGGTTATTTCTCACGTAAAACAGGTTTGGAGGTAGACAGTCAAGGCCTGGCAATGCTAGCTTCACCTTGTCTTTAAAGAGTCAGCTTGCCAATTCCACCATCCTCAGCATGTGGTTTCTATTCTCTCGGTCACTTTATGGTCAAAAGTGGCTGCTAGAGCTGCTGCTATCACATGTTTGTTACAAACATAGGGAGGGAGAAGGAAGAAGGGGGGTTGTTCCCTCCCTTTTAAGGAGAATTCCCGGAGGTAACACCTCTGATTACATTTCATTGGCTAGAACTTGATCATATTGGAAAAGATGTCTTTTTACTGGGAAGAAATGAGCCCAGAAGAAATGGAGATTTTGTTAGCAAAGAAGATGGGAAGAACGGATATTGGGAGTCAAGTAGTCATTTTCTACCTTGGGGAAGTGAGACTTGAAATGTGAGAAATTCAACACCGATAAGAAGGGTGTTTAAAAGATGCAGAGGAAAGACGTTTAACATAAACTTATTTTTTTCCATATGTATACTTCCAAACAATCATTACAATAGCACCAATGCTCCTGCCTAACATAATGTAACCCTCCCTCGTACAAATGTAAACAAGCTCAACCTCTTTCCCCCCAAAACAGGAACAACCCAATGTGTCATCAGCTACTGTACCCAGTCCCAAGTACAGGAACCATGGGTAAAGAACTTCTTTTTTTTTGTGGTAAAATATACATAACATAAAATTTACCACTGTAACCATTTTAAAGCATACAGTTCAGTGGCATAATAAGGCTTTTATACTAAACACTGATGTCAGCACCCTGAAGTCACTCCCTGCATTGGCGCTTGTCTCCATCTCTCAGGTTTGCTGTTGTCCCACTCCACTAGCCTACATTTTCCTCACTAATGTGGCGCTGTGAGGCAGCATGAGTGAAACCTTCGTGGGTGGCAGACATATGGAGACCAGCCCACCACCATGTGATCACTGTAGACTTGGAAGCAGAGAGCTCAGGATCTGACCCTGATGGATTCTGGAACAGCTCTTCCCATCAGCACTAATTGTCACACCCCTAATTCATCAGATCTGGCTTCTCCCAACGGACTCCACTGTGTAGTGCGGCCCCCATCAGCACCCCAGCCCCTGCCACCCGCCACTAAAGTATGGTCCTGTCCAAAATGCCCAATGGCCACCTGCACTTCCTCCATTCCCCCAGTTCTCCTCCCATTTGAAACAATTTTGGAAGGAAGCAGATAGGGTTTAGGTCACAGTTCAAAAAGAGTATCTGTGAATACAACTGGAAACATTTCATCACAGAAGGTATAATACAGATCTATCTAATTTAATCCTCCTTCAAACTTCTAATACAACACAAACCTTATCTTGCTTGTTCTAGTCCCATCCCTCCATACCCTTGAAAACACTCTCTTCTATTAACCTCAGGTTCGCCCTCTATCTCCATGTCTGGTCACACAGCAGCATCTGTTCACTTGGAATTCAAATATATTCACATCCATTAAACTTTTTCTTCTGAATTGAAGTCCCACATGTGAGTCACCTGTAATTATTTCCATGAAACCTCATAAGAACAATTACAGGCCATCCCTGTTAGTTTCAGAAATGTTTCATTGCAATTTGCCCTAAGCAAGGAGAAGACTTAATTGTGCTCATGAGGTACCTGTACTTAGACCAAGCAGCAGTTGTTCAGACAGAACAAAGAGATACTGCGTGGTTTAAAGTCAAGAAAGGTGTGCATAAGGGTTGTATCCTTTCACATATTTGTTCAGTCTGTATGCTGAGCAAATAATCTGAGAAGTTAGACTATATGAAGAAGAACGGAGCATCAGGATTGAGGGAAGACTCATTAACAACCTGTGATGTGCAGATGACACAACCCTGCTTGCTGAAAGCAGAGGACTTGAAGCACTTACTGATGAAGATCAAAGACCACAGCCTTCACTATGGATTACACCACAACATAAAGAAAACAAAAAATCCTCACAACTGGACCAATAAGCAACATCATGATAAACGGAGAAAATATTGAAGTTGTCAAAGATTTTGTTTTACTTGGATCCACAATCAACGCCCATGGAAGCAGCAGTCAAAAAATCAAATGATGCATTGCATTGGGCAAATCTGCTGCAAATGATCTCTCTAAAGTGTTAAAAAGCAAAGATGTTACTTTAAGGACTAAGGTGAGCCTAACCCAAGCCATGATGTTTTCAATTGCCTCATATGCAAGTGAAAGCTGGACAATGAATAAAGAAGATTGAAGAAGAATTGAGGCCCTTGAATGACGGTGTTGGCAAAGCATATTGAACATACCATGGACTGCCAAAAGAATGAACAAATCTGTTTTGGAAGAAGTATAGCCAGAATGCTCCTCAGAGGCAAGGATGGCAAGACTTTGTCTCACATACTTTGAACATGTTATCAGGAAGGACCAGTCTCTGGAGAAGGATATCATGCTTGGTAAATTAGAGGGTCAGCAAAAAAGAGGAAGATCCTCAATGAGATGGATTGACACAGCGGCTGCAACAATGGGCATAGTGACCTTTGTGAGGATGGCACAGGACCGGGCAGTGTTTTGTTCTGTTGTACGTAGGGTCACTATGATTCGGAACCGACTCGACAGCACCTAACGACAACCACAAGGAGCAAGCAAGACTACTGAATCCTAAAACCCACTCCAGCCTCAGAGTGCTTAGCTGGTCCTCCAGGACCTCGTTGTACCTGAACTTGGTCCTGACTCCACACATTTCTACCTTAACGATCTATATCTCTAAGAACAGGGCACTCCGTATTTCAGGTTTTTTTTTTTTTCTTAGTGCATCTCCTACCCAGAATAGGCAAGAATTTAAAAAAGAAAAAGTTTCTTGAGGGCATTAAGCACTTGTATGAAGCAAACTCTTCTCCCTCCAACTGTCATTAGAAGGGGATCAAGGCATTGTTTTGTTAAGGGCCTACTTTGTATCAGGCTCTATACAAGCACTAAATATAAAAATTTGATTAAGACATAGTCCCTGCTCTCAGGGGACTTAAAGTTAATGGCAGAGGCAGACATTTAAGTAAGCAAGTATAGTTCAGTATGCTATGTGCTGATCCCAGAAAATATTGAGATTTAAAATAAGTGCATTTAAATCAGCCAGTGGGAAGGGGAGGCATGCCAGTCAGTTTAAGCCAAATCTCACTGTGTGAACACACTTTCTTACTTGCACTTCCATTGTGGTCAGCCAGGCCCTGTTCTTCTGGTCTGTCAGAGAGCAAGACTGATGGAGGCTTTGACATGATGTCTGCTTTCATGGTCATCACAGCAGTGGAAGTACTGTGGTGACAGGCACTGGCTCTCAAAGCTTCTGCTGGAAAATGAGTATAAATTCTACTTACATATAATTGACCAAAGCAAGTCAACAGGCTACAGTTTAACTTCACAAGGGCAGTGAAGCTTCCCCAAAGGGAAAACAATTAGAAAACTCTGGTGACCAGCCCTAATGATTTCTACCAGGCTTGTCAGATGTGGCCTCCAGATGAAGTGACTTTGAAGCCTAGATTAGAAGACAAGTAGGCATTAGGCAGGCTGAGGGCACCAGGGGAAAAGCATGCCAGGCAGAGGGAAGAGTGAGTACAAGAGCAGGAAGATCAAAAGAGAACATGGTGATTTATGTAACACTGATGTGTTCTAAGCACTCTAGAAACATTGACTTAATTCTCCTAACAACCCTGTGAGGACGGCTTCATTTTATCAGAGAAGACACTGCCGCACAGGAGCCACAGTTCACTAGTGGCAGAGCCAGGATTTGAACTCACACAGCCTGACTCCAGAGTCCATGCTCCTAAGCACCCCACTATGCTGCACCCCACTATGCTGCTTCCACTATGGAGTTAGAAAGGCTGGGACCTAGTGCTCCAGGGCAAGGAGAGGGGCACATGGTAAGCAATGTAGCTGGAAAGGAAACAGAGGTCAGATTATGAAAGATATTGTAAGCCAGACGAGATAATCTTTTTTCTGAGGCTTTAGAAACCTTTCAACATATTTAAGGAGAGGAGTGATGTGATAAAATTTGCATGTTAGAAAAATCACTGCTAAATTTCAGTTCCTTTCCTCTGGCCACCACGCACCTGGGCTCCTTAAGTCCCTCTTTATCTATGTGGCTCATTTGTTCCATCTTGTTCTGCAGCTGAAGGTCAAGGCAGGTGCAGTTTCTTACTAAGGTGTTCTCATAAGCCCTCCTCAGCTGGCTTTAGGGGCAGACTCAGGTCCATACATATCAGCATCCCCTACTCTACTCATCCCATCCATGGAACAGCAAATACAGCTAATTTTTCTTTAATCTTATAAGCTATTTACTTCTAAACTGGAAATGCCTTAACCCAATTGCTCCACCTTCAACAATGAATAAAAGTCTTCCTAATACTTTTTTGGGAACTCCTGCACCAAATTCAATCTGTGCATCCATCACAAGATTTTTAAAAACGCTCTTACTGATCCTACTTGCATAAACCCGTAACCGATATTACTCATCTCTCAATATTTGTGTGGCCTGGGGTGACAAGTTTTCACCCACCTCTTGCCTACAGGCAGCCATTGTGACAGTATTCCCTTTTTGTCCCATGCTGGAATTAGAGTTAGGGGCTGGTTGGGGGCTGGGGAACCCATATCGCCTCTGGAAATGATCTCTCCCATCTCAGTGACCTCCCTTGCTTCCTGGGCCTGACCTGAGTGTTTGCATTGCTTCTAGTCATGTCATTCATCTTGGGTATAACCTGAAGTGGAATTTCAGCAACAAAAATAATGACTGGAAAAAAATTGGAACATGTGATTTGTCTATAGTCTGTCTAGCTGGATTTCAGTGAAGTACATTCCACCTGCGGCTCTGTGTTCCTCCTTTGCTCATCCCCTACCAGGTTGTTCTCTTCTGTCATCTGTCTCTCCCAGGATTCTGTTCTCATTCACTTCTCAGAAGACTGCAGGGCCAGTTTTCTGTTTGTTTTCATGCTTCCCTGTGGTGACCAGACTCTTAAGATGGTCCCCCGTGATCCCACCTCCTGGTACTCACACCCTGTGGACTACCTTCCCCTTGAGTGCGGGCAGGACCTGTGATTGCTTCTAACCAATAGAATAAGGTTTCAGAGTGTTAATTCTGTGATTACATTACACAGGACTGTGTTGTTGTTTTTGCGTGTCACTGAGTTGATTCCAACTCATAAGTAACCCCACCTACAGAGTATAACGACCTCAAAGGTATTCTTGGCTGTAACCTTTACAGAAGCAGATCACCAGGTCCTTGTCTCATGGAGCTGCTGGGTGGGTTCGACCCACCAACCTTTCGGTTAGCAGCTGAGTGTTTAACCGTTGCGCCACCAGGGCTCCTACACAGGACTGCAGTGTCCCTCTTTCAAGGTGACCTTTTCCCTTGCTAGCTTTGATGAAGCAGATGGCCCTGTTGTGGAGACTCACATTGCAAGGAACTAAGAGCGGCATCCAGCTGACAGCCGGCAAGAAACTTAGGCCCTCTGTCCAACAGGTCACAAGGAACTGAATTCTGCTCATGATCACACAAACACGGAAAAAGATCCTTCTCCAGTAGAGCACTGAGATGAGACTGCAGCTTTCGGATGACACCCTGAAGTAGGGGACCCAGCAAAGACATACATAGACTTCTGGCCCGCACACTATGAGATAATAAATGTGAATTACTTTAAGCTGCTAACTTTGTGATAATAATAATAAAATAAAATAAAAAAATCAAACCTGTTGCCATCAAGTCAATTCCAATTCTTAGCAACTTTATAGAACAGAGTAGAACTGCCCCACAGAGTTTCCAAGGCACACCTAGTGGATTTGAACAGCCAACCTTTTGGTTAGCAGCCATAGCACTTAACCACTATGCCACCAGGGTTTCCTGTAATAACAATAGCAGCAGTAAATAATACATTCTGATTTCTGGTCATATCCTCTATCTAGTCCCCAGAGGCATCCTTCCCTTAGAGCACATATGTACTTAATTCTAGGACATGGGAAACCACAAATTCAAACTTATAGCTATCAGGTTGAAAAGACTCTCCTCAGCTTTCTACCTCTCCTGGCCATAGGCTTCCCATACCCAAGATATAGGCCTGGACACCTAAGTGCTATTTGCAAGGGTGGCTAAAGGTGGCAGCTGAACTATGTACTTAACATCTTGTGTCTGTACTAATCCTCCCCGACCTTACCAGGGCTTCAGACAATTCCTGCCCTCTCTCACTAGGTAGATCCTTGGCTCCTGGTCCACAGGGGACAGCAATCATGTCCCCAGGCCACTAAGGCTGAAGACTCTATAAGATTTGCTCTGTGAATGGACAGTGGCATCAACTCAATGTCTACTGGGCCAGTTTCTTTTACGTTGCTTTCATTTCTTAAAATTAGTTTCTATTGCACAAGTAGTGCATAAAAACATCTCCTTGTTAAACAGGAAAAAAAAAAGTAAACATTAGCCTCTTATCTGCAATGTCCCCTTTAACTTCCACTCTCTCACACTTTTCAGTTTGGTGTGTCCTTGCAGAACTTTTTCTATTTATTCATGTACATACACGTATCTGTAGAAAATACTTTGTGGTTGCCATTTTTAAAACATGAAAGGTATCACACTGTACATACTAATCTATGACCTAATTCTAAAATTTCAACTCTTAGAGATCTTCCCATGTTAGTGCATATACTTCAATCTCTGCCATGTGGTATTCCACAGTATGAATGAACATGTTACATGATTTCCACTTATTTGCTATTAAAAGCAATACTCCAACAAACACCTTAGTATATTCTTCTTCAGGTATATGGGTATTTATAGGACGGAGTTGTTAGGTCACGGTATATGATTTAAATTTTAAAAGATATTGACAAACTGTCATCCAAACGAGCTACAACAATTTACAAGCTCATCTATAGGAAATGCATCACTTTCCCAAACCTTGGACAACACTGTAAGTTTATTAATTTCTGTTCATCTGATAGAACAATGGTCTGTGTTGTAATTTGCAGTTCCTTGGATTATATTTAAACATTTTTTTTACATTTTTTTGGGGGGGCATAAATATTTCTACTTCTGTAATTTGTTCATAGATTTTTTTCTGTTATTCTACTGAACTGCCTTAATGATTAAAGAGTTTCTCATAATCTTTATACTGGTTCTGTGTCTCTTTGTCACCTGTCTTTTAATGTTGCCTACCATAGGGAAGTTTTAGATTTTGATACTGTTTGATACATTTTTACCTTTTTATATTCTATTTAAAGTTCCCTTACCTTATGATCACAAATTCTTACAGTTTTGTTAATATTTCGACAGCTTCGTGTTTAATGTTGTTTAAATTCCGGATGAATTAATTTTAGTGAATGATATAAGGTAGGGCTCTATTATTTTAAACTGGAAAGCAACTGTCCAGGCTCAGTTTATTGGCTAGCCTACCAGCTGGAAATACCACCTTTGTCATACTAAATTTCCGTATATACATGGGTCTGTTTCTGAACTCCAGTTCATCACTACCACCAGTACCACAGAGTTTTAACTGGTACCTTCACCAGACCTTCCATAAGGCCTCCAGTCCCATTTAACATACTTCCTCTCTGCAACTGTTCAACCTCACCTTATTTCTAGTCCTTACTCTCCAGACTGGGCATGACCCTCTCTAACTCTGAACACAGCTGGGGAGCAGGGGGATGTCAGTGGTGGAAAGACTGCATTTACATTTTGATAACCCTACACATATCCTTACTCTCCTTGCACCTCTACTCCCAAGAGCAAGCCAGCTGGACACCAGTAGCCAAAGTGCTATTTATTGAAAAGAGCAAAGACAGGATAAGTCCCCTAGGGACACGATGGAACAAAACAAGCAGTGTAACTCTGCCTCCAGCTCAGCATATTCTCTTGTTGCCCCACTTGGCCATCTTGTTGTTGATGGGCATCCTGAAGAAGCGGTCAGACTGCATGTATGCAGCTATTTTCTCCAAAGCCTGAAGGGAAAGCACACCAAACCTTATAAAGATCCAAACCCAGTCCAACAGAACCAGACCAAAACCACAACATTCACATTCTGCCTGCCTCCACTAACCCCCATTTCTGGTAGACAGAGCCTTTAGGGTGGAAGGAACCAGGCCTTTACCAAGACTTAAAGGCTTAGAGGTGACACACTCTTGGTCCCTTTAGGCAAAAGCTGTGTTGGGCAAGAATCTACCACTGTGGGGTTCCTCAGGGCCCAGGGGAGCCTGTGGGTTTTTTTGGTAAGAGAAAGGTGCAGGGAGCCTCACCTCAAAACGGCACATGAAAGCCTTCAGATTTGAGAACTCATCCAGGCACTTGGGCTCAAACATGCGGTTCTGATCTAAGACATCATAGGCGAGGAAGTCCACAAAGGTGAGCTAGAAGGACAATAAGATGATCAGATCTGGAGAGTTCATGAACACCTGCAGAGATAGACAGATATCCCCTCCTTTCCTTCTTCCTACCTTTTCCCCTGCAAACCAGGAGAATTTCCCCAGGAACAAGGAGAATTGTTTCAGTTTTCCAGGTAGCTGTTCTACGTACTGAGGCTTCAACTTTTCCTGAGAGAAAGTGAAGACAGAGTAGGAGAAGAACAGCTGTCATCTCTTCATAGCTGACCAGGGCAGGGTCCAGTGGTGGACAGTTAGCAGCCCCTTCTCCAGATGCCTTCCACTGACTGCCTTCAGGTGGGGGTGGCAGGATGGGAAGCAGGAGTTTGAAAAGGGTAAGGGGCCAACACAACAGTTACAGCACAAAACAAACCAGAAAACAAGGGTTCTGTCTCCTGTTCTCACTGACAACCTGGGTTGGTGAGAAGGTAGCAGCAGCAGAAACGTGTCCATGAATGCTTTTTTTTTTTTTTTTTCCTGATACTGCATTCAGCTGATACCTGTTAAGGAAACTCACATGGTCAGGACTGTAGTTGATCTGTACAAGTTGCATGCGGAAATCCATTACTTGGTTCTCTATGATGTCCACTCGAATCTTTTCTTCTTCTGTCTCGCCACCTGTGGGCCAAACGACAAGAACTCACCTTGGCTGCACCCAGCCCTGGTGAACAAACGGCGTGGTCTCCCTCACCAGCCTTCCCTACTCACACATATTGTGTTTGCGAGCAATGTAGCGCAAGATGGCATTGCTCTGGGTGATCTTGTTCTTCCCATCCAGGAGGTAGGGCAGCTGGAAGGAAAAGAAGATCAAGTGAGTGACATGGCTCTCTTTTGCCTCCCCACCTCTTTCCACTGGAGAAGATGAGGCTTCAGGGAAGTGAACAGTAGAGAGAACACACTGTATTAGGAGAAAGGAGAAGCTCAGTAGAAGGTAGAAGGTAGCAACGGGGTCTCCACCTGATTCTAGACAGGAGTTCTTAATCTGTGTGTGTGTGTGTGTACACACGTGCCAAGGACCCCTTCTCAAAATAATGTTTTCAAATGTTTAAGGCAAGTTACATATATTTACAGAATTATCAAAATATTTTTAAAAAAACCAAAATTTTAATAAATTAATATGTGCTTATTAATGTATTAAAAAACTAGCAGGTCTAATAACTACCATTAATTTCAAAGTAATAATGACTATAAATGATATTCAAAATATCTGCAATAAATGTAGTTAGTTATGATACAAAAATATCTGATCCCTACTGGAGTCAAAGTCACAGACATAGCTAACAACCAATGGGGCTTATCACCTATATTCACAACAGAAAAAAATGCTAAATTTCAGTTAGCGGTTAGTAGAAATGAAAATGTTATTTTTATTCTCCATTCAAGTTCATGGACCCCTGAATTCTATCTATTCTATCCAGGTTGTTAGCTGCTGTCTAGTTGGCCTCTGGCTCATGGCGACCCTATGCACAATGGAACAAAACACTGTCCAGTTGCGGAGCGGACCATTGTGATCCACAGGGTTTTCTTGGACTGATTTTCACAAGTAGATCGCCAGGCCTTTTCTTTTTAATCTGCCTTAGTCTGGAAGCTCTGCTGAAATCTGTTCAACATCATAGCAGCACACAAGCCTTCACTGACAGACAAGGTGGTGCCTGCACACGAGGTGCACTGGCCAGGAACCGAACCGAGGTGTCCTGCACATCAAAAAAAACCAAACCTGTAAACTCAATGCCGTTGAGTCACTTCTGACTCATAATGACCCCTATAGGATAGAGCAGAAATACCCCATAGAGTTTCCAAGGCTGTAAATCTTTATGTAAGCAGACTGTCATATCTTTCTCCCTTGGAGCAGCTGGTGGGTTGGAACCATTGACCTTTTGGTTAGCAGTCGAGTGCTTAACTACTGCACCATCAGGGCTCCTTGGTGTCCTGTAAGGAGGGTGAAAATTCTACTACTGAACCACCATTACCCCCATACTATCCAAGTGAAGAATCCCTATTCTAGGTCCTTCCAGACCAGAGAGAGAAGAAGCAAGGATATACTTGAATGCCTTCTCTTTTGCCCTTTTTCCTCTAAGGCTGCTTACATTAGGAAAGTCCAGGCCTAGCTTGAATTTCACATCCAGCCACTGGCTTCGATCATAGTCAGGAGCTGTAAGAGAGAGAATGAAGAAGGACTCAACCTCCTTTTAATATCTAACCTGAGGAGTCCGTGGAAAGACCTAAATGAACCAGGCCAATACCGCGAACTCCCAGGCCCAAAAAGCTTAACCATTTAGTCTCTGGGGCCTATGTGGTTAAGCGTTAACACAGGGTTGGGCCATCAGAGAGGGAGAAGCCCTAGCTCCAGGTAAAGGATGCGCCGCCGCCCCCCCCCCCCCCACCCCCCACACAGGGCCTTTCTGCTCCCAGGTGGGAACCGACCCAGGCATGATGCCGTCTTCTGGGCACAAGAAGAAAGGGATAGTTGACTGGCCTACTTGGCTTTATGCGGGGCAACAACAAATCAGCGCTACTGGCGCACAGGCACCCAGAGCGGCATTACCTTCCCCGCACGTGTACCGTTTCTCCTCATAGGCTGAATCCGTGAACTCCAGTAGCATGCGGATGGCGTGCGCCAGCTGTGGGGAGACAGCCCGAGGTCAGCGCCTGCGCGGCTCCCACCGGCCCCCCCGCCCCTCTACCGCCAACGCCCTCAACCCAGGGCCGCCCACACACCCAGTATCTGCCCAAGCAGTTGTTAAGGGGTTGCCAAGACCCGCCCCGCGGCCTGTTGCCCTCGACTCCTCCCCACGGGGTCCGGCGATCCCCAAGGTGGGGCAGGGATCTGCCACCATGGCCTGGGACTTCGGCTGGGGCTGGCCGAGCCAAGCGCGGCGAAGAGGGTGGCTTGACGTCGAGGAGCCATTTCTCTCGGAGACCGCTGACTTTAAGAGACCCGGCACCTCCACCTCCCCGTCTGTCTCCCTGACCGAGCAGCTCAGCACGTGAGGCGGCACTCACCCCGCGAATATCCCAGTAACCCAGGACCATAGTCGACTCGGACGAAGAGCTCATTTTAATTCCGTGCCTTGGAGAACCGCAGGTAAGGAATTAGCAGGCGGGATTTATACCCAACGCAACAGGAAGGACCAACGTGGATGCCCTGACTCCGCCCTAACGCCGCTCTCCGTTGATGACCCCTCCCTCCGCGCGCACACCGAGGTTCACGCGCCTGTGCAGCTTGTGCCGCTGTGGCAACGTCCTTGAGAGGAGCGAGCCCGACGTCCGAGGCGACCAGAGGTTGTGGCCTCACGCTTTTCCCCCCTGGTCAGAGCCGCACATCATTCACATCAGTAGTGTCAGTCGGGGCGGGAAGAGCGCCAACGGTCCAGGCATTGCGAACCCAGTGTTCGGGAGGAGTGTGGGATTCACAGCACAAATATTTACCGAGTCCTGAGTGGAGGGCGTACTCTGACTGCCAAGGAGTCGCTATTTTTTGGGGGGGGTGGGGAGGACACATAAATTACTAAACCCATAAAACTGTCAAGTAGACTTGATTCAGTGAAGTCCTCTGGAGGGACAGCTCTCTTCTGGCTGGAAAAGAGGGTGATTCTGAGAAGAAATCAGGGAGGAGGTGGGCATTTGAACAAAGACCTTAGTCATTGGGAATGCAGGAAATGGCACTCCAGGCAGGAGAAACCTCAGAGCAAAAGCTGGAAGGTGGGAAATACAAGTATATGTAGAAGGAACAGCAAGTGTTGTGGATTTGGGCTGTTTTTATGAGTTTGTGATGGGGTGGAGGGAGACAGAAGGTGGGAAAAACATATTGGGATCAGGTTGTGAAGGGCCTTGCATGCCAGCGAGGGGAGTTTGTATGTTTTTCCTCCGGTCATTGGGAAATCTCTAGATCACCGCTGTCCAGAAGAAATATAATGGAGGCCACGTGTGTCATTCAAAATTTTCTGTTTTTTTAAAAAAAAAATTAGGTGGATTAATTTTAATAATGTATTTTATTTAGCCTAATATATCCAGAATACTATAATTTTAACATGTAATCAATAGAAAATTATTAATGAGATACTTTACATTCTTTGTTTTGTACCAAGTCTTCAAAATGCAGTGTATTTTACACTTAAAACACATTTCACTTCCCATTAGCTATGTTTCATGTGCTCAGTAGCCATAGGTGGCTAGTGGCCACTGTATTGAACAGTGCATATTAGATGCTTTGCTGAGGTGAATGATATTGTCAGATTCTCCTTCAGGGAAATTAATCTAGCTTCTTTGTGTAGAGTGGAATGGAAGAGGGAACACACTGCCATTTTTGTTCATTCATTCACTCAACAAATATTTATTAATGTACCTATTGTGGGCAGGCACTGTTTTAGGTACCACGGATGTGAATTGAACCTCAACAGAAGACAAAATCCCTGTCCACAGGAAGCTTATATTCTAATGGGGAGAGGCAGAAATAAATGAGAAAATAAGTAAATATATAGATGGTAATACACATATACTTGCAATGGAGAAAAGTAAAGCAGGAGAAAGGGATAGAGAGTGCTTGGGCGGGAGTTGGGGGTTCCCACCAGGAAGAGGATTTGTGTTTTAAAGTGTGTGTTCATGGAAGGCTTCACTGAGAAGTTAGCCTTTAAGCTAAGACCTGAAGGAGGTAAGGGATCAAGTCACTGTTGTGGGGGCTGAGTGGGTGCAGGAGTGGGGCTGGGAAGGTGGAAAACTCTAGGCAGCAGGAAACAGCAAGTCATCACTGTATACACGGTATTTAAAACCATAAGACTAGATGAGATCACCATGGGAGTGAGAATAGATAGAGAAGAGACGAGGTCTGAGGGTTTTGGGTCTTGTGGCGCATCAACATTTGGAGGTTGGGGACATGAGAAGAATAAGCAGGAATCTGAAAAGGAATGACCAGTGAGATAGGAGGAAATCCAGGAGAGCGTAGTGTCCTAGAAACTAGATGAAGATATTTGAAGGAGTGAGCAACTGTGTTAAATGTAACTGATCCTTCAAGTAAGATGAAGACAGAGAATTAACAGTTGAATTTAGCAATGTCAGGGTCGTTGGGGACCTTGATAAGAGCAAGACATCTGTTAGGAGGCCTCTTCAGTCCTGGGAAGAACTTAGCGTCTGAATTTAAGCAGGGCCCATGAGGATGGAAAAGGAGCATAAATTTGCAACAGTTTCAATGTGGGAGAGACAGGATTTGTCAGTTGGCTGTGGAGGTGTAGGAGAGGAAGGAGTGCAGAAGCTACTCTGAGGGTTTCTGGCCTCCACAGCATGGCCACTTAGGGCACACTGAATCTGAGTCCTTAGTTCCCCTGGTTTGGGTGTGGGGAATCGTATTTCCCCATTAGTCCAGCTGAAACAAAGCTGGGACTTTTTAAAAGGGATTTCACTAAAAAGAAAAAAGTGTAAATACATAAGAACATTTATTATGCCCAGGTTTCTCCTCCCGAGGTAACCAAAGGCCAGGTCACAAATTAACTTGAGATATATGACCCTAATACTCCTCAGTATGTTTTCTCTTCCAAAATGGGCGACTGAGAGCTTGACATAACTAACGCCATGATGAACCTATAAGTTTTTTTTGTTTTTTTTTTTCCTTTGCTTTCTTCTTTTCACATACCTTTGTTGATGACTTTGTTTTGCTCTGTCTGGCCACCTGTGGTTTAGGACTCCCCACGGGAAGATTAGAGCCTGATAAGGAGGGGAATGTACAGCATGTATCTCTTTAGTATGCTAAAGAGTCTCTTGCAGTTACCTTGTAATGAATAACAACAGTTCTAATCTTTGTAAAAATCATATATAAGCTCTAATATAAAAATGCCTTTTGGGACTCCATAGAAACAGCCTGCATCGCTGTCAAATCCCTGGTGGTGGACACCTCCTAAATAAAACTTTCTTACTCTTTCTGACTTGTATGTTTCATTTTGGCTCGACTGCTCCAGGGCACGGACCCTATTCAGGTAACAGGTATAAGGCTAACATTTATTGAGCACCTATCATGCCAGGCACTAGTCTAGGTATTAGACTTGCAAAGATGTCACTTTAACGACTAAGGTGCGCCTGACCAAGCCATGGTATTTTCAATGGCCTCATATGCATGGGCAAGCTAGATTTTGTTTTGTTTATATATTTATTTATATTGGGCTTTAGATGAAGGTTTACAGAGCAAATTAGTTTCTCATTAAACAATACACACATTGTTTTGTGACATTGGTTGCCAACCCCACAGCATGTCAACACTCTCCCCTTCTCGACCTTGGGTTCCCCATTACCAGCTTTCCTGTCCCCTCCTGCCTTCTCTTCCTTGCCCCTGGGCTGGTGTGCCCATTTAGTCTCGTTTTGTTTTATGGGCCTGTCTAATCTTTGGCTAAAGGGTGAAGCTCAGGAGTGACTTCAGTACTGAGTTAAAAGGGTGTCGGGTGGCGGGGGGTGGAGCTGGACTTTGAATAAGGAAGACCAAAGAAGAATTGATGCCTTTGAATTATGGTGTTGATGAAGAATATTGAATATACCATGGACTGTCAGAAGAATGAACAAATTTGTCTTGGAAGAAGTACAGCCAGAATGCTGGTTAGAAGCAAGGATGGTGAGACTTCGTCTTAGGTACTTTGGACATGTTATCAAGAGAGACCAGTCCCTGGAGAAGGATATCATGCTTGGTAAAGTAGAGGGTCAGTGAAAAAGAGGAAGACCATCAATGAAATGGACTGACACAGTGGCTGCAACAGTGGGCTCAAACATAGCAATGATTGTGAGGGTGGTGCAGGTCCGGGCAGTGTTTTGTTTTGTTGTATATAGGGTTGCTGTGAGTCAAAATCGACTCAATGGCACCTAACAATAACAAGAAGTCTGGGTACTTCATATGTGTTAGGAAATTTATTTCAATTTAAACTTCACAACAACTCTTTGAAGTAGGTAGTGCACCCATTTTATAGAAGAAACTGAGGCCTGGAGAGGTTGGATGAGTTGCCTTTCTAAGCTCAAGTTCTTGTAGATGGTTTGGAATTCAAACCTCTGTCTAATAGCATAATTTGTGCTAGTTCCACTGCACTTAGATGTCCAGACAGCCCCTCACCTCACCTCAGTCTTTTCTGGGAAATCTAGGGAACCCTGGACTAAAGCCTTTTTTATCCCCCTCAGCCCACCAGTTCTGGAGGATTTCCCCCTCCTTCTAGGGCTCCTTCAGCTCTGTGAAGCCCCAGAAAGCCATGGGTTAAATATCTCCTTCCTCCATCCCAAGAAATTAACTTCTCTGGTTAACTTTTGCCCACGACAAGTCAGACCCTAAGGACCTCACCTTTTTTTCCTTTGGTGAGGGAAAATTTTTGCTTTCTTAGTCTGTGTCACCAGCTAAGAGAAGTGATTTTCTGAGGCCAGGAACTTGAAGGAATGACATAGGCAGTCTAAAAATAGGGAGATCTTGGGCCCAGACAAGGTTAGGGTCACAAACAAATTCAGCTAAGAGAGACTTAAGGGGGCATCTTGTCCAGTCGAGGTACTCCATTTGATAAGTACATCAAGTCACATCTGTAGACCAAATAAGTAAAAATACAACTACTATTACGTGTTTATGAGGGGGTCCATGACAGTTCTGAGATTAAAACTTAAAGGCCACTTAAACACTAAAAAATATTAGAAGCCACAGAGTCCGAACTCTTTAACGGTTGAGAAAACAAGAGACCCAGAGAGTCAAATGATTTGTGTCAGAATTTACATAGCCAGTTGCTGGACTTTTTACTTCCAATCCCATGTTCCTTATGCTCTGCCACTAAAGAGACAAGCTGGAAGGTGAACTCAAGGTTGGCTCAACCAATGGGAGGGGACAAAAGTTATATTAAAAGAGGAAGTTACCAAGTAGAGCCTGGTGCCCTTGACGTGTGTTATTGCTGTTTTGAATCATAAGCCAATGTGAGTGATCAAAATCTGCAACTGGCAGCCCAGTGCTCTTTTCTCCTGTGAAGTGTTGTCCCTCCAGAAGGATAAAGGCAGTAAGCTAGCCTTATTTTGGAACTTGTTTAGAAAGAGAGTAAGGAGAGATTGAACCATAATTCTTAAATTCTGACTCTCAGCTCCACGTGGCAGTGGGAATTCCCACTCACATTCCAACAGTCTGGCCCAGGGATGGCTGTAGGGCTGCTGCTGTTTCATGCCCAGTGTTCCAGCCTTTCCTGCCTCCTTGCCTTTGGCACAACCCCATTCCCCCCCACCCCCCACCCCACATCAAGCCCAGAGGAAACTGCAAGGCAGACACGTGTGAAACTTCAAGGTGCTTTTATTGGGAAGAAGAGAGACTGAGCAGGGTCCTGACAAGCCTAGGGGCAAGTGTTTCAGGTTTAGGAAAGAGACACAATAAATAGGTAGCAACTGGGGAGGGCTCCCAACACAGCAAGAAGGGGCATCATTTGTCTCGACCTTGTGGCCTCCTCATCCTGTGTGAGCAGGGGTGTGGGGTTCACTGGTGACTTGGAAGAGGAATTCTTGGGGCTCTAAAGGATATCAGATCTGCCATCTTGCCTGTGAGAGGGCCCCAGTCTTGGAGGTGCCTGAGCTGGTGCCTAAGGACTCATCTGGGAAAATAAAAGGATTCGGATGAGGCTGGTGCCAGGTGAGCACTCCAGAGCTCAGGACAACAGTAAGCTTGGAGACTCAAGCCATGCCTGAATGCATGAAGTCAAGTCCCTGGGGGATCATCCTGTGCCCAGAACCTGCCACGCTCCGTTCCACCCCAGGGCTGGACCCTGTTGGCTTGTCCACCTGGCACTCTCACTCTCAGCCAGGGAGGATAAGATATTCCCAATCGGAGTCAGGACCCCAGGGTGTCCTCACCCCTAGCATCCTTCTGACAGCCTCCAGCCGTGCCTGAACCCGGGGGGCCTCCTGTGGACACAGCATCTGTAGTTCCCCAGGTCTCATGTGAAGCAGCTGGTTCCCCGTTAGGGACCCAAGGGTCCTCACCGTGCTGTGAACAAAAACAGCACAAACCGTCAGTGGGGTGGAGGGACGCTGGGCCTGACTATTTGAGTAGAGAAGGGGGAGTTTGGGTTTGGAGGTTGGGTTTATAGGAGAATTCATGGAATATGGTTTCTGGAAGTGAAGGAGTAAGATAAGCATTTTGGTTTAAACCAATTTCAGGATTCCCAGGTTTGAAGGGAAAAGTATGCTGAATGAGAGTCTTCTGATGGTGGAGGGTTGGCTGAACTGGCAGCCTACATTCTTCCTGAGTTCACTGCTTGGATCCTTGCTTTCTTCTCCATGTCAGGGCTCCCCATTTAATACCCTAACCTAGGCATGGGCCAGCCCCTGCCCCCTTATGGCTTTATATTTCGATCTTTGATCTATTTCGAATTAGTTTTTGTATATGGTGTGAGGTATGGGTCCTGTTTCATTTTTTTGCAGATGGATATCCTGTTTTGCCAGCACCATTTGTTAAAAAGACTGTCTTTTTCCCATTTGATGGATTTTTGGGCCCTTGTTGAAGATCAGGTGACCATAGGTGGATGGATTTACATCTGGGTTCTCAATTCTGTTCCATTGGTCAATGTATCTGTCATTGTACC
>NW_004444233.1:1278104-1310477 GCF_000243295.1 Trichechus manatus latirostris | reverse complement strand
TTCCTGCATTATTTTCTTGAATTCTTCCATTTTTTTGTCTGTGTTTTGCATGAATTTGTGTGCCTTTTCCATGAATTTGTCTATTTTTTCCTCGTTTTTGTCTGCTTTTTGCATAAACTCTTGGATAATTCTGAGTATTAGAGATTTGAATTCCCTATCAGGTAGTTCTAGTGCCTTTTCCTCTACTGGAAAGTCATCTGATGTTTTATTTTGGACGCCTACTGGAACCATCCTGTCATGTTTTTGTAAATGTTTTGATATTGTCTGCTGTCTTTGGGGCGTTCTGTAGTTATCGTTCTCATTTATTGATTGTAGATTTGTTTGTTTCGTCCTTTTTTGTTTGTTTTATTTGGCTATGTCTGAGCAGGCTGTGTCTTCTTTGTTGTTTGTTCGTCGTGGGCATGATACTTTTCACCTACTTCTGCAATTGGCAGGGTCAGTTGCTCAGATATGGTACAGCAGGGCCGGTCTAGCTGAAGAGGAGTTGCTTGGATGCGTTGTTTGTGGCACTTACGATGGCCACCTGGGCGGGCTGGTAATCAGTGCAGGGCAGGTTCCGGTAGACCATGCCTGGGCTGCTTGGTGATGTGATGTTAAGTGCACAGTGCAGGTAGGCAGGATGGAGGGGGGAGATTGTGATGTGTGGAGCTAGATGGGTATGGTAGAGAGGAGAGAGAAACAGGAGCCAAAAACATACAAACAAACAGAAAAGAGTGCTAGGGAGCTTGCTGTTGGAGTGGAGAGATGAGAGACTATGAAGTGGAGAAAAACAAAAAGGAGAAGAAGAAGAAAAAAAGAAAAGAAATGAAATGAATAAATAAAAATTAGAATGAAAAAAGGAAAGAAAAGTTCCTAGGGATCCCACTGATGTGGCTACAAGGTCTGGGGAAGTTGCTCCCAGGCCGTGAAGTACAGCCTGGCTAGAAGGCATAGAGGTGTCACTCAGCGCCAGGTATTCAGGGGACAGGAAGAGAAGGAAGGTATAGAGAGACAAGACACTGTGAAGAAAGACAAAAAGGGAGAAAGAGGGAAAAGAAAACAAAACAAATTTTTTAAAAAAAAACAAGAAACCCCCCCAAAAAAAATAGGAAAAAAAAAAAAAAAAAAGAAACAAGGATAAAGAAATGCTCACAGGGATCCCTCTGCGTGTCTGTGCAAACTGAGGGGGTAGGTCCCAAGCCACACAGTACTGCCTGGCAAGAAGGGGCTCCCAATTTGAGAAAAGAAAAAGAAAACAAACAAACAATTCAAAACAAACAAACAAAAAAGCCCTGGGATCCCACCAGCTTGGCAGCATGGGCCGGGAAGCAGTCTCAGATTTGAGCAGCGTTTCACAGCATTTCAAGAAGAAGCAAAGATGCCCCTGCCCCCTTCTAATCTCTTTAACTCAACAGGGACAGCTCTGGGGCTGGGCGGCATCTGTGGGTCTGTCATGCACAGTGTAGGTCAGGTCGTATGTTCTGAGGTTACCTTGGTTATCTGAGCCCTTTACAGAAATTATCCTCCACACACCATGCGGCTTGGTACTCACACAGAGGAAAAGTTCTCTGCCTGCAGCCAGGCTGTGACCTCCTCAGGCTTTGAGCTGAGTCGGAGCATTGGAGCCTAGAGTCAGGGGGAAATGGGGATCAGAGGCCATCTAATCTCACAGGCACCCATATCACCATCACCAAGGTCCCTTCTCTGAACTCCCATGAAATCTTCTCTCATTGCATGGTTTGCTTGTCTGATAGGGGCCCTGTCTTGTTCTCTGCTCTGGTCCCAGAGCCCAGCATGATAAAGCTTAGCACACTAGGCATGCAGTAATATTGATTAAACCAAACCAGGAGTCTCTCCTCCTCTTGTGACCGAAGCCCACCCCCCACCTCTGACTCAAGATTTATAGTTTCCCTGGGTAATCTGGGCTGGGTAGTACCCGAGGGGGTGACTGGCCCTGACTTCCAGGTGCCCCCGACTGTAGGGGCTCCAGGATGTTGCTGGGAATGTAGCCACTCTGTCCCATCTCGTTCTTCACCAGCCACCACCGCTTGCTCTGGTCCAGAACCTGCCAAGAATCACTTCCTTAGTCACCCCTGGGTCTCTGTCCAGCGAGGTCACCCCCTCCCCAGCAAGCCTTTTCCCTCCAGGCCCTTTCCCCCTTTCCTTCTCCTGCTCTAGGCTACCCACCCCAGGAGCCCCATACCTGGGCCACCCACTCAGGCTGCCTGTAGCTCCCACTAACTACCACTTCCTTTCCCAGCCTCCAGTCTGTTGCTCACCTCCAGCATATCTCCTGGGACCACAGTCAGTTCCTGTGGGTTTCTAGCTTCAAACTCATATAGGACTTGCATTTTCAGGGCTTGCTTGGCAGGTCTGGGGCCGGAGGGCAGGATGTTGGGGTCCCCAGGCTGAGGGTCATGGTTGTATGTCTTGTCTTGTGCAAAGTGTGGAACACTACCTAACCTAGGACACCCCTCACCCCCAGAGACAGAGTTAGAATGGCTGGAGAGTGGAACCTCAGAAATTAAGTCCCTATCCCAGCCCAGAGAGCCTCAGCTATCTCCTGCTGGAGTCTGGATGTGACTTTTGGGCTTCCACAGAGTTTAATGTGGAAGTGGTAGGTGGGACTTGGAGTGGGAATTTCTGCAGGTAGGACGGGTCTGAAATGTTGCTGATTTGTGAACACTCTTCAAGCAGAATTTTCTACATCTGAGCTCTGCTCTGATCACTGCTGAGCACTTTATACCTGATCTCTGGGAAGTCAGAGGTGTATGTGGGTAGTGTCAAAAGGAAGGGATTGGAGCCTATGAAGGTAAAAAATCCCTGCTTTTTGCACCCAGTGGAGGGGAGGGGTATGTTTGTACATGTACGTGTCTGGCTAAAAGAGAGCCCCGAAGGTCTCTGAGATGTAGAGATCCAGAGATCCAAAAGATCAGCCCCGTCCCTCCCTCCCTAGGACCATGTGGTCCCTACTAAGCCCAGGGCATACCGGAGGGAGTCCTGGTATTCTAGGGGTGCCTGTAAGGGGTAGAACAGAGAGTAAGCAAGAGCAGGAGTCAGCCAGCATGGTGGTTGGGAGCTAGGGTATTGAACCACAGACCTACTCACACGCAGCTGCCTTATATACCCTTCCCTGCCTCCCCACTATACAGATATGGGTACCCACATGAACCTACCCAACCACTTAGTTGTCATACAACCATAGTTCGGACTGGGAGGGCAGAAACTAGCTGAAGTCCGGGGCTTTGGGTAGGGCTCTGTGTTAAGCTCCCCTTACCTGGTTAGAGAAGGTCTCTGGAGGCTGCCAGCCATCATAGAATGTGGGTATGTAGGGCAGGGGCTTTGGGCCTGTCCATTCTGCCCTGTGGGGAAAACAAAGCTGAGCTCATGTCCACTCTGTGCCAGGCTGTGGGATATGGAAATGGAGGAGATGACAAGGCCTAGCCTCAGGGATCTGCTGTCTAATGGGAGGCATGGCCCACGTGCACAGGTGAAAGGCCCCAGAACACCCACAAAGGAGACAGTTAAGCATGAACAAATCCCATGGCAGAGAGATGTATCAACTTCATAAGGATCCACGGCAGAGAGATGTATCAACTTCATAAGGATACGCTGCACACTTAATCACACTGATTGAGGGTTTAGATTAAAGTGGTAGAACCCCAGAGTGTTAGGGCTGGATGACCCTTTGGGAATCATCTCATTCAGTGTTTTTTGTAACTTTTTTTCAGTTTCCCAGCCACAGAACCTTTTGTTCTAACTAAATAGTTTGTGGAACTCTAATTTGTGAGACTGATCAAAGCAGAGCTGCTCTGGTTTGAGTTCTTTGTGGCCTCCAGGCTTGCTCTACTTGGAATATTCTCAGGCTTGCCTGCTGGGGAAATGCCTATTCCCCTCCTTGAAGAAGTACCCTTCCCTGACTCACTAGGGCAGAGGTGAATATTTCTTCTTTTGTTCTGCTGCTGAACTTGGTACTCGCTTGGATTATTGCTCCCTTACTCTATATTGCACATGAGCCTTACTTGTCTGTTTCTCACTATATTGAACTCCTTGAGGGCCGTATCCCTAGTGCAGTGGCTGGCACACAGGGGACGCTGATAAATGTTTGTTCAATGGGAACAAATGAATTATTCCCTCTTCTGCATCTTTTTAATTGGTTATTTCTATTTGGCCTACAAACATGCTCAGGTCTTCTCTTGACCCTGTCACTACTGCTTTTAGCTGCCATCCTATTATTACCTCCTTTTAACCCGTTTTTCTGAGAATGTGTCTGTGTTCCTGCTTACATCTCACATGCTTCTTTCACGGTTCCTTGCAACCTAACTTATACCTCTGTCATTACTCTGCTGAAGCTAGTTTGTCTAAAGTCCTGATGTTCTCCCGATTGCCAAATCCAGTGGCCTTATATGTATGGTCTTCATCCTTCTGGGTGACCACAGCATTTAGTGCTATTTTAACTTTGGGTCAATCTGCCTAAAATCAAGATATCTAAATGTAATTTACCTAATATGCAACTCTTTTAAGGGTTTTTAACATATCTTTAGTTATTCCATCTTTTGCATTTGTGTCTTTCATTTCATTCATTCACTTCTTGTTATTTTAGGAAATTAGAAAACATCTTTCTAAGGGCATATCTGATTTAATTTTATATTTAAAATAAGAATTTATCAAATGTATATCATTTTATGAATGACGGAGTTGTTTCGTATCTTTGTGGAGTATCTTTTAAAAATTGTATCTGCTGAGCTATTTTTGTAAAGTCTTAAATTCTTGAAGTAAGGCTGGATTTTGAGACACAGAAAGATATATCCAACATGTTAGTCAATGTTTAAGTGACTGAATGATGGTATTTGAGTGTCTGCCATAGACCCTCTTGTTTGGGTCCATTGCAGAACCTCTGTTTTCTTTTCCTACTAGCACTGGACAGATGCCAGGACTAGCCCCACAGACTCGGTGAGGCCAGCGCAGTTGTGATGGTTGGTGTGCCCCAAGGTGGGCTTATAGTTACTGTTTGTCCCCAGTGTTCTGGACAACTGAACACTTATGAGATAGGAGCTCCAAAATCCATAACTGATTTCCTTTTAATGATTGAACCCAGAGAGCTCATAAAAATGAATTGTATTAAATTATTTCATGTCTTTAGATGGACTGGATGAAAAAAAATCATGTAAAGGGGGCTGAATTGGAAAGAATTGATCGTTAAGCAAAAGACTCGTTAGACAAACTGGCTTATTTCCGTGTTGGCTTGTCTGTCTTTCTAAAACCTTCTTCTCTCTTGGCTTTCATGCCTCTGCTCTTTTGGTTCTTCTTTTAACTCTCCGGAATTTCTCTTTGCCTCCTTAACTCTTTCTGTTTTAACCACCTGCATGAAGATGTTTCCCAAGGCCCTGCCTTCTTCTCTCATGGAATAGAGCAAAGTGTGCTTGCTGAATTGAATTCTGGAGCTTTCCTCGGGAACCCTTACCTCTAGCCGTGGCTCCAGCTATCATTTCTATAAGGACTATCCTCAAATTCACTTTGCCACATCAGACCTCGAATGAGGGCCGGGCCACCTGTCTCTGTGGGGTTCTACTGGCACCTCGGTTCAGCATATCCAAGCTGGTTTTGTCCCCCACTCCCCATTGCTCTCATCAGTTTGGCCTCCTTGTCCAACTGCCCATCTCACAGTTGCACAGGCTTGGAATATCTCTTTCTCTCTTTACTCCCTAGCCAACTGGTTACCAAGTCTTGTTGATGTTACATTTGCAGTATCTCTCACTTCACTAATTCTTAAATTCTGGGCTGGATCGAGACAAAGTTTTCAATTTGTCCTTGAAAAAATGAGAAAATATTTTAGAAGAAGACTGCCAACTCTCCTTTCTCGGAAGGGACTGTTTTTTTCCCTGAGATAATGCCTTCTCTTTGGTGGTGAAAGTAGGTGATTGTCTTTTTTTTAACTCTTCACACTTAGCAGAATGAAAATTCAGCAACCCCATGTAGAGTACCCCAATTTGTTTGAAAAATTTCTGGTCTGTGACTGTGTAGAGCCTTGTCACCTCTGATTGCTGCCCTTTGACCCCATGTCCCTCACCCGCAATTCAGTTCAGACCTAGTCTTCACTCACCAATTGGTGGTCCAGGCCACGCCTAGCGCCTTCCAGAGGTTACTCTCAGTTGGGGTCAGAAAGGACTGCAGCAGGTCGATGGCTTTGGGGGTAAGGAGTGGTGAGTTCACTTGGGCTGCTAGGCCAGACTCAGGGCAGTGGGCTATGATCTGGGGGAGAAATGGAAGGTATGAGGAAGCCTAGGCTCCCACAAGACCAGACAGAGGTGGTAAAGGGCCCAGAGTACCTGGCTTCCCATGTTGGAAATGCCAAGCTACCTCCTGCAAGTGACCCCTTCTGCCTCAGGCCTGTTGCCACTTCCAATCTCCCTTGGAGTCTTGGTGTCCTTGGCTCTGACCCTAGACTATCTAGTCTACTGGGGCGTTCTGTACACACCAGGGATGATGTCTTGGGGGCAAGGAGAAGGGTGTGTTGGGGTAAGCAAGGGCTCCGTCTGCCCCTGCCCTACCCCGCTCTCACCCCACTCCCCTTTCTCCCTCTGTTTCTTCTTGACTTCATCCTGTCCTTCCCTTCCCTTCCTCCACCACCCTGTCCTTCCCCAACTCACAAAGTCCAGAGTTTGGAAGATGAGGTGCACGAGCTCAGGGGCACTCGGCTCCTGCAACCTGCTGCTCAGCTTCCCCTGGGGACACAGGGCAATGTTTGTCAACACCCTCCCCACCCTACCTTCCTCAGTGCCCCAGTAATTGTTTTGGGCTTTGTTTGGGAGCTTGGCACTCCCCAAAAGTCCCAAGAGTGGAGAGGGGAGGTTCCAGGGGAAGAAGCTGGAGAAGGAAAAGGCTTGAGATGGCCTATGAGACTAGGGGAGCAGAAAGGGGAGAAAGGAGAAGGCGGTGGGGTAAGGAGCTTGTGGGGAGCCATATACCAGGAGGTTGAGGCTGTACTTGATCTTCTGGAAGCAGTCGATGTACTGTTCCTTTGTTATCCCTGTGGGAGAGGGCTGTGGGTCATAGGCTATCCCAAGACTCCTCCCCTTCTCCCCACTCTTCTCCCCTCGCCCAAGCACTCACCTCCCTGATTCTTGTTCTTTTTCTTCCACAGTCTCTTCTTCTTACTGCTGGTCTTTTCCTGGGCCTCATTTAGCTTTCCCACAAACCACTCAATGTCTTCTAGGATGTGGTTCAACACCTCCTGGACCCCAAAACAGCTCATGGCCTTGAGTGAAGCGAGGCACCGTCCTGGAACTCCTGACCCTGCTCCCCACCCCACCCCACCACAAGCCCTATCTTCAGGCTCAGCCTGGGGCCAAACCAAGCTTCCTTGGTTCTTCTTGGCCCAGAGCCTGCCCTGGCCATCCTGGCTCCCAGGCCCAGAAAGCCTCAGCAAGCCCCAGACAATCTGAGTTACCTCATCCTCATTTGGGTCCCTGAGGGATAGGGACCGCCTTGGAGGAGGTAGAGTGAAGTTACTTGGTTCTCGGGCACTGGGATGGCGAGACAGGGGCCTTGGGGATGGTGGCATTCCTGGAATGTAAGGGGACCGTGGATTCAGAACCTCCTTGGTCTTTGATTTAAACCTTCTCCTCCTACCTGCCCCCCAAAAAACTTACTGTGCTCTGGTGTCATCCTTTGAGGCTGCTCTGGAAGGAACCCCTGGTCCAGAGGGGGCCCCCGCCATCTGCCCTGGCCTGGGCGAAGGGCTCCAAATTGGGGTCTGCTGAGAACGTGGTAGGGACACATCTTTGACAAGGTTCTTGGGACAGAGATCCCACCCACACTTCTGCCCAGGACCCGGGAGCACCCCCACCTCTCTCTAGGACCCCCCACCATTTCCTGGTCTCCATCTGAACCCTTCCGTGACACCATCTGCACACCCACCACCCAGTGTACCACCCACCTAATAGTGCTATCCTATTAGGCCGAGATACCCTCTGGGCCCTTTCTGGCCCCATGGCAGTCTCCAGGGTCAGTCTCTAGTGCCCCTTGGGCCCAGCCCTAGCCCCTTCCCCATGCCCATCTACGCTCTGGCCCCAGCCTGGCTGCTCCCCAGTTCCAGGTCCATGTTGGTTGTGTCACAGGCTCCTAGGATCCCTAAGATGCGGGGCCAGGGTCTGGCCAACCAGGCCTGAGCTGTGAAGTTCTATAGGTGGGAATGGGGAAGAGGCTGCCTACCTTTGCTCTAGTTCTTCCTCCAGAGCCTTCTGCAGGCTTGCCCTCAGTTGCTCTGCCTGGGGGAAGCAGCAGTCAGGCAGGCTGAGGGTATGTGTATATGTGTAGGGGGGTGTTCTCTGGACCCTACACCCACTGTCTCTCCCACCCCACCCCTGGCTGCTTACGTTCACTTCCTGGCACTGAAAGAGCAGAGTGCTGGAGGTTGGCAGTCCTGACTCCTTCACTGTGATGGACAGAATGGAGTTGTAGGAGCAAGTGTTGAGCGCCACATCCATGGCCTGGATGCTGTCCAGGCGATAAGTGTCCAGCTCCTCCTGGGCCAGGCGGGGAGGTTGGCAATGAGGTCACTGAAAGCCAGGCTTGGCTCCTGGAGCTCCTGACTTGGGGTACCCCAGCCCGCTTGGTGGCCTGGGACTGGGGTATCATCTACCCTGACCTCTGTGCCTCTGCCCCAGTCTCCACCTAAGCCTGGGTATGTATGTGTATATGGAGGGGTGTGGCTGCTATTTGGAGTATGCGGAGTAGAGTTCAAGTGCCTGGAGCTTGCTTTTGCACTGCCCGGGTTGGCTGTGACCCATTGCTGAGTTTGTTGGGTGGGCTGACCTTGGTCTCGATGTCCAGCAGCTGGAGCCAGCCATTTCTGACCTGCAGGAGCAAGTCCTGGCTCCACACACGGCCCTGCGCATCCATCTCTTGCAGCTTCTGCAGGGCATCCTTGGGCTCCTGGACTCTCTGAGTACCTAGCTTACACGTCATCAGGTGCTGAGGGGAGAGAATGAGGCCCAGGACCGGGAGAAGACTTAGAAAGGGGAGACTAGGGGTGGGGGTGGGGGTGGGGAGAGGCAGCAGAGGAGGGAGACCTGCCGTGGCCTCCTTGTGGGGTGATCTAGATAAGCAATCTTCAAGGGCTTATGTCAGGGCCAGTGTAGAAGTGGGCAGGCTAGGTCTGTGGGGCTGTGCGGGGGCTTTTAGGACCCTGGAGGAAGGAAGGACAATCATGGCCCAGAACAGTCCAGGCCAGTGAGGGGGTTGGGTGGTAGAGGATGTGGACTCCAATCACTCAACAAATAAAGTCTAAACTCCTCTGAGTGAGATGTAGGGCCCTCAAAATTCTGTCTCCCTGTGCTCCCTTTGGGCACCCACCATCTCAGCCTGGTCTTCCTCTTCACTAACCTGAATTTAGCATTCCTGTCCCTGTGCCTTTGCTCATGCTGTTCCCCATCCCTAGAATGCCTTTCCCACTTGTGCTAGTCCCTCACCTCCGGTGTCTTAGGAACAAGATCAAGCCCCATCTTCTCTACTCAAGTCCCTGTGAAGCTGCCCATTCCTGTGGGTCTTTGCCATTATTCACCTCCCCTAGGAGATCCCTCCCTTCTCACATCCAAATGCTGATGTCACAAGCAGCAGTCCGGCCCCTTGCCCTCCAGTGTAGTCTCTTGTTGGGGGATATGCAGTCTGTCTCCTGCCCCTGGGTCCCACCAGCCCTGCTCTCTGCACACCTCCTAGATCCTTTGCCTGCTGTTCACGTTTCCAGCATGTTCAGGGAAGCTTGACATCATGAACAAACTCCCTGTCAGCCTGAACATGTCTCCTCTCTGCCCTTGCCTGCTGGGCCTAAATTAAGCTGCCCCCCACCCCACCCCAACCCCCTACCCCTGCCATGAAGCTGAGTACTCCTGGCCTCTCCCTAGCTGACAAAGGAGACCTACCCCTGCTGCCTGTGGAAACTCCAGGCCACCACCCAGCGTCCTTCCCTGGTTCTGCTCCATTAGAGCCCTAACATCTGATGCTGCCCAGAATGGTTTCTATCTGGTGCGGCAGCCTGACCAGGTGTGTGCTCTACCCCAGCCACACCCTTGTAGTCTGTGCTTTCCCATGGTGTTGACAGCCCTTCAGGCAACCAGATCTCCCAGTGTCTCACTCCCTGAGGGCCAGAGACTCATTCCAGCCTCCAAGTGGCTGACAGTTGTCTGGGAGCTCGGAGCTAGCCACCTGCCCTCTCTGGCAGTGCCTCCTTTGGGGCCCTCTCTATCCTTCACAGGGACTGCTGACCTCACACATTCCTTTCTCCAGCCACGCCAGATCCTAGCCAAAGAGTAGTTCTCTGAGCTGGGGACTAGAGTTGCAGGGGGTGGGTAGGGAGGTGGGTGGGGTGGGGTGAGGGGGTAGGGTAGAGTAGCTCAGAGGAAGGTACCACAGCTGATGCCTCTAGGCACATATCTCTGCGACTTCTTCCTGCCTGGAGATAGGATGTCCACCTCTCTCTAACTTCAACCCCCCCTGCTCTTCCTGTCCCCAACTGTGCCCATTCCCTTCCCTGGCAGGTAGCAGATGCTCCATTAGACTTGTTGTTCTGGGGCAGGCTATTGGCTTCCATGGCAGGGACTTGTCTTAGAGGTCTATTTTTTGGCAGGACGATGGGCACATGGGACAACTTAGGTTGAGTCAGGAAACCATCTGGGACCCCTCGGGGTACTCACCTCCACCCTGTGCTGCAGGAAGCTGGGCTCTGAGGTGAGGCTCTGCAAGTACTCCTTCCGGTGCACTGTGGGGATTGGTGTGGGGGGGTGAGGGATGGAGGTTGTGGGGGCAAAGCAAGGGTGTGGGGTGGAGGGAAAAAGAGTGAGAAGTGAGCAACCGAGCCAGTGAGAAGGAGTCGTTGCGGGGAGGGAGAGACTGGAGGACAAGGGCTTCAGGGAGACAGGAGGGGAGGGGAGGGGAGAAGGATGGAGGTAGAGGGTGGAGGAGTAAGCTTACAGTAAATGGCTGTGCTGCTGGGCCGGGACATGTTGGCACTGCTGAGGACAGTTCTCTAGAACTAAACCAAAGAGATAGCCATCAGAGCTGGGAGAGGAGTCCCAGGGCACAGCCGGCAGGAGGGCTGCTATTGCAGCTCGTCCCTGACTGGGCTGACGCTTGGACCAGGCTCTGACCTGGGACCCTGGTACAGATCCAAAGCCCTGGGCTTCAGGAGGCCTTTTGGAGCAGTCTCCTGCCAGTGGCCTCCGCTGTGGAGCCCTCTTCTTGGCTGACATGGAGGCCCTAGGCCGAGGGAAGGAGGGCCTGCAGGGCATGGCTAGGCCTCAGGACAGGCTCCAGGCCTCCTGTTATTTGGTCAGTAAAGCTCCTTTTGATGGGTCCAGGAAAGCTGAATGGACAGGGACCCAAGCCTGAGGCTGGAGCTCCAGATTCTATCCTGGGTGTGGGTGTGAGGGATGCCAGGTTGAATTGTGTCTCCCCAAAATATGTGTCAACTTGGCTAGGTCATGATCCTCATTATTATGTAATTATCCTCCATTTTGTGATCTAATTATCCCATGTATTGTATATCCTAACCTTTATAATGTTATTGAGGCAGGACACAATCTACAGCATTAGGTTGTATCTTTAGTCAATTTCTTTTGAGATACAAGAGAGATTAAACAAGAGCGCAGAAATCGAGGGACCTCATAACCACCAAGAAAGAAGAACTGGGAGCAGAACATGTCCTTTGGACCTGAGGTCCTTGTGCTGAGAACCTGCCAGACCCAGGGGAAGACTGATGCCAAGACACGTGGAGATCTCCAAGGAATGCTGGGCCCACAGATGTTGAAAGGAGACAAGGACTTTCCCAGGAGCCAACAGAGAGAGAAAGCCTGCCCCTAGAGCTGGCACCCTGAATCCGGACTTCTAGCCTCCTAAACTGTGAGAGAATAAATTTCTGTTTGTTAAAGCTACCCACTTGTGATATTTCTGTTATGGCAGCACTAGATGACTAAGACACCAGGTGAGTGGGCTGAACCCAGCTTCTATAGGGAAGGCAGAGGATTCAGCAGCCTTCCCTGCCAAGCAAGCCCTCTTGTCTGAGCCTGCTTCACTTCTGCAAACTGAGAGGAAACTGATGTTGGCTCTTGAGCTGGGGAGGCTCATAGGAAGAGCGAGAGTGTGTGTGTGTGTGAATGCGAATGCATGCATTTGCGTTTGTGATGGGCCTGTGTAGGATTTGTCAGTGACATCCTGACAATACTACCCACTTGCACTTCCCTGAATGTCTCCCAAGTCTCCTGTCTCTGCCTTTTCATACCTGTACCCTCTGCCCAGAGCCCTGGCCCAGCCCATCCTCTAAATTCCAGCTCAAGCATCCCCTCTTCAGTGAAGCGTTCCTTGATCACCCTTCTCCACCCCACCAGCAGAGGGCCCTCTGTAGAGCCACACCATAGCTTGTACATTCCTAATAACAACAGCCACAACGGCCACCTTGGTTAGTTCTATGAGCCTTGTGCCAAGCCCCTTATAGACATTGTTTTATTTAATTTTCACTACAGTCTGCTTGGATTTACTTGGTGCTATGTGCCAAGCAGAGGAGCTCTGGTGGCACAATGGTTAAGTGCTGGGCTGTTAGCCAAAAGGTCAGCAGTTTGAACCCACCCAAGGGAGAAAGATATGACAGTTTGCTTCTGTAAACACTTCAGCCTTGGAAACCCTATGGGGCAGTTCTACTCTGTCCTACAGGGTCCATATGAGTTGGAATCAACTCAACGGCAATGGGTTTGGTTTTGATTTGTATGCCAAGCACTGTTGTAAGTGCTTTACCTTCCTTAACTCATTTAATCCACAAAACAACCTTATGAGGGTGGTACTGTTACTGTCCTCATTTGCCAGATGAGGACTCTGAGGCTTAAAGAGGGGGACAGGCCTGAAGTCGCTACCAAACCCAACCCAACCCGTTGCTGTCGAGTCGATTCTGACTCATAGCGACACTATAGGACAGAGTAGAACTGCCCCATAGGGTTTCCAAGGAGTGGCTAGTGGATTCGAACTGCCGACCTTTTGGTTAGCAGCTGAGCTCTTAACCACTGTGCCACTAGGGCTCCAAACCAAACCAAACCCGTTGCCGTCGAGTCGATTCCGAGTTCGTATTTAATAGAGAATGAACTCAGACCTGTCTGGCTGCAAATGCCATGTTATAATTGTTTGATTACATATGTGCCTCCCCCGCTGGGCTCTGAGCCCTGAGGACAGAGACTTGCCTTGGGCATCACTGTGTCGCCAGTGCTTTCCTGGCACAGAGTGGGTCCAGAGCACATACATGTTAAAACGGACCTGAATTAAATGTGGTGCGTGTACACGAGGGGTGGGGATGGGAGTCAGTCGTGGGTGTGAGTCAAGTGTATCTGTTATTTGAGTGAGGTTCGTATGCATCCTGCGTTGAGTGTCAATTTTGTGGGTGTTCACGCATCTGTGTGGTGCACCTACGTCATACAGAACCCCTGGAATATCCTGGGTAAAGTATTGAAGAGCAGTCCGCACCCTGTTTATTAGGACTGTTGTGGAAATAACAGAGGATCAGATAAGATGACTCTGAGGTGGAAACGAGTTACTGTTAAACAAGTAAGGAAATGGCAGGGAGGTGTCTGGATCTCTTTCCTTGTTTAGGGGACCAGGGCCCCTTTTTCCGTCAAGGATAAGCAGTGCGAGAAGCCTGTTCCCCCACCCCCACTGCCTCACCCCAGGCTATGACACTTCCTGCTTCTAGACTGCAAAGAGAAAACGAGCTCTGTCCTGGTTAGCCTGGCTTCCTCCCACCCACCCAAAACACCCCCCAACACACACATGCACCTACACACACACACACACACACGCGCGCGCGCGCGCGTGTGCGTAGATGGTCTCTGTGGGTCCCTGTGGGCAGGTAAAGGTGGGGAAACGCTGCTGAAGACCCCTGACAACAGGAGGGGGGAGGGGCTGGTTTTGGTCTGCCTTGCTACTGGGTGAGGGTGGGGAGAGCTGTGGCGGCCCAGTTACCCCTACTTATGCCCCAACTGTAGAGGCTTGAAGCCAGGAAGGGCTATCTATATCACGGACACTGAGGAGGAAGCCCAGAGATGCTGCTGGAGGCCTGAACCACCCTTCTCTGCTTCCTAGCCAGACAGCCAGACAGCCAACGCTGAGCCCCAAGCCCTTCCTTGGGGCTGACCCTCTTGGCTTCATGTGGGAACAGGCTGGCGACAGACTAGGGAAGCCACTGAGTTATCTCCACCTGCCCAGGGATCCCCTTCAGCTGGTCTGGGCACTGATCTTCCCTGGGGCCCAGGGCTTTACCTAGGTGCCAGTGAGTCTGGTGGCTGGTCCCCCTGGGGTGGCTGATGTTGGAGCTGGTGGTCCGGTGCTGGTGGTGGGAGGGCAGTGGCTTCTCTGCTAGCACCACAGGCAGAGCCCCAGTAAGTAGGCAGGCCCCGTGGTGATGAGGCTATAGAGACAGCCACACCTGTGCTCTTCGGACCCTGGTGGGTGGGGAGGCACCACCCGCCCAACACCTGAGACTGGATTGTGGCAATACTAGTGCTGACAGGTGCTGGGCTGGTGCCCTGAAGTTGGCCAGAAACCCCTGCTTCCTAGCTTCCCTCTTCTGCTTGCCTCTGGTCCTAGGGTGTGGCCCCTCTCCCCAGTGCCTTTTGGGCACCTCCCCTGGGGCTCCAGGTTAATGTCAGGTGCT
Organism: Trichechus manatus latirostris; assembly: GCF_000243295.1. Classification (NCBI taxonomy): domain Eukaryota; kingdom Metazoa; phylum Chordata; class Mammalia; order Sirenia; family Trichechidae; genus Trichechus; species Trichechus manatus. Next base: position 1,295,809 of record NW_004444233.1, on the reverse strand, counting down.
AGGGCTGGGACCAGATGGAGAGGAGAGTCTGAGTTCTGTGGTCTCAGGGCAAATCAGGTGGAGGTGGCCCCCAGGCTTGGGGGAAGTTGCGGCCAGAATGTGTACCTGTGTGTATGTGGGTGCTGCACCTGTGGGTGCATGGTTATGTGTCCAGGTGGCATCTGTGAGCAGAACATAGATTTTGTAAGAGCAGATGAGACTGGGGCATGGGACCACCATGGACATTACATGGTGGGCCGAGATTTCTTTCTGGTAGGGCCCACCTCGTTCTATCCCTTATTCTGTTACCTCCCACCCAGCAGGGAGACCTCTCACCCACCATTCTTTGTCTTTCACCCTCTTCCCTCCTCCCTTCTGCCCCCAAGACCCATGGTTGATGCCTGGTTGGGAAACTGAGCCTGCCTCTGTGTCTCTGTCTCCATTCATGAACTGCCCAGCCCCTGTACCTCACTCTATTTAACAACCTTCCTTGGCATCCAGGGTGGGCCAGGCTCCCTGCCCTCTGGGAGCTCACAGTTTAACAAGGGAGGCCAGAAGGAATCAGAAACCAAGGGGGCAAGGCGGGAGGGGAGAGGGGAAATGCCCAGTGTGGAGGTGATCCTTGGAGCAGAGGGTCAGGGCCTGGCAGGTATGATGATCTGTAGTGGAAGGTGTAGTCTAGGGACTGGAACCTGCATCCTACACCCCCAGCCTTGGCTTCCCTGGGACCATCCCAGAAGATTCTGGCCTACTCTCCCACCCCCACCCCAACCAACAACACTGCCCTGATGGCCTGGAGTCCAAAGATTGGATCCTGGCTGGGGGCTTCCCCACATGGGCTGGTGTGGGCCCCTGGGGAGTCCAGGAGGCAGCCAGCCACTGGGGCCCAGGGATCAGCCAGAGCCTCGTGGAAACTGGCCCTCCTAATTTCCCTGGAGCTGAGCCTCTCCTCTCCCCCCTCCTCCCTGGCCTTGGCCCTCCTTCAGCTTCTCTCAGGATGGCCTGTGCTCTAGTCACATCCCCCAGTCCCAGCCCCAGCTTCATCAAGGCTGCAGCCACATCCCACCTCCCTCATCCCTGGCATGGGTGCCCAGCCGAGACCTCATACTTGCTCCCCAGCTCAGGCCAGACCCTGTACTTGCCACAGGCCTCTCCTCAAGTCAGTCTAGCACACCAGAGACTCTCATGGAGGACCTGGGGGCAGGGACAGAGAAAGGGGCTGAACCCACACCAGGGGTCCAGTCTGAGTGAGATCTTGGGGCAGAGAAACGATGTGCTCTACCTGGCTCCTCAGCACTGTGCACTTGGTGCCCCTGGGAACAGTTTGGGTCTCTCCAAACAGGAACCTTTTGCAGCCTGGGTGGTGGGGCTGGGCCCAGACTTCTTTGGTGCCAGGCATTGTGAGTGTCTGCCAGAGGGGAGCCACCCCAGGGAAAAGGGGCATTTGGTTGGGGAGGGAGGGAGAGGCCAGGCCACCTGCTCCTAGGGATTTTGGGGCGATAATTGATGCTTCTTTACACAGAAAGGTCTGAGTGCCAAAGCAATTCTTCAGCAAGTAATGCTGGCTGAGGCACCAGGAGCCAGGACTTGGGTAGGAGAAGGAACAGGGACTCAGAGGGCATTGCCTTGAAATTGTGAGGTTCCTGAAGGCTGTGGGACCTCATTCATTCATCCATTTGACAACTATATATTGAGGGCTTCCTGCCTGCCAGGCACTGTGCTAAGTACTAGGATACGCCTGGAGCTTACAGACATCTTGGAGCTCAGCCTGAGTTCATTGTCTCCCTCCAGACAACGTCTCTCCCTTGCTCCCCATCTCAGTGGAAGCACCGACACCCAGCCAGGCGGCCAAGTAGGAAACTTGGGAGTCACCACAGACTTCTCTCTCCCTCTGCCCCACATTCAGTCCATCACCCATCCTGTAGTCACACCTCCTTAGCAAGCTCAGCTATATTCACCCTCACTGCTACTGCTGTAGCTCAGACCCTCGGCAAACTCTCTGGCTTTGGTCGTGCAACAGTCTCCTAACCTGTCTCCTGCCTCCAGCCTTGCTCTCGTTAACGCTCCCTCTTCACTGTGGACAGGGAACATTTCTTAATCGGTAATTTAGTCATCCCACTCCTCTGCTTAAAATCCATCACTGACTTCCCTCTGCTCTCAGGATAAAATCTGAACTTCTTATTATGGCAGATGAGGCCCTTTATGAACTTAAGGCCACTGTCTTGAGTCTGGTCTTATCTCCCACCACTCCCTGCCGCTTGTACTTTACACTCAGCTTTAGAGAATGACTTGGAACTCCTAGAAGGTCATGCCTGGCAGTGGCATCAGTGGGGTTGGTGTCACCCAGAGGTGGATTAATCAGTTAGCACAGTATGCGCTGGCTTGCATTGAGCAAGGTACCCACGGGCTTAATTGTATTTACTTGCTAATCTGTGGTGAGCAATTTCACATGGGTTTCACCATACATTGTTGACATGATGGGGGACAGGTGAAATTGTGAACTGCAGATTGGTGGGAAGGCACAATCGGGCCCGTGCGTACCTTACTTATTGAGTAATCCGGCCCTGGCCCCCCATCCCCACCATGGACCTCCTCCCATACCAGACCATACAGAATCCTTAGTAATGTTTTCTGTACTAACGTTACTAGTAAATCGTAATTTCCATATATCACTCCTTCTTTTCCTTTAATTACTACTTCGTTCTCAAAAAAGTTATTGATATAGGTTCACAGATACTAATTACCACAATATCATAGCTAAAACACCAGAAAATTTGACAAAATCGGCGACTATAAAACAAGGGCAACGAAAACAACACATACTTTAGCGAGTGCAGACTAAACCATGTAATTCAAAGCATCATTGTAATTGGGTAATAATGACAGCTCTGACTGGAGTGCGTTAGAAGGTTCAAAAAGTAAATTAGCATAGAGTTTTAGCCTTGTAGGTATATTGATACATGGAACCTGGGCTTAAGAAAAATGTTATAACTAACTACAGGGATATTTTTATAGACAGTCATTTTGGTGTCACCCCCGCTGACAGTGTCACCTGGTGGGGTCCGCACTTCCTGCGCCGCCTGATGACACCACTGATGCCTTGGCACCTGGCTGCCTGCTGTTCTACCTGCCTGGAATGCCTACCCCTTCCTTGCTCACCTGAAAAACACTTCCATGCTTTCATGGTTCTGTGTAAGCTCTGTTCCCCTGGGAAGCCTCACCGCTATCCAGGGATGGTGGGGACTTCTCCCTGGCCCTTGGCTCCCAGGTACCTTGTACACACATCCCTCCATTCCTGCAGGTTGTACATTGAGGGCATGTCCATCGCCCCACCAGACAGGAATCCCTGCAGTCTCAGGATGGTCTTTTGCCAGGCTAGAAGAGAAAAGGACTTGTAATGAACTAAATACACTGTGGCATCCCAGGCACAGAGGACCAGACTATGCTTGGGGCATCAGGGAAGACATCCCAGAGGAGGAATGCTGAAGTCGGGTCTTAGAGGACACGCAGGAGTCCACCAGGAGATGGCGTGGGAAGTGCGAAGGCTGGGTGGGTGAAGCATCGCGGTGGGTGAGAAGCTGAGTATGGCCAGAGCATGAACTGTGTGTGTGGGGGGGCGGGGAGGTGGTGTAGGTGACAGGAGAAGTGTGTATCTTTGTCACCAGGCAGTGCTCATAGTCATCGAGTGGTTTTGCACAGAGGTGTGACAAGGATGTCGCTGGGTCTGTTGCCTCCCGGGAAGGTCCTGCCACTTACTTGTCAGGATACAGAGGGGGGCTACTGAGGGGTCAGGTACAGGGACAACCCCAGGAGCATGGGTTTTAGGATGAAGCGGCCAAGGAGCCCCTCCAGGACACCCTGGTCCAGCCCAGGAAGGAGGCCCAGGATCTCTTGGAAACTCCAGAGCAGGCCCTGGGCAGTGCCAGGAACTCTGGAGGGCTATGGGGAAGAGAGCTCTGTTATCATGGAGGACAGTGAGTGGGCACGGCAGGACTCTGGTATTCAGGAAGGGAGGCCTGTTTGTGGCTGAAAGGCCCCCAGGGATGGAGTGCCAGGTAGGAGTGCCCTACGCTCAGGGAGCTGTACCCCGCCAGAGTGAGGTCTAGCCAGAGCCTTTTGCTGGTAGAGGAAGCATAGCCTCAGTGTTAGGTCGGGGGCTGGGGCCTGAGTGGTGGCCGTCATGGCAGGGGCTGACACTGGCCCTGGGGCTGCTGGGGAGTCACAGAAGCGAACCCTATCTCCGCCAGTGCTGTCCCTAGACAGGAGCAAATCACTTCTATGAGCCAGGCACAGGAGTAAGCAAGAGAAATGAAGTCCCTGTCCACTCGGAGCTTGCATTCTAGAGGTAGAAGAAACAAAGACACACATATAAAGAAATGGAGGCCCTGATAAGTGACCAGAAGGAAATAAAGAGGGTGATGTGAATGAGAGCATGGGGTGAGAGGGGACCTCAACAAGGAGGGGAGCTTTGAGCTGAGAAGAGCCTGGAGAAGGGGAAAAGCACGACCAAGGTCCTGCAGCTGGATAGGAAGCCATGGTGCTGGAGTGGAACGAGGGAGGGGAGAGTGGTCCGAGACGCGGTGGGAGGGTGGGCTCTGCAGACCACTGCCAGGAGTCCAGCTTTTGTCCCACAGTTGATTGGAAGACACTGAGGGGTTCTGAGCAGAGGACTCACCCTGAATTGTGCTTTCGGCACCTCTCTCAGACCATGCTGGGGAGAATGGGTTATAGTGGGAGTGGGGGGTGGACCAAGGAAAACCCATGGGAAGGCTACTGGGTCTGGGTGATGAGGGCAGTAAGGATGGAGACTTGTGTTGCAGGTGGAGCTACAGGACATGTCAAGGATTGGATGTGGGGGGGCTAGGTGGAAAGACCACTTCAGGATGATTCTTAGTCTTTTCACTTGAACAACTGGGGGACTAGGGTGACATTTGGTGAGATAGGGACAATAGGCAGAGATGAAGGTTTGAAAGATGGGGAGGGATACAGAGTTTCAGTTTCATCCTGAACGTCTTCAGTTTGAGAGGGTTATTTGACCTCTGAGCAGAAGTATCACAAAGAGGGGAGGGAATTTTAATCAGGATCTCAGGGGAGTGGGATGGGCATATAACTTTGGCAGTTGTGAGAACACAGCTAATATTTAGAGGTCTAAGATGGGGTAGGAGTCTCTGGCTGTTGCAAGTAGTTAATGAGCTTGACTGCTAACTGAAATTTTGGTGGTTCAAGTCCACCCAGAGGCACCTTGGAGAAAGGCCTGATGATCTACTTCCAAAAAAATCAGCCATTGCATACCCTATGGAACATAGTACAGTTCTATCTGACCTACATGGGGTTGCCATGAATTAAAATCAACTCAGTGGCAACTGGAGGGAAAAAAAAAAAAGACTGGGTGAGATTGTGGGGGAAAATGTGGAGGTAAAGAGACAGGAACTCAGGGGCCTCCCAGCATTAATAGACTGGGGTGGTCAGGATGGACCAGCTAAGGAGACTGAGGAGGGGTGGCCAGTGAGCTCGGAGGAGACCCAGGAGAGGGGGCGGTCCCTGGAACCAGAAGAAGAGAATATTTAAAGAAGGAAGGAATGACAATTGTTTCAAGTGCTACTGAGACGTTGAGTAAAAAGACACAGAGAGAAGTATCCATGTATTTGGCAATGTGGAGGTCACTGGTGGTGCTAATTAAATGGGTTTCATGGAGCGGTGGGGTGGAGCTGGACTGGACAGGGTTGAAAAGTGAAAGGGAGGTAGAGAGAGGGAGACTGCGAGAGGGTGGGTGTAGACAGTGGGGGCAAGAGGTTTCTCTGGGAGTGGACTGGTGGTCAGAAGCGGGGTATGATATGGAAACTTATTTTTAATTTGTTTAAGGATGGAAGGCATTGTAGCATATTTGCTAACGGGAATAATTTATTGGAGAGACTGATGAGAAAACAGAGATACTGAAAGAGTGAAGACTTTGAGAAGGTACCAGAAGATGGGGTGTCCAGAGCATGGGTGGAGGGACTGGTCTGTACAAGAGTGAGGAGGAAGAAGATGGGCTTATCTGCTGGGGCCCCACTGGGTCCCTCCAGCTGGTTCTGGGTCAGATCCTGCTGTGCTCCACCCTCAGTTTGGGTCAGGCAGCAGGAAGGAGTCTGGGAATGGGGCTAATTTGAGGGGGAATGGGGCTAATTTGAAGGAAAATGGTTAATTCTCTGGGGCTAGGGTGGTATCGGAGTCCCTAGGTGGTGCAAACAGGAAAGTGCTCGTCTGCTAATCGAAAGGTTGGAGGTTCGAGTCCACCCAGGAGCACCTTGGAAGAAAGGCTTGGCAATCTACTTCCAAAAACTCAGACATTGAAAACCCTGTGGAGCACAGTTCTACGCTGACGCACATGGGGTCGCCATGAGTCACAGTCGACTAGATGGCAACTGATTTAGGGTGGTATCAGAGGCTTGATTTTCTAGGGGAGGAGGCCCAGCCTTATGCCCTCCTTGAAGCTGCCCTTTCCAGGGACTGGGAGATTGGGGTTGGAATCAGCCACTGTCAGATCCATCTCTATTTGGCTAGCTCATCCTGAGTCCCTCTGTCTCCTAAACTCCAAATCCCTAAGCCAGCGCTCAGCCGCATTTCTCCAACCCTTTCCTAACCACCCCTTGTAGACAGACATCATTCCAGATATTTCTTACCTTCCCCTCCCCCACTTTCGCACACTTGGTTCTGCCCCTCCCCAGCCTTGGATCCACTGGGTGATTCCTACACATACCTCCCCGCCCCTGCCCTCCATTCTACATCCCACCCCTCATCCAGGGATTCCCTGGCTCCCTGGGAGGAAAAGCTCTTAGGAATATCTGAAAAGCCCTTCCCCAGAGGCCTGGACCTTGGACCATGATTCAAAGCAGTTTCACAGGAAAGCCAGGCCAGGGAGGAACTAAGGGCTAAGCTGGGGATGGGCTGCTTAGGAACGGGCAGTCTTGGGAAGGGAATGTTTTCTTTGATCTCAAGGGAGGGGCTGGCCTGGGCCCAGTGCACTCACATCTCTGGGGCAGGTGGGGAGAAGTAAGGAGGGATGGTGCCATCACCATGCTGGACAGTGCCCTGGGGTCGCCCTCCAGGAGCAGGTGGCCCTGTGGTGGCCAGGCTCACGGCTTCTCCCTGGGTCACTGGAATGACCTCCCTGGCCTGGCCTTGCCAGTTGCCATGGGTATGGAGGGGAGGGGGATTGACTGACGCTCCTCCCTCCTCATACACTTCTGTTTCTGCCCCTACTTCAAACCACTGCCCAAGGCAGAGAACAATGCAGCCATTCAAAACCATGTGGTGAAAGAATATTCAGTGATATGGAAAAATTCACATGGTAGTGTTGATGAAAAAGGCCTGTTAGAAAATGATAGATAATAAGATCCCAACTTTGTAAAAAGCAAATAAATGAATTGAAATCATGTAAATTGACACAGGAAAAAAAAGTAAATAAAATTTGTAATCATACGAATCTAAATAGAAAAAAAATTGTAATCCTTGTAAATCTAAGCATAGAAAATGTTCATGATGTCGTATGAGGCTTGTTACAAAATGGTGACAACTGTAAGATCTCAATTTTGTAAAACCAAGTTGTAATCATGAAAATTTAAACATAGAAAAAACTGTAACTGTGTAAATCTAAACATTTATTCATCACTTGTGCTCTGTGACAGACACCAATCTAAGTGCTTTACATTATGTGCTCACAACAACTCTGTGGAGTGTTGTTGTTAGTTGCCATGGAGTCAGCTCTGACTCATGGCCACTCACGTACAACAGAACAAAACATTGCCTGGTGCAATGTCATCTTCATGATCTTCGGTATGCTCAAGTCCATTGTTTTGGCCACTATGCATTGGTTAACACACTCAGCTGCTAATCGAAAGACTGGAGGTTCAAGTCCACTCAGACGCACCTTGGAAACCTATGGAGCGCAGCTCTACTCTGACACACATGGGGTCGCCATGAGTTGAAATTGACTAAATGGCAACTGATGGTGGTGGTAGCAATGGTTTTTGAGTGCCTTCTAGCCTGGTGGGGGATGGGGGGAGGGGATCCCTAGTTGGCAGAAATGGTTTGTGCTTGACTATTAACCTTAAAAACTCTGGTGGCATAGTGGTTAAGAGTTACGGCTGCTAACCAAAAGGTTGGCAGTTTGAATCCATCAGGCGCTCCTTGGAAACCCCATGGGGCAGTTCTACTCTGTTCTATAGGGTCGCTGTGAGTTGGAATTGACTCAATGGCAATGGGTTTTTGGTTTTGGTACTAACCTAAAGGTTGGTGATTCAAAACCACCCAGCATACCTCAGAAGAAAGGTGTAGCTATCTACTTCTGTTAAAATTACAGCCAAAAAAACCCTATGGAGCAGTTCTACTCTGTGACACATGGGGTCACTATGAGTTGGAATCGATTTGACAGCAATGGGTTTGGTTTTTTTGGGCTTCCAACATAAGGGGTTCATCTTCCCCACTGTATTGGACAATATTCTGTTGTGATCCATAGGGTTTTCATTGGCTTATCTTTGGAAGTAGATCACCAGGCCTTTTTCCACACTCTGTCTCAGTCTGAAAGCTCTGCTGAAACCTGTCCACCACTGGTGACCCTGCAGGTATTTGAAATACTGGTGGCATCGCTTCCCACATCATAGCAATACAAAAGCCACTACAGCCCGACAAACTGACAGATGGGTGGGAGTACCCTATGAAGTAGGTACTATTATTTTCATCTCCAATGTACATATGAAGAAACTGAGGCACAGAGAGGTTAAGTAACTTGTGCCAGGTCACAAAGCCAGTAAAATCCAAGCAGTCTGCCTTGAAAAAGAGACACTAAGAGAAACAAGTTATCTCTAGCTGGGGGTAGGAAGGGCTTCTGTGTGGTTCTTACTTTCTTCTTTGCTATATTTTCCAACTTTTTCTCAAGGAGCATGTTACTTTTGTAATCCATGCCTCACCACTCCCACAAAAAAAAGATAATTTTAAAAGTAACAAAACAAGACAAAAATGCCCCAGGAAGACACTCCTCCTGCAGCCCTGGGATTCTGTTCTGCGCGTGGGGTTGGGGTGGGGGGTCCCTATCAAAGCTACCAGTGAGATCAGTGGCCTGTGGCCTGGGAAGGCCAATGGGGGGAGCTCAGTTCCCCCAACTGCCACTGGTCCCTGAAGGGGTCCCAAGGAATCTTAGGCCCCCCACTGGGGCCGCTAGGTCTCAGACCAGGGCAGGCAGGCTCACCCTGTTTGGCCTTGAGAGGCCTTAGGCATGCTGTACTGGTTGTCCCAGAGCCTGGGGAGGTATGTGTGTGCCTGGAAGCACACAGCCAGCTGGGGAGTCTGGAAGCCTCTCCTTGGCTTCTTGGCCCCACACCCCCTCCACATTTTCTCACCCCACATTATTCAACCTCCCTGCAAAGCAAGATCTTCCTCTGCAAAAACTAGCTGCTATTGGAACCCTCTTAGTGACCAAGAGCTCATTACCTCACTGGCAATCCAGGCCATGTGGGACACTACATGGTACAGAGGAAGGAGCGTAGGCCTCAAAGTTAGAAAAACTCAGCTTGAACCTACCTAGTTCTAGCTCTTAGCCGTGTGGCTTTGAACCTAAGTCCTGTGAGCTTCGATTTCATTGTCTGTTAGTGGGCTGATGATGCCTGCGAGGATTACCTGACACTACATAGGTCAAATGCCTGGAGCAGAGGAGGTGCTCCCCCAAAGCTGGCCTCCTCATAAGTCTTTCCTGCTGTTCTCAGAGATTCCTCTAGAGCCACTCAGAATAGATCTGATCCCTCTGAGGCATCTCTTCCCCAGGCAGACTTTCCCCACCCAACTCCTTCAGCCACCCTGGCATAGCATGGGTCCCAGGCAGGCCACCATCTTGAGCAGTTTCTCAAATGCATGACTCCATGAGAATCCCCTGGGAAGCCCGGTTGAAAATGCAGAGTCCTAGATCCTACCCATAGAGTTGAATTCAAGGGGTCCAGGAAGGAGTCCCAGAATCCAAATGTTTACAGTCTCCCAAGCAGTCCCTGGGGGAGCCGGTGCTCCACCATTTTCCAGTTGGCAGTGTCTCTTCTTAAGTATGAGGCCCAGAAGTGAGCAGTGCCAGGCTGCAGGCTGACCAGCTAGGGACCTGGGAGGCTTTCTCTCTGGTTGCTGCCCACCGTCCCCACTCAGTCCCCTGGGTGGAGGTGTGTGTGCCCTGTGGGGTGAGCTTGTGCTATAGATAGGCAGTGTCACTCCAGAGGAACTTGTTCTGTGATGTGGTGCTCTGAAATTAGACAACTGCTGGGGCCAGGAATCTCAGCCTCCCCGACTCTGACCCTCAATGGGTTCTGTGCCCAGAGTCTTAGGCCACATAGAGGCCTGGGCAGAAAGCCTCACAGGGCTTCCAGAATGAATCTGACAAGCTGGCCCTGTGGCTCTACTGCTCTCCCCAGCCCTGAATTCCCAAAGACTGGAGGGGTCTTAGTCCCATGAGCACAGATCACATAACCCAGGCCACTGAGGGTCCTGCCGTGAGAGGCCTGCCCAGTATTCCAGAACAAGCCCTAGGCAGGAGTGGTAGGCAGGTCTGCAGTGCCAGAGATGTCAGATCACAGGGGCCCCTGTGACTTGCGGCAGGCACCCACTGCACCTGGCCCTTCAGTCCTCCCAGAATGTGGCCCCCTGGGCTAGAAGGGGTCTTAGAGAGACCAAAACCAAAACCTGTTGCTGTCGAGTTGATTCTGACTCAAAGCAACCCCATGTGTTACAGAGTAGAACTGCTGCATAGGGTTTTGTTGGTTGTAATCTTAAAAGGAAGCAGATCACCATCACCAAGCCTTTCTTCTGTGGCGCCCCTGGGTAGGTTCAAACCAACAACATTTAGGTTAGTAGTCAAGCACAAACCCACCCAGGGACCTTTAGAGAGACCCAAAACCAAACCAAACCCATTGCTGTCCAGTCAATTCTGACTCATAGCAACCCTGTAGGACAGAGTAGAACTGCCCCATAGTGTTTCCAAGTAGCAGTTGGCAGATTTGAACTGCCGACCTTTTGGTTAGCAGCCGAATGCTTAACCACTGTGCCACCAGGGCTCCTGAGAGAGACCAACCATCCCTTAATCCCTGACTCCTTATAACACTCCTTCATATGGGGCACTCACAGATGCCAAGGCAGTCCCTGGCCTAGCCAGCCAGCCCTCCTATTAGGACATTCTTCCTTGGGCCAGGCTCAGATCTGCATCCCTGGAATGCCTACCCAGTGGGCCCTCTCTCTTAAGCCAAGCTCTCCTTATATTTAGACACCATCTCATGCACTCCAGAGTCTCCCAGGGCGTCATCAGAGCCAGAACTGTTGGGTTCAGATTTGGAACCTCAGTTTTGTCATCTGTGAAATGGAAACAACTGTGGCTATTGTTTATCGAGTATTTGCCCTAGCCAGGCTCTGCTCAAAGCACATCACATGCCTCACACAAACAAAACCCGCTGCTGTCGAGTTGATTCCGATTTATAGCGACCCCATAGGACAGAATAGAACTGCCCTATAGGGTTTCCAAAGCTGCAGCCGAGTGCTTAACCACTGCGCCACCAGGATTCTTCCCACAGTGGTAATTTATTAAGGTTTCCTGACCCGTTAGCCAGCCTCCTGTGTACTGGCTGTAGGCTGTCTGCAGAGAGTGTGAGCTCCCTCTGCTGGGCAATGTGTGAATTACATGCAGGAAACCAGGGGACAGGTTGGCCTTACAGACTGTCCTGGTGGGAGGGACCTCAGATGTGACCTGGCCCAGGAAACTGAGGCAAGGAGTGGCTACCACACTGCCTGGCCTCCTTGAAGTTTGCCTGCATGCCCCCTGGATTGGGGAGTTCCCCTCACAGAGTGGACCTGGGCTCCCTGACTCCCTCAGTCCCTCTTTGATCCCATCCCACCTTACTCCCCTGAGGCTGCCCAGTGGAAAGGCAGGGCCAGTGCAGTGGGGCAGACATTGCCAGACTGAAGGCACGGGGCAGAGGCTGAGGCCCTTGCTGCGTTCTTCCTTCCACCAGCAAGCTGCCCTCTGAGGGAAGGTCCTGGATGGGTGAGGCAGGGTGTCAGGAGCGGTGAGCTGCGGCATCCATCCAGAAAAGGCTATCCCTAGCAGGACAGAGGCCCAGAGAGCTGCGGTCACCCAGCCGGGCCACTCAGGGAGGGAAGCATGTGGCCCGCCTGAGCCACAGGGGCATCTAGGTCCTGCCAGGATTTGCTCACCCAGCTGGTAATAAAATTGGTGAATAGGAGCCCAGAGGGCTTCCAGACTGTATCAGGAGCAAGACAGAACTAACAGACTTGGAAGATTCTAGAACTTTTGTAGCTTCTCCATGTTTTTTGCTCATGGTTGTTGTTAGGTGCCGTCCGGTTGGTTCCGACTCATAGCAACCCTGTGTACAACAGAACGAAACTACCTGGTCCTGCCCCATCCTCACAATCGCTGTTATGCCTGACCCTATTGTTGCAGCTACTGTGTCAATCCATCTCGTTGAGGATCTTCCTCTTTTTTGCTGACCCTTTCATGGTAGTAGTTCTCATTTATAGAACACCTCTTTGCCAGGAGCTATGTGATGTGCTTGATGGATATTGTTTCTATTCCTTCCAATAATACTGCAAAGCAGGTATTGCTAAGTCCATTTTATGAATGAGGAAACTGAGGCTCGGAAAGCTAAAGAAATGGTCACACATCTAGAGGCACTGGGACATGAACCCATGTCATCTGACTTGAATGCCTTTCCACTAACCACCTGCCTCTTCTTTGTTCCTCTCTCCCTGTCTCCTCAGTGATCAGCTGTACCTGTTGCTGTTGCTGTCGAGTTGATTCCAATTCATAGCGACACTGTAGGACAGAGTAGTACTGCCCCATAGAGAAATCAAAGCTGTGATCTTTACGGAAGCGGACAGCCATGTCTTTCTCTGGCGGAGCAGCTGGTGGATTCGAACCACCAACCTTTCGGTTAGCAGTGAACACTTAACCATTGCACCACCAGGGCTCCTTTGGTTAGCTGTAGAACCCCTAAAATAAGCAGAACCTTCCATCTTGACCTCCCTCCACTCCCTTACCCACTTTCCTGGAGTGTGCGCATCCACTCCTGCTGCTTCAGCCACAGCTGAAGATATCTCTGCTGATGACTCCAGCCCTGATCTCCCTGTGCCTCTGATCCTGCTACATGAACATATCTTGGTCACCACCTGCCAGATGTCTCTCAGACACTTTGAGGTCATCATGCTCCATACTAAGCCCACTCTGGACACAGCCCCCACCTGCTTCTCCTCCTCCTATGTCCCCATCTCAGTCCATGGCCCCACCATCCACCCCTCATATCCCGCATTTTCTTCTTTAAATCTTCAGAATCTGCTCACAGCTTTCCTTCCCGATGGTTAGTGCCTTAATTCGGAAACCCCACCCGCTCCCCTCGTTCCACCATGGCCTTCCAACGCTCCTTGTGATCTTTCCTTCCCGGAGGCTTTTCCCTTCTGTTATTGTATTAGTCCGAGTAATGCTTTGTTATTGTTGTGAGTCAATTCCGACTCATGGTGACCCCATGTGTGCAGAGTAGAACTGTCCTATAGTTCTTTTTAAGGCTGTGACCTTTCAGAAGCAGATTGCCAGGCTTTTCTTCCAAGGCATCTCTGGGTGGGCTTGAACCACCAACCTTTCTTTTAGTAGTTGGGTGTTTTACCATTTATGCCACTCAAAGTCTTCCTTCTGATCATTCCCCATTTCCTCTCAACAGACCTTTCTAAAATTCAGATCCACCCATGTCACTCACCTGCTTATAAATCCTCCAATTGCTCCCATTGCTTTAAGAAAAAAAATCAAACTCTAGCTTTGCACAAGGCACTTGGGATCTGCCTTCAGCCTACACTTCAGTTCACACCCCTCTCAACCCAAAACCCAGCTGGAAAGAAATACCTGAAGCTCCCTGAAGGCAACGGCTGCGTCACACTCCCGACCTTACTCCTTCTGCCTTCCCCCTTCCTTGTCTAGATAGTTCCTGTTCATCCTTCCCATCTCATCTCCAACATCTCCTCCTCCCTGGACCCCCCTTCCCCTCACCGGGTTCAAGGGTTGTGATCTGAGATAGCAAGTTTCTTCTTATACTTCTGTCCTAGACCTTAACGCAAGATGCTGGTAGGTAGCTTCATTTCCTCTTCCACAGGACTGTGAGATACTTGAGGACAGGGTTTTGTGGCTTTTCTGTGTAATGCTCACAACCAGTTCAGTGCCTGGCACCTAACAGGTAGTCACTGCATGAATGAGTGAATGAAGCAGGTAGAAAGAAACCAGAAGTGAGGAGTACTGATGTGGCTGAGAGAGGAGGGAGTGGCCCAGGAGCCTGCTCCAAGGAGAGGGTTAACATCCCTTGGACACTCCTTCTCCCCTCAGCTCCCTCCTTACCATTGCCTGCCTGTCCCTGTCAGCCTGGTGACTCCTGGAGCGCTAGTCCTGGGAGGGCAGGAGGCCTGAAGGCTGATCAAGGACCAACTCATTAAACTGAGAACACCCTTCTTCCTCCTCAAGGCCCTTGGGGCTCGTGGGAGAAATGGAAGCATGGGGTGCTGGAATCGATAGATGTGATGCCTTACCAACCTAGCATTGATTATGTGCCAACTGTGTGCAGGGCCCTGTGCTGAACCCCTGAGCTTGTACATGTTCCTATGTGACACCATCCTTTGGTCTAATTGCAGATGAGACTAGGGTGAGCACAAGCCCCTGATGGCAGGACGAGCTCTGGCCAACAAGTGCTAGAGGACAAATTCAGCAGGGTGAGGATGACCAGAGCTGGGGCAGCCAGGGAGGAGATGGGACTTGAAGTGGGCCTTGAGAAAAGGCAAGGGGGTTGCTGGTGGAAGGGATAGCCTGTGTGGAGTTTGGGGTCAGAACCTACAGGTGAGTGTGTCCCAGTAGCAAGAAACAGCTGGTTTACCTGGGGTGAGAGGTTTGGGGAAGGAGCAGTGGGAAATCAGTTTGGAAAGGGACATTGAAGCAGGTCCTGGAGGGCTTTGAATGCCAGGTCAAAGGGTTTGGACTTGAACCAGTAAGGTCAATGGTGAGACTTACAGGACAATGAGAAGAACCAGGGCCTGGGGGTGGTCTTTCTCTTCTGGAACCATCCCAGGCACCGCGGTGGTCAGCCAGCCTCTGGGTGCTTCCTCCCCCGCCTCCCCAATTGAGGGGCCATTCCCATGGTGGCCAGCAGGGGGCAGGACTAACCTAAGTTCCCTTAGCCCAGTTCAGTTCCCTGTCAGGGCCCAGGATCCTGGAAAGGCCTGGGTGTCCATGGGGAAAGGTACTAGGCACAGAGGGAAGAGGCCAGCTGTGCTCAGCCAGGGGAGGCTGGCTGGCTCCCTTCCTCAAACGGCCAGTTTGTGGCCTGCTGAAGCTGCAATGCTGGTTGGCCTGATGGAACTCTCCCGGGTGGGCATTCACCCTCCCTGAGCATGCCCCCTCACCCCCCACTGCCTCCGAAGCCCAGCTCTCAGCTCTGCCCCTTTGCCTTCGGGGCCCTCCGTCAGTACGGGGAGTCCCAACATAATAAGATATCTGAATTGGGTCCCTCAGGGCACCTTAGCTCCTCTGGAATCAAACCAAATCCAGGAATGGGACCTGGGAGAGATGAATCTCATTCTTCTGCTCACTCGTTTCCCCAAAGAGGACGAGGGAAGCCTGCCAGGGTGACAAATGGTCTCTGTTCTAGGGGCAGAGGTACAAAGATGGAAAGACAGTACCCTGCCCAGGGACCCCATCCACAGGAGTAAGCAGCGCCCTCTCATGCAGCTGGTAAGTGCCCGAAAGGGCTGTGAACCAAATGCCCTGGGAGCCTGAGGCAGAGAGAATACTCCTCAACAAAGACTGCAAACGTTTTCACAAAGGAGGTGATACTGGAGTTAGGCCTTGAAACATGAGAAAGGTTTTACCAGATGGAGAAGGGCAGGCATCCCCGACAGAGGAATCTGTGTGCAAAGGCACAGAGGTGTGAACATGCAAGCTGGGTGTAGGGAATACTGATGAACACACTGAGTTGCATATGCTATTTAATGACCAGGTATTATATGGCAAACATTGTGCTATAATATTTATTTATATTATTTCTAATCCTCACATCAACCCTCAAGGTACTGTGATCCCCACTTCACAGATGAAGAGTCTGAGAATCTGAGAAGCAAAATGACAGCCCTGATAATGAGCCCAGGAGTTGCAATCGCAGCCCTTGTCCATGTGACCCGACTCTGCTTCCAAAGGGCTGGAGTTAAGGTGTGTATGCGGTGGTGGGTGGGAGGAATCACACAAAGACCAGAAAAGTCCCCATCTTCCTGGGGACTCCACCCCTGGGCCCAGCTGCTCTGGCCAGGCTGTAAGATCTTCTGGTCAGAAACCTGATCTCAAACAACCATCTGTTTGTCTGCCTTTTCACTTTTTCTTATCCTTTTAGACAGTTGTTGCGCAAATTCTATTGTTGAGGTTCAGAGATTTTGTCCAGGCCTGGGTCAGAGAGAAAGGGAAGGAGGCCTGAAGCGGGGTGTGAGGAGGAGGAGCTGGACTAGATCCCTGGGGCAAGTCCCTCGCAAGACTGTGCCGATATTTAAGGGTCGGCTCCTTTCCTCTGTCTCCATTTGCCTTCCCTGTCTGAGTGGAGTCAGGGTGCTGAGAGGGCGGACCTGTCCACGGACCTCCTCTTTCAGATGAAAGAGAGGCTGCACTCTAGGTCTTCCCTTCTCTGCAAAGTACTGCCCAAGCCTCTGCCTCTGGGCCTTGGTACAGCCATCCTCAGATGGTCCCCTTCTCAGTAATCATCCAAGCCCAGGCCTTCACCTCCTTCTAATTTGGGGGCTCTCATCTTTTCCTCAGGAGCCCTGGTGGTGCAGTGGTTAAGCACTGGGCTGCTAACTGAAAGGGGGGCAATCTGAACCCACCAGCTGCTCTGCAGGACAAAGATGTGGCAGTCTGCTCCTGTAAAGGTTTACAGCCTTGGAAACCCTATGGGGCAGTTCTACTCTGTCCTATAGGGTCGCTATGAGTCAGAATCAACTCAACGAAAGTGGATTTGGTTTGGTTTTGACCCACCTTTTCCCTTCGCCCCATCCTATACCACAGGGATCCACTCTTAGTAATTTCTTGTTCATCCCTAAAATGTGTCTATGCATAGATAGGCAATTGTTAGCCGTTGTCAAGTCAGATTTGGACTGTGTTTTCATTGTCTGATATTCAGAAGTGGATCATTAGGCCCTTCTTCCTAGTGTGTCTTAGTCTGGAAGCTCTGCTGAAATCTGTTCAGCATCATAGCAACACGCAAGCCTCCACTGACAGATGGGTAGTGGCGGTGCTTTCGGTGCATTGGCTGGAAATTGAACCTGGATCTCCTGCATGGAAGGCGAGGATTCTACCACTGAACCACCACTGCCCCACTACCAACAGGCATTGTTATTGTAGGTGCCGCTGAGTCATTTCAGACTCATAGCGACCCCATGTACAACAGAACGAACCACTGCCTGGTCCTGCGCCATCCTCGTGATTGTTGTTATGCTTGAGCCCATTGTTGCAGCCACTGTGTCAATCCATCTTGTTGAGGGTCTTCCTCTTTTTCACTGACCCTCTACCAAGCATGATGTCCTTCTCCAGGCACTCATCCCTCCTGATAACATGTCCAAAGTATGTGAGATGATGTCTTACCATCCTTGCTTCTAAGGAGCATTCTGGCTGTACTTCTTCCAAGACAGATTTGTTC
>NW_004444233.1:1267858-1278004 GCF_000243295.1 Trichechus manatus latirostris | reverse complement strand
TTCCAAGACAGATTTGTTCGTTCTTTTGGCAGTCCATGGTATATTCAATATTCTTCGCCAGCACCATAATTCAAAGGCATTAATTCTTCTTTGGTCTTCCTTATTCATTGCCTGGCTTTCGCATGCATATGAGATGACTGAAAACACTATGGCGTGGGTCAGGCCCACCTTAGTCTTTAAAGTGACATCTTTGCTTTTTAACACATTAAAGAGGTCTTTTGCAGCAGATTTGCCCCAGACAAGCCTATACAGCTATAATTCACTATATGTGCTTTCTTATGCAAATGAACGATACCATAACCACACTGTTTTGCGGCTTGCTTTTTTTTTCCCCACTTAATATCATATCTTGGACATCTTTTTCATGTGGATATCTGTAGATATCATCTGTGTAATGAGTGCATACTCCATTGTAAAGATGTAGTGACCAATTCCTTTTTGATGGACATTTAGGCTGCTTCCACTTTTTGCCATTACAAACACTGCTGAAATGAACAATATTTTTAGATTAACTGCCAACTGACAATTTGAATATATGCTGCCAAACTGCCTTCCAAAAACACTGTAACAATTTACAGTTCCACCAACGGTATATGAAAATGCTTGTTTCCTTACATCTGCACCAACACTGGTGTTATCAAATCTTTAAATCTTTGCTAATTTGGTTGGTGAAAAATGGTATCTCGTTTAAAAAATTTAAATGCCTTTTAGAGTGAGGTTGAGCATATTTTTCTATATTTGTTGGCTTCTTGAATCTCTTTTTCCTTTTTTATTTTTTGTTAACCTCATGTTCTTAGCCTTTGACCAATATTTCTTGGGAGATCTATCTCATTGATTTGTAGGAGCTCTTTGTATATTAAGGAAATACACATCTAAGATTCATTATTTCCTCCACTACAAACTCCATGTTTGGAAAAAAAATTTTAAACCACAGTTGTTATTACTTTTTTCTGATACATGTATACCTATCCTCAGAATGTTTACCACTGTTTCTACATTGAGTTGATGTGATTCCAGCCAAAAGCAGAGCCTTGGAATTTTTGTTAATCCCGGAAGTCTCGACATGGCTAAATGTAGGATATCAGCTGGTTTTCTGAAATATTTTAAGTCGTTTGCAGAACCGTAGAGGCCTGGGGCCCTAGATTGGGAGCCACAGCCCTGGATTTAGCCCAGTTAGCAGCTTCCTTCCCCAGCCCACTTTACTTGAGCTGTCAGTGTGGTCTGCAACTGTATGCATCCTTCTGTCCAGCTGTATAGTAGTCTTCTGTCCTGGTGAGTAGGCGGGATGTTTGCTTATTTCCTCCTTTGTTTACAGACTTAGGGGTGTGGGTCCCTCTTCCCTTCAGCAGAAGCTCTCTGAGGCTGGACTGACCCTGCCCCCAGGCCAGGTCACTTGGGGCTTTACTGGTGCCAAGTCCTGGGGGCTGAGGAGGAGATGGAGGAGGACTGGGCAGGAAGAGGCTCAACCCCAGAGCCTCCCAGCTGGCCCCAACCCCTCCTGCCCTAGTCCTTTGGCTTCTTTATCTCCCTGGGGGAAATCATCCTAGAGCTACAGCCTGCTGCCCTTTGAGGGCAGGATGGGAGGTAGACTGCAGAACCCCAGATCGGGGAGTGGGGTGCTAGAGCCAATATGAGACCAGGAGTCCTGAAGTGGAGTGGGGGGCATAGATGGGTGGGGGAGGGTGGGAGTTGGTTTTCAGGCTTCTGGGCACCCATCCCCCAATCTAAAGGAAGTTTCACTCTGGTGGCATTGTTCCCTCCTAGCTCAGGGGTGTGTGGGGGAGGGGGACGGTGGTCCTGGATCTCAGGTGGTCAGGTGGGAAGGCGGGGAGATGGAGGAAGCCAGCCTAGAAATCCATTTCCCATTCCTGATCTGGCCCAGCCTCTGCAATTGCTTTAGAAGGCTCCAGGTTGGTTTGTTTTTTTAACCCAGAGCTGACTTTTTATGACACCGCCGAATTCCTGGGGGATTGGTCAGCCAAGGTGATTAATGGGGTTGGCTGCGGAGGTAGCAGAGGCCCGCAGGAGGCAGCGTCTGAGGAAGTCAACAAGAATTCCAAACTGATACCCCTGGAGCCCTGGATTAGCCATGCTGTGGCCAGTGTCTAAGGACGGATACATCTGCCGGCTCCAGGTGCAGGGGATAAAGACCTTAGGCTTTAGGTGGGAGAACCGGACACCTACTCTCCCCATTAATTGCCTCTGAACTTTCCGGGGCTGGTTCATGGGCACTAGGGCTTAGCCCGGTTCTCTTCCATGGGGCACAGTTCACCTGCGCAGCTGAGTGGACCCAAGGCTGAGTGGGAGCACAACAAAAACAACGTCCTGAGACAGGTTGACCTGCGTTCTGTGTCCTAGAAATGTACTTCCGCCGCAAGCGACTCACCTGCAGGGCCTGAGCTCCCTCTTTGAAATAGGGCCAATGAGATAACGTATAGACAGTGCCAGGCTCCAACTTTCATTATATGCTATCTCCTTGGCTCCGTCAGCCCTTCCTGGGGCCCAGATGGAGTCTGTGAGTAGGGAATGAGAAAGAACCGCCCTTCTTCCAATCATTTTACTTTGGGCTGCAAGAAAATGATCCCGGTGAACATACAAATTTACCAGACTGCGAGTTTGAATGGCGCCCCCTGTAGGCGGCGACTCAACGGCTGTGTTAGCTTCCATTTCTCCTGCCCGGATTCCCCTCAGGCCCATCACAGACAAACTGAGGATGCCCAAACCCAGACATTCGGAACGTGGTGGTGAAGGTGGGCTTCAGAGCCAGGCAGATGAGGGTCAAACCTGGCCCAGCCACATGGGAGCTGACTCCGTGGGCAGGTTTCCATGTCTGTAAATGGGAACCCTGGCAGTGCCCACCCAGGGATCACGTCACGTGTGTAAGTGCTCAGCAAAGTGCCTAGAGTCAAGTGTATCTCAGTCTCCTACGGTTCTTCATCTGGTGGCCATTCTCCCTCCTCCTGGGGCTGTCAAGCTTCTCTGGCCTGGCCCTGCCCACCAGGCCCTGCCCACCAGGCCAAATGACTCTAGGTTCATTTTCCCCATCCATAAAATGGGTAGATTAGGCTGGAGTGTCTCCAAGTCCCTTTCAGTTCTGAAGTTTGATGACCTGTGTCCATCACTAGATCGGGGCTGTGCTGTCTAGCTCCACAGTCGTTTTAGCTGGTTGGGTTCAAGTAGTAGGCCTAGAGTTCAGAACACACTGCTTTGGTGGGAGAGGGGTCCAGAAAGGCCTGGAGCATCCAGGGGAGGGGCAGGGGGAGTGGTGAGGTGGCTCTCTGCAGCCAGCTGGGGGTGAGAGAAGAGGTACTCCTAGTAGTCGACAAGGGACAGGTGTGTGCATGCGTGTACGTGTGGCTGTCAGTCAGTGGTGTCTGTGCATGTCTGTATATATATGAGTGAGGGGCGGAATCTCTAAAAGTAACATTTGTCCCATTTTCTTGTTTTTCTAGGGCTGGTGCCATTGAGGCAGGGTCTATCCTGGAACTGCCAGGGTCTGGGAGTCCTGAGGTGGATGTGTGTGTTGGGGGTAGGTGTGTGTGTTGGAGCGGTAGGTGCGTGTTGAAGGTAGATGTGATAAAATGTGACCCTTGACAGAGTCTCAAACTAAAGGCTTCTCGATTTCTTTGGTGGTGTTTGGGGGGTTTTTTTATGCCTTTGCCATCCGTGAAATCAAAGGTTTCTATTTAATTCATCCTTTCAAGAAATGTATTGAGCTAGGTCCAGGATACTGACCCTGTGCTAAGAACCTGTGATAAAAGAATAGGACATGACCCCCACTTGTCTGAGCCCCCACCCTAGCAATCTGAGAACAGGGAGACCCTTACTTGGATAGCTGTGGGTGTGCAGGGCTATGGTGACACAGAGGGGTTGCTGGCCCTGCCTGGGAGGGGGCAGCAGGAGGCTCTGCAGACAAGGTGGGTGTGAACCTACACTGCGGACTGGAGGGACATCAGAGCAGTCCACAGGGTGGGGACAGCACCCAGAGGTATGAAAGAGCATGGGTAGTTGAAGAACTAGAAGTGTGGTGTGGTCAGAGCCTTGGGAACAAGGGCATTGGGGACAGAAGATGAGATAGTGATGCTCATCCTGAGGGCCACATCACAGAGGCCCTGGGGGCTGCCGAGGAGCTTGGACTTTGGCTCATGAGCAGGAGTCACAGCTCAGATGTCTGTAGGGGCCAGGAGTGGGAGGGAAGGGGTGAAGATGCTGGTGCAGGACAGTGCTGTTCTGGGGAAGGCAGGCCTCGTCCTCGAAGCCCACGAAGCCTACAGTCCCAGGTGGAAACCCAGGCCCAGTGTGATGGTGCCCAACGAGCTCTTCCAGAAAAACTAGAAATACAGATTTTCATGTGGACACTTTAATTTTTAAATGTTAGCAACTAATTCAAATTTAACACATAACAAAACAAAAACACACAGCACAGGCCAAACAGGAAAGGTTTGTGATCTGGATTTGGCTCACAAACCGCTAGTATGCGACCTTGGCCTGTGGTGACAGGAGGTGCCTGCAAGTTTCCAGTGGGTCAGAGTTTGCTCTCTGTGGTGGCATTTTGGAGATGGCTGTAAGGAAGACAAGAGACGAGGGAGGTAGACAGACCAATTAAGAAACTAATATAAAAATCTCATTCTAATCCATTCATTCAAAAATATTCGTTGAACACGTGTTGTGTGCCAGGCACTGTTCTAGGCAGCTATGAAGGGAAGCCCAGAGGTGAGGTTACATCCAAGTTAAGAATATTACAGGCACCCAAGAGCTCAGGCAGTCTTTGTTTTCCCCACCCCCAGGCCAAGTTCTAGGCTAATCTCCTGTTTCTTCAGAGGCATCCTACCCTTTCTGTGTAGGCCCCGGGGCCACACTTCAGGGGGCCCAGGCTGAGTCTTCTCTCTGCCGGCCCTCCCGAACCCCAATGTAGCCTCTTTTCTGGATCATCGCCCCCCTCCCCACCCCACGTCTGCTCCTCTTCTCCTTTGGAGTTTGTTGTTCCCTCTTCTGGAACTCACAGTTCTCTGAAAATTCCCCTTTTCCTCTCAGCTCTGCCCTTTCCACATTCATCCCCTAGCCCCCTGAATGCTGGCAGGCCAGGCGAAGGACCTTCCTCCTGGGTTTCCTGGTCTTCTCAGACAAGCCTCAGCAGGAAATAGCAGAGCCATTAACTTGGCCCCAAGAATCACTCACTATTCATGCGTTTAGTTGAGCACCCAACCCAGACCTGTGCTGGTCCACGAAGGTCCCTGTCTTCAAGATACTCCCAGGTAGGGGAATAAGCCTTTTCTACCACCAAAAGCAAAATGCCCAAGGGGTGGTCTTCCAAGCCAACAAATACTGTGGGAATGCAGAGACTCAATTCTCAGTGCTAGGCATTGCTGTGAGTGGGTCTGTGTTCAGCATTTGACCCTCATGATCTCACGGAAGTTCACCCCAGCCAGGGAAGGTCGGCCCTGTTATTGTCCCATTTTACAGATGAGGAGATTGAGGCTCAGAGGGTTGAGTAACTTGTCGAGATTATATAGCTGTCAGTAGCAGCACTTTAAGGAGCCCTGGTGGCGCAAACGTTAAGTGTTCGACCACTAACCAGAAGGTTGGCAGTTTGAACCCACCCAGTGCCTCTGAAAGAGAAAGGCCTGGCAATCTGCTCCCATAAAGATTACAGCCTAGAAATGCTACGGGGCAGTTTTACTCTGTCACATGGGGTCACTATGAGTTGAAATTGACTCGATGGCACCTAACAACAATAGCAGCAGCAGCGCTTTGGTTTGACCTCAGGTTGGTCTGATTGCAAAGCCGCTTACTTCACAGAAGAGGAGCACTTCACTCAGGCTGTGGGTCAACTGAGGGCCAGCCAGAGGCGGAGGGGTGGCGGCGGGGAGTGGCCATTCCGCAGGATAGAGAGTGCTTCCGAGGTGACTGATGCCTTCCTGTGATAGAACCTGCTGCAGGAGCACCGCCCTGCCGTGCCCCCAACCCCTCGGGCCCCTCGCACAGCCCCTCTCTCTGGTCTCTGACTCTATGGCACATTCCTCTTCTCTCCCAGTTATCCCTCCTTCTCCTCCTAGACAGAGGTGGCCTGATGCTGTGGACAAGCACTGGATTAGGAGCCAGGGCCCATTCCCTCACCTGTGACCTTCACTCTGGGCCTGTAAAATGGGCCTAAACATTGACTATCCTGCAGGGTTCTAGTGGATATTTAAATAAAAAGAAGAAGATTACAGAAGGAAACTGCTGGAAAAATTGTGAGGCATGGACTCATTCATTCATCCAGCAAATATTTGTTGAGCACCTACCCTGTGCCAGGCCCTGTGCTGGGTTTTAGGGACACAGTCCTCAGGAAGACACCTGTAGTTCCTACCTGCGTGGGGCTCCCAGTCTAGAAGGGGGGGCAGGCACTCAGTAGCAGCACAGATAAATACACAAGTACAAACTGAACTGTGTTCTACAAGGTTGTCTAACCAGGGACCAAATGTGGGTCAGTGGGGTTTTCCTGAGAAAGTGGGGTTTAAGCTGAAGGATGAGGGGCCAGCTGTGCAAATGGACAGGGAAGTGGCCCCCAGCCATAGGACATGAGTGCAAGTCCCTGGAGTGGAGACCATGCCAGAGGCTTGTGAAGCGGCAGCATGAGGCAGGGGAGAGGGGCGTGAGCTGAAGCTGGGGCGCTGATCAGGCTGGACTGGGCACAGCCCTGCAGAAGGAGCTACTGAAGGATTTTAGGCTGGGAAATGACTTAACAACAATAAACCTCTACCTCCAGTGCTTTTTTTTTTTTTTTTAATGACCTGGGTCCCTGGAGTTTCTCCCTCCCTCCTTCCCTTAGGTGGGCCTCAGGCAGTCTCAGGCCTCCCCCATCCCCACCCAAGGCTGAGGAGGCCCTCGCTGGCCAGGACAGCTGATTGAAAGCAGATGCCTTGCCCTTGTAGGGCCCTGGCAGGAGTGGTAGGGTCCTGGCGGGAGTGGTGGGACCGCGGTGGGGCCGGCTCCCCAGTGCTGACCTCAGACCTGCACTGCTGGCATGTTCAGGCCGCAGACTCTCTGTCAGCAAAGCCGCATCCGTCCTGCAGAGAGACGGTAACTGTGGCTGCCCGCAACCCCAATCCAGCAATTTCCCTGCCACGGTGAGAAACCTCCTGCATCCCCGAGCTGGGGCCCAGCCTCCTCATCCAGCTGGGCCTGGAGCCCTGGCTGGGGGAGGGAGAGATGCCAAGCAGGCTCTTGGAAAGGCACAAGACTGGGGAGAGGCCTCTGCCACCCTTACCTGGTTTCTCCACACACCTGTACCAGCCCAGTGCCAAACCAGGTCTCCATTACCCTACTCACCGTGTGCTAGGCTCTGTGCTTTATCAGTGCTTTATATCTGACCACTAACTCACTTATTCCTTACAAACAGCTCCAGGGGGCCCACACTGTGAGGAAGGTATGTTACAGGCTCAGACAGAGTACCTCATCACACAGCTGGTAGCTGGGATTGAAACCTAGGCTATTGGACTCTAGTCCCTGGGTGGTACAAACAGTTCATGAGGTTGGCTGCTAACTGAAAGGTTGGAGGCTCCACCCAGAGGTGCCTCAGAAGAAAGGCCTGGCAATCTACTTTAGAAAAATCAGCCATTGAAAACTCTGTGGAGCACAATTCTCCTCTGACACACATGGGGTCGCCATGAGTTGGAATCAACTTGACAGCAACTGGATTGTTCTGTTTGGTTTTATTGGGTTCCAAAGGCCATAAACCCTTAACGGTCTTCTGCAGTGGAGTCCTGGCTGTTGCCCCTGTCTCCCTCAGACAATCCCTGTGGCCTTTGCTCCTGAGGCGCCCCAGGTCAGCTCCAGGTTGCTCGTGCCCCAGAGGCCCCTGGAGGCCTGTGTCTTGGTACAGGGCGCTGAGAAGGGCTCAGAGAGCCTTGGAGCAGCCTCTGGGTAGGGGAGCTCCTCTCTCAGGGAGCCTGAGCTCTGGACACTGTCAAGGGCAATGTACCTGCTGTTGATTTACAGTTTGGACCATGTCCAGTGGTCCCTTCACAGAAGGAAGTTACAATTTAGATTGTGGCCTTTGAATACCATCTGGGCTGCTGCGTCTGCTAGGCCCCACCATCGTGCTCCCCAAGCCCCGCTGTGTATCAGTAGGAGTCTAACAACTCCCAGGGGCCTCCCAGAGATGCCTCCTGTGTCCTTCAGCAACCCTCCAGCCATCCCCTGACTGCCTTACCCGAGAAGAGAACTGCATTCTCTGTCCTCTGCTTCTTCAAGACCACCCCCACCCTCCTGCAGACCCATCTGCTTCTCGATTGGACTGGCTTCCCTGGCCTAGTTTCCCCTCTTCTGCCTGATCCCCATCCCTTCAGAGAGATCTTCTGCTCTCAGTCAGCCAGTGAATAAGCACTCACCAAGCCTTATAGATGTCTTGGCTGAGAGCTCAGGCTCTGGAATTCAGGCTCCTGGGGATATAGAAATGCAACCCTCTTACGCCCTGTTTCCGGGAGCTCACATCTGGAAATCCTGGAGCACAAGGAGAAATGGCAAGTGCTCTGCTGCTCAGTCCTGGCCTAGACCTTGGCTTCTCCCTGCTGTCTGGTTAAACCCAAAACCAGACCCATTGCTGTCAAGTTGATTCCGACTCCTGGCAACCCCACGCATGACAGATAGAACTGTTTCATAGGGTTTTCTTAGCTGTAATCTTTACGGAAGCAGTTCGCCAGTCCTTTCTCTCACTGACTGTTGGGTGGGTTCGAACTGCCAACTTTTGGTTGGTAGCCGAGCACAAACCGTTTGTGCCACCCAGGGACCTCGCTATCTAGTTACTGAGAAGCAAAATAATGTAGCAGGATGCCCCACTGGACACTGAACAGTTTTTCTCTGTTCTGTGAGGGAGTTAGCTTGCCAGTGCTTGGGCAGGCAAGCCAGCATTGAGGGTGGAGACTCAGGGTGGCAGAGATGTGTAGCTTTCTGGGGACTTTCAAACACAGAGGAATAACGAGACTTCCTGAGTTTAGAGGGCTGGAAAACAGAAGTAGCTCTAATCCCAGCACAGATCCTAGGGAAGGAGAAGGGATGTAAACTCTGACCCAGTCCGTGAGGGCCACGTGTGGGCATGAACTAGTCCTGAGTGTGGGCAGTAACCAGGGAGCAGGACTGAGGGGCACCCTTGTCACTCCTTGGAGTCATGCCCTGGGTCAGCACAGGACCAGCTTCCTTCTTCTGACCTCATTGGAGTAGTTGTCAGCAGGCCCCACCGCACTGGGGGCTCGTCAGAGTCCCACTTCTCCTGGCTGAGGTGGAGAAGTCACACCGTCCGCCTCCCTCTTTTTGAGCACATAAGACCTTGGGTTCTTGGGCAATTGAAAGGGAAAGGAGCTTCCAGAGAAAGGTATAGACTTCCTTCAAGCATAGTAGATTGTGTCTGGCAGGCTTTAATTAAAATTACAGTATCAATGAAACGGAGTAGTGTTTGCACCCAATTTTCCATTGCTATTCGTGTTGTTGTTGTTAAGTACCATCAAGTCAACTCTGACTCATAGTGACCGTATGTACAGTGAAACCTGCGAAAACCAGAACCTGTGTAAGGCAGACACCCATCAGAAACGGAAAACTCACTGGGGGTTTATGAGGTAGGATTCTTGATAGAGAGTGACAGAAAAGTGGTAAGCACCCTGTCTAAGGCGGAAAATTTTGAGACCCAGAAAAACAAGGCAGTTCCGTTGAGTTCTGGCTCTCACAAGTTTCACTACATTGTAGAACAAAATATTGCCAGGTCTTGCACCATCCTCACTATTGTTGTTATGTTTGAGCCCATTGTTGCAGCCACTGTGTCGACCCATCTCACTAAGGGTCTCCCTCTTTTCCACTGACCTTCTACTGTACCAAGCATGAAGTCCTTCTCCAGCGATTGGTCCCTCCTGGTGACATGTCCAAAATAAGCCAGACGAAGTCTCACCATCCTTGCTTCTAAGAAGGATTCCAGCTGTGCTTTTTCCAAGACTCATTTGTTCATTCTTCTGGCAGTCTACGGTATATTCATAGTGGTTGTTAAAAAAAAAGAAAAGCACAGACACATGAGGAAACGCTCGCGATCACTAGCCATTAGAGAAATGCAAATTAAAACCACAATGAGATACCATCTCACCCCGGCATTACTGGCACGAATCAAAAACACTGGAAATA
>NW_004444233.1:1253899-1266218 GCF_000243295.1 Trichechus manatus latirostris | reverse complement strand
AAAAAAAGAAAAGCTCCTATTTATTGAGAGCTTACTGTATGCCAGGTACTGTGCCAAACCTATCTACATTATTCTATTTAATCCTGACAACAAAGTGGATGCTTTTGGTCACCATTTTACCGATGAGGAAACAGAGGCACAAAGAGGTTGACTAACTTGCCTGAAGTCCTGCAGCTAGCAATGCTATGAGCTCGGCTTATAGTCCGTGTATCTCAGTGCCCTCTTCCTGGAATGCCTTTTCCTCATTTCTGTAAGTCCAACCTTTGGGCAGTTTCCAGAAGGGAGGACTGACTGGGGCAGGCCCAAGGCTGAGCCATGGCCCTGCTAGGGCCACCAACATTTGCACAGAGTTTTATGTTTGCCAAGAGTTCTACAACAACCCTATGAGATAGATGGAGGAGGTGGGGGGGGGGGTGGTCAGGGAGGTAAGACACAAGGTCACAGTGCTAGTCAGTCTTGGATCTGTGAGTGGAACTCGGGTCTTCTGACTGCAGGTGGCACTATCCCTGACCCACCTGGTAGTGCTGGGCTCAGTACTTGGTCCCCAGAAACCATCAGACATCCTGAGGCCACCACTAGAGTCTCAAAAACTCCCACGAGGTTCAGGACTCAGGATGGAGCCCACCTGGTCTCAGACCTCTGGGGTCCTTCAGAAGCCATGGAGTCAGTAGAGTTTGTCTCCTGGAGCCAGGGGGCGCCGGCCTCGAAGAGCCTTGAGGAGGGCCCCACAGAAGGAGCTCGGCCCAGGAAACTCTGAGCAATGCCAGCAGACCACAGGGCCCCCAGGCTTCCTGCCTTCTGCACACAGGCTGCCCTCCCAACGTCACCAGGCTTGTGAAACCCTGCTGGGCGGGCAGTGGGAACACAAGGGGCCCCAGGGTTCACTGACTGTGGTCACCCTGCTCCTTCGCAGCCCAGGCGAAGGTGGCTTTCTAAAGACTGCTGTCCACTCTGTAATGGGATCCAGCTGCTGTGGAGATAGACACCTGATGGCAGTCCCACCATCTCTTCAGGCCTTGAGCCTCCAGACCCCAAGGCTTCTCCTGCAGCCTATATCTTGTGGGGTCCTCAGTTGTAGCTGTAGGATGGGAACTATGGTTGCAGGAGTTTGGAGTCAGAGGTACATGGGTTATAAGCCCAGGTCATAGCATTGCTAGCTGTATGACTTCAGGCAAGTTAGTTAAACCTATCTGTGCCTCAGTTTCCTCATGTGTAAAATGGTGACCAAAAGCACCTACCTTGTTCTGAGCATTAAATAGGATAGTGTAGATAGAAGGTTTGGCACGGTACTTGGCACATGGTAAGCTCTCAGGGCCTGAGCAAAGGCATCGAGAAGACTGGAACACACACACACACACGTATTGAGCTCTTTGTGCCAGGAATTATTGCTAATACCTTGCTTATAGTATTTCATTTACTTCTCTTATCATCCCTATAAGGTAGGTATTAGCTTGTCCTCATTTCACAGATGAGACAACAGAGGCCCAGAGAGATCAAGTAACTTGCTCAGGTTCACACAGCTGGAAGTGGGGGAGCTAAGGTTGAGCCCAGGCGGTCTGGTGATGACAGCATGAATGGAGGTAGAGGTAGTGGGACAGAAAGGATGGGAGAGACACTAGGGCTGCCTGGTTGGTGTCTCGTGCAGTGCCTGGAACATAGTAGGTACTCAAAACGTGTTGTTGAAACAGGAGCTCTGCAGAAGGTGTGGCCATTTTGGTTGTTGGGGGACACTGAAGTTTTGGACAACGGGATGCTGGAGTTGCTAGGTTGGGGCCATAAGGGCCCAGAACAGAACCTCCTAGGTTGCCTCTGCCTCATCTTTGGCCTGAGATTTGGTCCCTGCCCAGGCCTGTCCTGGGGCAGTAGGCTCCTTCCCAATGGGGCTGCTGGACCTCTGCTGGCAGGAGGGCTGCCAAGTGGGCAGGCAGGAATTTTAAATAGTTCCTTAATCCCCCTCCCCTTAGGCCCAGCCTCACCTCCCTTCTCTTAGCTATGGGCATCTCCAACTACTTCCTTCACTGTAGCCCATCTTAGTTCTCCTGGGGCTCAGGATCTAGTGTGGGCAGGGGTCTGGGGGACACAGACAAACTTGAAGGAAAGTGTTTGCTTCAGGCAGAGGCTGCCAAGAGACCAGCCTGTCTATGAGGCTGGAGAACTGGGGGTCTGGTGAGAAAAAGGAAGCGTCTCTACTGTGGCACTCAGACCCTACCAGGAATGTGGCTGGGGGCCAAGATCCCTCTGGGCAAGAAAGGATGACTCGGCAGAAACAGCCTCCTGGCCCCAGAGGATAACCCTAGCCGCTGTGCTGGGGGCGGATGCCAAGTGGCAGGGTTGAATTAATGACCCCTCGACTCGGCCTCCATCTCCACCCTTCTAGCCCTCGCTCCTGTAGATGCTGCTTTCTGGGCTGGGGCTTTAAGATTCTTAGAATAGCAAGAGCTGGCCTCCTCCACCCACTTTCAGATGGAGTTGGGAGGGGGCCCAGCGCTGGCCAACGCTTTCTTATTCCCAGGGGTGGAATTGATAAATGGTGAGGAGGAGGCAGTCAGCCCTCCAGGCCCCACAGGCCTGGCCAAGCGCAGGAGCCCCAGCTGATTCAGAATGAGGGGGCTGGATGGGGGCAGGCGGGCTGGCCTGGGCTGGTGCTGGGGGTGTAGGGGGTAGTCGGGGGAGCTGGCCTGGGCTAGGGGTGTGGGGGACACAGGAAGGCACTGGCTTGGGCTGAGCACGGGGAAATTCCAGCCCAGGAGAGCCAACTGGAAGTAATGTGTTCAGACAACATGGAAACCCACAAAGTTCCTTCTCCATTCTTTAAGCCCAGCTTCCAAAAAATTAAAGATCTTGACTCCTGTCACCAGGAACCTTGGAAAAGTTGTCTCTTTGTCACCAGTGAAGGAGCCCTGGTGGTGCAGTGGTTAAGTGCTCAGCTGCTACGCGAAAGGTCGACAGTGTGAACCCATCAGTCACTCCGCGGGAGAAAGATATGGCAGTCTGCTCCCGTAATTCCAAGATTACAGCCTTGGAAACCCCCTGGGGCAGCTCTACTCTGTCCTACAAGGTTGCTGTGAGTCGGAATAGAATTGATGGCAATGGGCTTGGTTGGTTTGGTGTCCCTAGAGACCCCTCACAGCACCAGGTCAGTCTTCACTGGGAACTATAATGGCCTTCCAATTGGCACCAGCTTCTGGCTCCCTCACACAGCAGGTCCTGCACAAAAGTGGATGGTGGTGGTGGTGGAAATGATGATACCGCTATAGCTGCTATGGCTGCTGCCAGCATTTATCAAGTGTTTACCACACCTTTATAAGCGTGTCCCTTGAGCCTTGATAAGGCCCCCCGCTAACTATGTTTACCTGTTTAATCTCGTGCGTTCCTCATAACAACGCCATAAGGTGGTGGGTACTAGTATTGTCCTCTTTTATAGAGAGGAGACTGTGTTACATGAAGGTTAAGTAACGTGCTCACAGTCACCCAGGTAGTGGGTGGCAGAATAAGCTTCCAAGTCTGGGATCCTAAATATCTGCTGGTACATGACCCCTTCCCCTGCGGAGCAGAGTTCCTGTGGCCTTTC
The DNA here is from genome assembly GCF_000243295.1 of Trichechus manatus latirostris. Lineage (NCBI taxonomy): Eukaryota > Metazoa > Chordata > Mammalia > Sirenia > Trichechidae > Trichechus > Trichechus manatus. The sequence continues at coordinate 1,262,647 of NW_004444233.1, read as the reverse complement.
CCACTCCCCTAGGTGCCACCTAGTGACTGAGGGTCAGCAGCATGGCTCATGGAAACTCTGACCCCTTCCTGGGAGCCATTGCAACATCTGGCGGTTTCCTATGCAATGAATGCATCATAGGGTGCTTAGCGTCTGGTGAGCACTGAAGGTCCTGAGATTTGGGGCCAAAATCAAAAAACTAAACCAAACCCGTTGCTGTCGAGTTGATTCCAACACACGAGTCTATATCCTGACTTACGTGCTGTGTGACTTTCACACTTTGTCTTTCTGGACCTTGGGCCTCTCACCTGTAAGATGGGAGAGAAGAATACAACCACTTGTCTTCCATTGCCTCCCCCAGAGAGATAAAAGTGTTGACCATATGGGCACTGCAGCTAGGATAGGAGCCTGGCCAGACAGAAAGCAGAGGGGATGGGGGTGGGGGGGGGGGTTGAGAGGGAGGAGGTCAGGGAGGGGGTGGCACACGGGGATGGATTATCCAATAGGTAAGGTAAGCACGGGCTTACTTGTGCTTACTTACTAATCTGTAGTGAACAGTTTCACATGGGCTTCGCACTTAAGCCTGTGCTTACCTTGCTTACCGGGTCATCCGCCTTTGTCAGGAATTGTAAATTTGAAAAAAGACTTTGATTCTGTAGGACAGTACTGTGGGGTTGGGAGAGAGACAGGTGCCAGCCATACCTAGAAGTAGGTAATTTTGAGGTGGTGAAAAATGTGAAATTATTCACTACAGATGGTCTGATAAGCAAGGTAAGCACCATGCTTACCTTGCCTACGGGATAATCCGCCCCTGGGTGGCAGGAAAGGAGTGTCCAGGACTGGCATCACACTGCTCTGCTCCTAGGCACGAGGCCAGGAGAGAGGCAGCAGAGATCAGGATTTCCTTTCATAACAGATTATGAGACAGCTACTTAGGAGTCCCTGGATGGTGCAAACGGTTAATGCGCTTGGCTGCTAACCAAAAGGTTGGAGGTTCAAGTCTACCCAGAGGTGCTGAGAAAGAAAGTCCCAGTAATCTACTTCCAAAAAATCCACCATTGAAAACCCTATGGAGCACAGTTCTACTTTACACATATGGGGTCCCTATGAGTCGGCATTGACGGCAACTACCAACAGCAACAATTTTGCACTAATCTATCTGCCTGATAAGGAGTCCTGGTGGTGCAGTGGTTAAGTGCTCGGCTGCTAATGGAAAGGTCAGCAGTTTGAACCCATTAGCTGCTCCACTGGAGAGTAAAGGCTACAGCCTTGGAATGGAAACCCTATAGGGATGTTCCACTCTGCCCTATGCCGGGGCAGATTAACCAGTAAGCACGGTATGCACCAGCTTGCATTGGGCAAGGTACCCACTGGCTCAATTATGTTTACTTGCCAATCTGTGGTGAGCAATTTCACATGGGTGTCACCACGTCTTTGATGTGGTGAGGGACAGGTGAAATTGTGCACTGCAGATTGGTGGGAAGGCACAAATGGGTGCGTGTGTACCTTGCTTATTGGGTAATTCAGCCCTGCCTACAGGGTTGCTGTGAGTCAGAATCAACACAATGGCAACTTTTTTTTTTTTTTTTTTTGGTATCTTACTGATAGAGATCATCTGGGTGTGGCCCAGGAGTCTTTGGTGGGGACACAGAGCGGAATGGCTGCATCTCGCCAGGAAACCCAGGAAATCCCCCGGGCAAGCTGCTTTAGCAAGTACCCTGTCTGCTGACTTTCCAGTTGACGGAACCTCTGTGCTGCTCTAACTAGGCCTCGTTAGTTGACTGGTTCCTGTTGCCCCAGCAATACAGCAATAGTGGAGGTGGCCTCGAGTGGAAAGCTAGGCTAAATCACTTAATCAGCAATTGTTGCAAACAGGCACTGTGCTGGACAAGGGTGGTTACAGATATGCTAGACTTAGTCACAGCCTGCAGCAAAACGTGGCCAAGATGGTAGTAAACATGAACAAAATAAGAATATAATAGACTCCCGACCAGTATGTCTTGGTTGATTGAAGAACCTTGTGAATCATTGAGATATTATATTATGTCAATTGCAGTTTTATTGCTGAGTCTATTTCATGATATTCAAAACCTTGGCAAGCCAGTAATTGACATTACAGATGTTTATGGCCAGGCTACCACCCACTTGCCCTGTGTCACAGCTCTTTATAAGGATTTATCAATAACAGCATGTCCAGTCTGTTTGGGCTGTTATTATGGCTCTATCCTGGAACATCCTGTAGTGGTTATTTTTCGGAAACATCATTTGGCTCATAATCTCTTAGCAACAGAACTTTGAGGGCTAACGGCTGATGTATCATCCCAGCAAGATGATTGTGACTCGTGGGCAAACCCACAGCAGCCAAGTTGGAGCACCCTCTGATTACGGGTTCAGTTGTTTTAGTGGCCATCCAACGTCACCAGCACCCACCACAGGTCAAGCTTGCTTTGTTATATGTCATGAGCCTATGGCAGCCACACCCCCGAGGGCCTGGGAAGAAGTTCTGGAGTCACCAAGTGCTCCAAGGCCATCACAGCCTTGACTCCTCCTTGGTGCAGATCCCAGAACATGCATCTGACTGGGAGGAGAAAGGAAGGGAGGAACACTTACTTCACATGTGCTTGGCGCTGTACTAGACACCCGCTTCACCTCATGATGTCCTCTCAGCCACCTTGCGCAGCCATTGCTAGGATTCCGTACACCATTTTGCAAATGAGGAAGAAGAAGCTCACACAGGTGAAAGCAGCAGCCACACTCACAGGCTGTTTGATCTCTGTGAGCTTGTGCTGCAGAGTGAAGCACACGGGGCTCATTACCACAGGCCAGTCCCACAGGTCAAAGGCCACACAAACTGTATACATCCCGGCGCCACTGAGCCCAGCGCTGATAGGCAGCTAGGGGCCTGCCGGCTGTCAGTGTTTGAAATTCCCTTTTTATTCTAGTTCTTTCTGGTTCCTCCCAGAGGCTCAGACTGTGGTTCTCCATCTGTGTAGGGCAGGAATAAAAATAAAAGTAATAATAAAAAAACCATTGTGCCGACTCATGGCAACCCCATGAATTGTACAGTAGAGCTCTGCTCCACAGGGTTTTCTTGGCTGTAATCTTTATGAAAGCAGATTGCCAGGACTTTCTTCCTCAGAGCCACTGGGTGGGTAGTAAAAACCAACCCCGTTGCTGTTGTGTTAATTCTGGGTCATAGCAACCCTATAGGACAGAGTAGAATTTCTTCATAGGGTTTCCAAAGAGCAGTTGGTGGATTTGAACTGCCATCCTTTGGATTAGCAGCGGTAGCTCTTAACCCCTGCACCACCAGGGCCCTGGGTGGCTGATAGCTACCAATTATTACTGTGAACCAGGCACTTTACTTATATGCCGTTATTTAATACTTACAAGCGTATAAAGACGTGATATTGTTTTCTCCACTTTACAGATCAGGAAATTGATAGACGGGGCAATTGAATGACTTGCTCTAAGTCATAGACAACAGTTTCTTTTTGTGACACCACAGCTGAATCCCTCCCCTTTCCATAGTTCTATTGCTCATGAACAGAGGATGAGTTACTGAGAAACTCCTGAATCTTAAGCTTTTGAGCCCTCTCACTCACACCAGCTCCTTCCAAGGCCTTGGGAGGGACCTTAGAAATGTATTCATAGGGTCACATATTTTCATAAAATTTGTAAGATATTTTTCTATTCTTTTTCCTAAGGAGAGCTCTTCCACTTGTGTAAGCCTCAGGCCCCACAGAACCTGGATCCACAGAGGTCATGAGTCTATACCTTGAATATACTATTTAAAAATTTACCTCTCTCTTCTACTCTCTTTCCCTACTTTTTTTTTCTCCTTGATACTTTTCACTAACACCCCCATATATTTTGTGTATTAATCTTATTTATTGCACATAGTAGGTGTTGCTCAATGAATATTTAAGGGTGAATGAATGCAGTCTCTTCTTTGTACTTAAAGCAGTCCTGTGTAGTAGCTGGAGACCCTGAGTGGTGTGAACAGTTAACGAGCTCGGCTGCTAACTGAAAGGCTGGAGGGCCAAGTCTACCCAGAGACACCTTGGAAGAAAGGCCTGGCAATCTACTTTCTAAAAATCACCATTGAAAACCCTATAGTGCAGAGTTCTACTCTGACACACATGGGGTCGCCCTGAGTCAGAGTCAACTTGACAGCAGCTGGTATGTGTAGTAGATGGAGCCTTGTGATTGTTCCCATGTTACGAAGAAATAAATACAGGAAAGATGACTTGCTCAAAGCACCCACTAACAAAGCCAACCGCTTCTCTACTTCTCTGAACTCCCTTTGAACTTGGCCATGTCTAGTTTCCCTCTGCCCATGACATCATAATTTACTCATTATCCAGACATCATCTCACTGGTACTTCATTCTTCACTCCTCTTTCTCCCTCAGCAAGTCCCCACCACCTCCTGCCCTGTTGCCCTGGCCAAAAATCCTACCAACCACCTCTGCCTCCCAAACACCTCCCAAACTTAAATCACTTCTCTCTGTCTCCACAGCCTTCACCCCGGTCTCCTCAGCCTCCTGACGATCTCCCTGGGTTGGGGAGGTCCTCACTTCTTTGAAATCATATTTGAAATCCTCAGCCCGACCTACAAGGCCTGTTCGTGACCCAGCCACAGCTTCTCCCATTCCCACTTTCTTACTCTCCTTGTTCTCTGCCCTCCAGCCATACTGGCTTTTTTTTCGGTTTCTCAAATTCACCATCTCCTTCCTGTCTCAGAGCCTTTGCACATGCTGTACCCCCTTCCGGTGCCAGAATGTTCTTTCCCTACTCCCTCCTACTGCCCTACTTAATTTCTACTCACCCTTCTGGCCTCAAACCAAGCATCACTTCTTTGGGGTTACCTTGACCACCCCAACTGGGTCAGAGACCCTGTGAATGGTTTTTATAGCTCCCTTTAGATCTCTGCTTAGAATTGATCACAACCGTCAGTAAAGAACCAACTGTGCAATTTTTTGTTTGATCTGTTGTTCTTCCCCCTGGCCCCGCCCTCCTACCATGCCAAAGTTACAGGCTCCAAGAGGGCAAGGACCACAGCTGTCTTGCTCACTGTTGTTATCTTTTGTTTGGCTTAAAGAATAAGTTTATTTCTCTGTCACCTACCGCTCCGAGGTCAGTGTTTCCCATCGGCAGGAAGCAGTGCTCCACGTGGTTATTTAGGGACCCAGGTTCCTTCCATCCTGTGGTTCTGTTACCCCTAGGAGTTGTCATTTGCAGGGTTGAGGATGGGCCATCGTCACAGTTGGGTTGGAGTTAGCAGGAAGAAGGAGAGTTTTATGAGTCTTGGTCTGGTTCCAGGTACCTATTACTGTTTAACAATACCCCCTAAAATTTAGTGCTATAAAACATCAACTATTTTATTATCCTCACAGATTCTACGGGCCAGGAGTTTGGGCAGAGCACAGTGAGGATGGCTTGTCTCTGCTCTACAATGTCTGGGCCCTTAGCTGGGGAGACTCAAATGGCTGGGGGCAGAACTCATCTGGAGGCATCTTCACTCACCTGGTGAGGGAGAGGGGGCTGGGAAATGCTGTCCCTCATTAGGCAGCCATGTGCTGGCTGGGCTCAGCTGGGGCTGTACCAGAGCGCCGATGCTTGGCCATTCCAACATGGTGGCTTCAGGGTGGCTGGACTTCTTTTATGGTGTCTCAGGACTCCAAGAGTGAGTGTTCCCAGAGGACAACATGGAAGCTGCATGGCTTTCGATGCCCCAGTCTCAGAAGTCACATGAGTTATTTCTCACTCTGTTGTGATTATCAGCTGCTGTCAGGTTGATTCTGACTCATGGTGACCCCATGTGTGTCAGACTAGAACTGTGCTTCATAGGGTTTTCAAGGCTGTGACCTTTCAGAAACAGATTGTCAGGGTTTTCTTCTGAGGTGCCTCTGGGTGGGTTTGAACTGCCAACCTGTAGGCTAGTAGTTAAGCACTTAATTGTTTGTGCCACCAAGGGACTCCACTTCCTACTCTACTCTTGGCCAAAGACAGCCAGGTTCAAGGAGTAGGGTCACCGACCTCCACCGTTTGACTGGAACAGGGTTGAAGAAATTGTGGTCATATTTTGAAACTATTACAGCCTGGAGGGACACATGTCAGTTTTGCTCACATTACAAGTATATCACCTGGTAAGAATATAGTCATAGGGTCTCCTTCTAAATGCACCAGGTGGGGGTGGGCAAAGGAGGGTGAAGGAGGCTGAGAAATCCTGTCTGTAGTTAGGCAGCTATGTGCCAGCTTCAACTCCATTACAATGGAAGAAAGGATTTGGGTGGACTGTTGGCAGTCTCTGCCATGGTCCTCTCCTCCAGCCACCAGATACCATGTGTATCCCCTACCCACACAAATATACACTCCTCCTAGGAAGAAAACCCAAAGTCTAGTTACTGCATCCACTGCTAGGTATTTGTTGAATGACTACCTGACCCAATATTTGCAGCGCATCCATGTCTGCCCTTCCATTCTGAAGAGGCAGAGGCAATTTTCCATCTCTTAACCCAGAGCCTCAGGGCTGGGCTAGTCCAAGGGAGTGTGGCAAGATCAGGCAGTCTGTGACCTGTTAGGTCTCTGGGTAGCACAAAGGGTTTGCATGTGGCTAGCAAACTTAAAGGTTGGCAGTTCGAACCCATCCAGTGGCACCAGGGAAGAAAGGTCTGGAGATCTGCTTCTGTAAAAGATTACAGCCAAGAAAACCCTATGGAGCTCAGTTCTACTCTGTAATATGCATGGGGTCACCATGAGTTGGAATCAAATCAACAACAATGGGTTTGGTTTTTGGTTTCCGTTGCTTGTTAGAAGTAGAGAGCAATCTGTTTTTTCCTTCATCTCGGTACTGAATTTGATCTATTTACAGAGTGGTAACATCAGTAAATATTATTGAAAAGAACACGTATCTCGATCTGCATCCAGAATTAATTCCAGATGGATCAAAGATTCAAATGTAAAAAATTAATTCATTATTCATAAAATACTAGGGGAGAAGGATATGAGCAGAGAGTTCACAGAAGGAGATAAACAAAAGGTCTGTAACGGTATGAAAAGACGTGTTCATGACGATGTGGGGAGACAGGAACATATGTTGTTGGTAGGTATTCAAGCCGGTCATTTTTAGAAGGGCAATTTGGCAAAGTCTTTCAAAATGTCAAATGTTCAAATCCTTTTATCCAGAAACTCGACTTGTAGGTATTTATTCTACCGATATACAGTATTTCCACAAGTCAGCAAAGATATATGTGACAGAATGTTTGTTGAAGACTTGTTTAGAGTAGCAAAATAACTGGAAACCACCTAAATGCCCATCTGTGGGAAGCTGATTAAATAGTGTAGAATCCTATGTAGCTGTCAAAAAGAATACGGGAGATTCAGCACATGGGAAAATGTCCAAGGGACATTGATAACTGCAAAGAAAAAGCAAGTTGGAAAACAGTATGTATAGTGTGATTCCATTCTTGTTAAAAGACAAAAAATAAAGCTAAAAACCTGGAAAGATTCATAGAAAGTTTTCACAGTGATTACTTCCGGGGGCGGGGAGGGTAACTTTAAGGCTAGGGGAAGCAGGAAAATTTTTGCTTTTTGCTTTGTACTCTTCCCCCACTGTATGAATTGTTTTACAAACAGTATGTATCACTTTTATAACCTGTTGCTGCTGAGTCAGTTCCAACTGATGGCGACCCCATGTGTGTCAGAGTAGCGCTGTGCTCCATAGGGTTTTCAGTGGTTGATTTTTCAGAAGTAGGTCACCAACCCTTTCTTCCAAGGCGCCTCCGGGTGAACTCCGTCCTTCAGGTTAGCAGCCAAGCACGTTAGCCATTCACACCACCCAAAGACTCCATCACTTTTATAGGACAATAAAAATCAGAATAGTGATTTCCTTTGGGGAAGGTGCGAAGGGAATGGGAGAGCTGTCATAGGGTCCTTTAACTGTGTTTATGATGTTATGTTTCAAAAGAAAAATTGCAGAAGATGTGGCAACAATTTTAGAATTGATAAAGCTGGTTGGAGGAAGGGTACAAGAATATTCACTATATAATTGCCTATAATTTTCTGACAATTCCTGGGTGGTAAAAACGGTTAATGCACTTGGCTGCTAACAGAAAGGTTGGAGGTTTGAGGGTACCACAGGCACCTAGGAAGAAATGTTGCCTAGTGATCTCCTTCCAAAAAATCAGCCATTGAAACCCTATGGAGCACAGTTCTACTATGACACGCATGAGGTTGCCATGAGTCAGGGTCGACTCAATGGCAACTGGTTTTATACTTTTTTGAATATTTGCAATATTTCACAACTTAGGCTAAAAAGGAAAGTTTTTTTAAAGAATTCATTCAACATAAGATAAAATAAGTTAAAAGGAAACCAGAAAAAAAATTCAGCAAAAGGAGAACAAGGGCAATAAAGTGAACCCACACACCGTAGTAGACACCTTTCGTAAGCAGCTTGGTCAACTGAGTCACAGTCTCATAGGACATATGGAAACAACGCTTCACACTTCAAGCTCTAGGATGCGCCTCACATGTAAAGACCAGTAGAGACCACATGGTTAGAAAAATGAAATTTATCAGTCCAACATGGAGGCAGGACATAGGGGTGGCAACACCAGAGGCCAGGAACAGTTAAGAGACTATTGTCCAGGCAAGAGCTGGTGAGGGCTAATGAGGGCTGATTAGGGCTGGTGAGGGATGGTGAGGGCTAGTGAGGCTGATGAGGGCTGGTGAGGGCTAGTGAGGCTGATGAGGGCTGGTGAGGGCT
>NW_004444233.1:1235043-1253799 GCF_000243295.1 Trichechus manatus latirostris | reverse complement strand
TGGTGAGGGCTAGTGAGGCTGATGAGGGCTGGTGAGGGCTAGTGAGGCTGATGAGGGCTGGTGAGGGCTGGTGAGGGCTAATGAGGGCTGATGAGGGCTGGTGAGGGCTGGTGAGGGCTGGTGAGGGCTGGTGAGGCTGATGAGGGCTGGTGAGGGCCAGTGGCTGGTGAGAGCTAATTAGGGCAGGTGAGGGCTGTGGCGGTGTAGGGGAGGAGGAGGAGGAGGCTGGACTGGTAAGGGCTGATGAGGGCTAGTGAGGGCTGATAAGGGCTAGTGAGGGCTGGTAAGAGCTGGTGAGGGCTGATGAGGGCTGGTAAGAGCTGGTGAGGGCTGGTGAGAGCTAATTAGGGCAGGTGAGGGCTGTGGCAGAGTGGGGGAGGAAGAGGAGGCTGAACTGAATTTCCTGGTGCTCCTCCAGGGTCTCCTTGGGCAGAGAAGCTAGAGGAGGACAAGGAGCCTGGCACAAGGCAGGGATGGTTCTCCTCCTGGGCCTCCAACTGACCCCTGTTCCTCCATGCTTGGTCCTTCTTTTATAGTATGGAATTGTCAGTTCTCAACATATATAACAACAGGGGTGGCCTGTCTCTCCATAGCTGTCCTTTCCCTCAGTTATTTCTCCTCAGGGGAGACTGAGCCACTGGCTTCTACCTCACCTCTTGGCCCCTTCTCTGGCTCTTCCCTGGGGGTGGAGAGAGCTGGAAAAGCCTCAGGCAGAGCAGGACCCTGAGGGGAGGAGATGTGCCCCCCCCCCATTCACACATTTCCCTCAGCCCCACCCCGCTTCCCACCCAGGCAGGGCCCTAATCTGATGCACCTGCAGTTCTTTGATCCATTTTGGTTTCCTTTCTTTTGAAAAACACTGACACTTTGAAAACCCTCTTCCAGTGAATTTGTGATGAGGGTGATAAAGAAACAAAGGGCAGAGGCTGTGGGTCTCACCAGGGGCCTTTGTTCTGGGCAGCAGAGCAGGATAGCAGAGGCAGGCAGAAGACACACAGGGCAAGATTGGCCAGAGGCTCTCACCAGGCAGGGCCTGGTTGTTGGGCTCTAGACCAGTGACCATGACAGCGCAGGCGGCTGCTTTCTAATCATCAGGACTGTCTAGTGCCCAGCATGCCCTGTGGGGCCGTGTCCTCCCTCCCCGTTGCTGTGTGGGTCCCACTTGAATGATGTTTGTTGAGGTGCATGGGAGGATTTCCATGCTGGGGGAGGTGGACTAGGTGCTGCCAAGTTTCCTTCCTTCCAGGCCCCCATAATTCTCAGCAGAGCTGGTCACTAGTTCTGCTGTCTGCCCCTCCATCCACCTCCAATATTCCCCGAGCACAGACCCGGCCCACACAGGCCTGATGTCACTTCTCCCCACAGGACAAAACCCTACTCGTCCTGCAGCAGTAAGCCAGTGTGTGGAGTGACTGTGCCCCTTGGGCTCCTGCAGCTCGAGAGAGGGTTTTTAGGTTCCACTTCTGGCAAAGACCCTCCAACCTGCTAAGCCAGCCTCTCCTTGGTGCATTGTTCAGATGTCTGGGGCTGGCCTCTGGCTTCTTCAAAAACCCCAAGCCAAACCCATTGCTGTCAAGTCGATTCTGACTTACGGATCCCATGTGTTACTGAGTGGAACTTCATAGAGTTTTCTTGGCTATAATCTTTAAAGTGGCAGATCGCCAGGCCTTTCTTCCTTGGTGCCACTGGGTGGGTTTGATCCTCCAATCTTTAGGTTAGCAGCCGATCGAAAACTGTTTGTACCACCCAAGGACCTTTTCTGGCTTCTCAGCAGCCCTGGTTTTGTGTTCTTGTTGCTGACAGAAACCAAATGCTGGCAGCCATCCTATGTGTGCTGGGCTCCATGCCACACCCTGAAATACATCATCACATTTCAAGCAACCAAAGGTAGGTCCAATCCCCATCCCTTTTTTACAAGGAAGGAAACTGAGGCCCAGGAAGGTTGAGTGACTTGGCAAGAGTCCCCAGGTAAGAAGGGATGGGGTCAGGATTGTGTCCCTTCTTACCTCCAGGCCTACTCTCTGACTTCTCCACCAGCTCTGTGCCCTGGGAGGCTTACGGTATGGACTGTACCAATGGGTGTCTTTGCCCTCTGCCTTGACCATGGTGATCAACAGCAGAGTATGTGTGGCAGAGAGAAAAGTGAATTCAGGGTAGTTATCGCCCTAGGTGGAGCCCTGGTGGTGCAGTGGTTAAGCGTTTGGCTGCTAAGCAAAAAGCCAGCAGTTTGAATCCACCAGCCGCTCCTTGGAAACCCTATGGGGCAGTTCTGCTCTGTCCTATAGGGTCACTATGAGTTGGAATTGATTCAACGGCAACAGGGTTTGGTTTTTATTCCCTCAGATACCTCCTGTGGTGTTGCCATCGTCTGGCTGTAAACCTCAACTGAGGCCACAGCTCCTATTGGCGGCCCTCTCCACTCAGCTCAGTTCTGGTCAAGTCCCCTGGCCCCACCAGGCCTAGCAGTGGAACAGACGCTACTATTGGTTCTGGTTCTGCAATCCTTTCCTACATCCTACCCATTACTTTGAAAATGGTCCCTTTATCAAGTGCTTTTCAAACTGCCCAGTTTAAGTGTCTGTCTGCTCCCTGCCTGATAGAAAGCTGCCAACTCATCGTCAAGGACCCCTGGGTCTGTTGAGTCATCATGGACAGCAGCTGGCTGCATGGTGGGCCAGGTCTTTCCTCCAGCTCTGCTCATGCCCTTCTTACACCTCTCCATTCCTCATCACCCCACGTAGCCTCCCACTGCTGCCTGTGATTCTTCCCCTGCCGGGCATCTGGGCATGATAGCCACAGGGGAAGAAGCCCCCACTCCCACCTGGCCACCCATGATGCATCCAGAAAGTGGTGTGCAGTGGGCCCCAAGTTCTTAGGTGTCACAGGCCAGGCATAAAGGCTTTGGCTGCGTGGGACAAAGAATCCTGGAAGCCAGTGCGGAAGCTGGGTGATTTTACATTGCCGGGTAAGCCTTCTTCCCTGAGGGACCCTTGGCCAGGAAAACTCACTCACTCACTTGCAATCCAGAGTGGCTCACTTCCCATCAGGCCCACCCCCAAGAGACCTGTGTCACTTCCCCGGTAGGCTGACCCTGGCCGAGGCTGGCTGCCCCACTACATGCTCCTGGCGCATCCCATCACTCTTTTTGTAACCCTCGTCATACCCAGAATCACTTGTCTCACATCCACATCCTCCACTGTACCCTCTGCTCCCCGAAAGTGGGTTCTGTGTCTGCTGCTCACCACTGAATCCTCAGCACCTGGCACAGTGCTGGGTGCACAGTGGGGGTTCAAACAATATTTTTGAAGTGGGAAATTGAAGTGGAAAAATAATATTTCAACCAATGCCGTGCAGGTTGCTCCTGCTATGACTAGGTGGCCACTGAGAGAACAATGACCAGCACAGCAGGCTGGGTTATGGAGAGAACATTGGCTTATGGAGACTGAAGACTGGGCTCTGGTCCCTCCTGTGCCTCATCCTAATCATGTGATTCTGATCAAAGTCTCTGGGCTTTAGTGTCCTCATCTGTTAAATGGGGATAATACTTGTATTAGTTCTCTATTACTGTGTAATAAATTGCCACACACTTAGCAGCTTAAAACAACACACATTTATTATCTTACAAGTCCTGCGGGTCAGGAGTCTGGGCATGCCTTAGCTGTGTCCTCTGCAGTCAAGGTGTCAGCCAGGACTGGGTTCTCATCTGGAGGCTCAACCGGGGATGAATCTGCTTCTGAGCTCACTCAGGTTGTTGGCAGAATTTATCTCCTTATGGTTGAAATCTTGTTGCTGGCTGTCAGCTGGGGGCTGCTGTCAGCATCCAGAGGCCACCCCATAGTTCCTTGCCACATGGCCCTCTCCATAGATTCTCATAACCTGGCTGCTTATTTCTTCAATGCCAGCAAGGGAGAGAGTCTGTAACACCAGTCCGCTCGTCAGGCAGGTCTTATGTGACCTAATGTAATCACAGGAGTAACATCCCATCATCTTTGCCATATTCTATTGGTTAGAAGCAAGTCCTAGATCCTACCCACAATCAAGGGGAGAGGGTCACACAAGGGCGTGAACACAAGGATATGGGTGCTACAGGGACTACCTTAGAGTCTGTCTCCTACAATAAAAAAAAAAAAACCTGTTGCTGTCGAGTTGATTTCAACTCATAACGAACCTTATAGGACAGAAACTGCCCCAGAGTTTCCAAGGAGTGGCTGGTAGATTCGAACAGCCACCAGGGCTCCATCTCACACAATAGTAATCTCCATCTCACAGAGTTCTTGAGAGAGTTAAATGAAAGAGTGCATGAAAGCACTTTGTACAGTCCTTGGCTCTTATTAAGAACTCAGAAAGTGTCATAAAAGGCAGCTAGAAGCAGCTATATTTTCCTTGGCCCACTTTGAAATGGACACTCCATAGTTGGGCCAAGGCCCCACCATGCCCTATTGGCTTCCACCAGATGCTTAAGTTGTTTATAGAACTTGTCCAGTTTTGAAGGCAGTTGAATTTGCCATGTGGTGTTAACTAGTATGATCTTAAAGTGTTATTATTATTGTAATTGAATGTTCTTGAAAGACTAGATCTGTGTCTTACATTTTTTTCCCAGCCTCCAGTGTTTAGCTTGGATGTTCCATGAGTGTCGAGCCACAGCACCAACCAGAATGATTCAATTGAGTCTAGAGCTATAGCTCAAGGGGTACACGATGGTTGGTGGGGAGGGAGGAAGCAGCATGGGTTGGGATGGACAACTCAGGTGACAGAGCTGAAAGAGCAGAAGAGTCTTGGCAGGTACCAGTGTCCAGACTCTGCCACGGGAAGCCCCACAGCCCTGGTTGCCATGTTTTCCTGCCTCCTTCCACCCCAGGCTTTCTTCCCTTCTTATTGCTCAACTCCCCTCCCATCCCCCACACCTCTGAGCAGGGTCTCTGTGGGATCTGAGTGTGGTAGACCCTGCCTGTCTAATGGGGCAAGAGAAGACAGATTCATTCAAAGACATAGACTGTCCAAGCTGGAAAGGGCCTTAGACTCGGGGTCAGCAACTCTCATTAGGATGAGTGTGGAGGAGTCGCGTGCACTGAGCACCGGCTTTATGTATTTCATTTCCACCACTGTCCCAGTCTTCAGGTGGGTAAACTGAAGCCCAGAGAGGGGAAGTGGCTTTCCTTGCTCACACAGCTGTTGTATCCTGATCCGCTGGTCCAGGATTTTCTCCCTCTGACTTCCCTTCCACCTGAGTCAGTGGCCCACGGTGTTGGCAGGGCAGCCTTGCTATGGCCTAGCCCAGTTCTTCATGCAGGAGACTCTGACTCCCCACGACATCTTCTTTTTCTCTACCCCTACTTCCAGCACTTTCTCCCCTCAGGGTACTCCAGCCTCATGCTAACTCTGTATCACACCACTCACCCTCTGCCTGGCCCCATCCCAGCCATAGCAGATGAGCCAGGTCCTGTGCATGAAGATTCTTTCCAGGCAGGGGCAGAAGCAGTTTGAGGTTGGCGTGTCTGGGCAGCTGTTGCCCAGCGTCTGATCTGCAGAAGACAAGCCAGAGGGGTCATTTTTGTCATTTCTGGGCAGAGCTGCAGCCCTAAGAGCTGGAGTGTCCTCAGAGAAGCAAAGGACCTGCTCAGCTTTGGCGGGGGTGGGGGCGGGGAAGCTAGGGTCTTGCCTGGGTGGGGTCACCCATCCTGGAGAAGGTGGGCCCACAAAGGTAGGTCAGGGGGAAGCTCACCCACCCTTTCAGGAATAAATGTGGAGGATGGAAACTCAGAGGCAGTAGACCAGGGCCCCAGCTGGGAGAGTGTGTAAACATCTGTAACATTGTAAACCCCCATGTGGGATGTTTTCCTTACCTCCTCTGCTCTCCCTGAAAGAGCTAGTGATAAAACCCTTAAAAGGCATGTAGTTTTGTTCAGGGTCTGAAAGGAAGGGGAGCTGGGAGCCTGTGTTCCCTGTTGCACCCAGATTGGGTATGGGGAGGATGGAGCAGGTGGCCATGGCTAAGCGAAGCTGGCGGGGTGGGAGGCAGCCTGGGCCTGCGTCAGGCTATGCTGCAGCATGGTCAGCACTGGAGGCTGGCTGCTGCGAAGGCTCGAATGGGCTGGCAGTACCCTGGACCCCAGCATGGCTTCCAAGAAAACATGCTAAAAACAGTCAGTGACCCAGGAAAACAGTGTCTGCAGCTGGCCTCAGCCCCTCCTCGTTTCATAAATGGGAACCATAACATGCTCCTCAGGGGTAGAATCTAGAACAGAGACAAAGCACACAGCAGCTATGTACCAGCACACATCATGTGCACACACACCTCTCTATCCCTCACCTACCACATAGGACATCCACCCACTGAGGTATGCGGAGTGGATTCTAACCATATAGCCCTCAGACCCCTAACCTCCCTGGGCCTATGCCATAGAACACACATGTGGTCATATAGAATCCCACAAAGACCCACTCAGTCACACCCAACCACCCCCAATAAAACAGACCCGCCTATACTCATGCTCCATCACATGCTGTCAGACCCAGCAGCACACAACCCCATAGGGTCACACGAAATCACATGCAACTGCACACAATGATGCTTAACCGCGATCGCCTTCAACCACTCACCTGCACACAATCACACACAAGTGCACACAATTCCACACAGTGATTCAGAACCACACGCAGACTCATACCACTCTTCACAACCATGGTCACACTCAACCACATTCCTCAGTACATGGTAGCGCGTGGCCACAGGCAATCACACACGACCGCACACAGTCGGGGGCAATCACATATAACATGCACTCATGGGGCAGGCCAAGAATGGCGCTCTAGTACAAGTGGTGAGGGCAGGGAGCTGGGGAAGCTTGGCTTCTGAAATGGGGGTTGGTGAGGGCCTGGCTATGATGTGTGTGTTAAGGACAGGAGTCCACACAGGCCACAGACAATCGACTTCTGGGTCATCCCTTCAGAGCAGCAGAAACGGGAGTCTGGGCTCCCCACCCCCCATCCAGCAGACCATTCCTGGATCCTGAGGCAGCCCTCTGGGCCTCCTCCCTCCCTCCTCCTTGGCCTCTGCTGGGCTGCTGGCAGGAAGCTTGGACAGCAGGGACTGCAGTGAGTCAGCATCAAAGGACTTGGAGAATGCAAGGCGGGTGGGTGACCAGCAGGGCCTGTGATTGCTGGAGCCTCCGAGGGAGGAGGGGCTGCACTTTACCTCGAGGGGTTGCTCACTGGAGGTCACTCACCCAAGGGAAATGCAGTTACTGGAATGAGACTGGGTGGTGATGGCCATTTCTCAATCAACCCTCTGGACAGGGCCTGTGCTCTTGGTAAACTCACGGGAAGCAGACATACAGGTCTATGCTCCTCCCACAGGTTGAGCTGGGACTCCAGGGATGCCTCACATTTGCGGAGCTCTTTACAGCTTGCAAAGCACTGTCACATCTGATCCTTACGAAAACCTCTGACTCACAGTGGTCCTTATTGCACCGATTGGGAAACTGAAGCTCAGTGATACTATGTATTCAGCCCAAGCTCAGTAGCTGTGAAGTGGTCCCCACCTAGGCTTGGCCCGAGGGGAACCCTGCAGCCCCAGCACTGCACCCTGGTCTCCACTATCACTGACTCATTCATTCAGTCAGTCATCCGTGGAGCATCTACCACAGCTCAGCCCAACACCAAGATGAACAAATGAGGAAGAAAGTCATAGAGAGATGATTATAGAACAATGTGGGCATATGGGGCAGAGAAATATATATGCTATGGGGAAGTTGTTGGGGCAGGCTGCTCTGTGAACCCCCTGTTGAGGGGAGTCAGGATGGCTGCTGAGAGTGGTGGTGGTCCTTCCCTTAGAATGCTCCTGACCCCTCCTGAAAGTGGCAGGCAGTGCAGCCAGGGCTGGGACACTCCCAGAGAAGGCTCTGGTGGGCACAGCCATTAATAACAAAGCCATACTTCATTTATTCAACAGAGTGAAGGAATCACTTTTTCAGCTCTAAAGAACAAGACTTTAATGCCGTGTCTGAAGGAACACTTTCTAAAATGATGACTTCCTGTCTGCTACAGCGCAGCAGGTTCCCCACAAGCATTCTTCTTGCTGCCTCAGAGTTATTATTATGCATTCCATTACCATCAGGAGTCCCTGGAGTTGCTTGACTACTAACTGAAAGGTTGGTGGTCTGAACCAACCCAGAGGCACCTCGGAAGAAAGGCCTGGCAATCTGCTTCAGAAAGGTCATAGCCTTGATAACCCTGTGGGACAGTTCTACTCTGATACATATGTAGTCACTAAGAGTAGGAATCGACGTGCTGGCAACTAGTTTTTTTCTGTTGTTATTCCTCATTATCATTAGGCCAGAATACAGTGATCCTTTCTTGGGCTCAGGGATACTTGTGGGATGAACACACACTAACAAACAGCTGAGGAAAGTACAGCGTGCACCCTGGTATTGGGTGTGTGGGGTGTGGGGGACTCTACCGAGGTCTTTCTCTCTTGCTCCCGGGACTCTTCTCAAGAGAAGGCTGACTTTTCCTGCCCTCGTTCTTCTTTGCTGCAGGGCTCAGCCTATCTCTGCTCCCCTGGGCACTGCACCCCATCCTCCCAACACTGCCTGAAGAGTGTGCCCCAGTCTCACTGGGTCCCCCCTCACCTCCCCCCGTTCCTGGCTGTCCCTGAACTTGAAAACAAGCGCTAGTCATTCTCCTTCTCCTTCTAAACACTCCATGGAAACAAGAAACCTGGGAAAGTTACAGGGGTTCTAGAATCTTACAAAGTTCTTAGAGCCTATCCATTTGAAAAAGGAGACAATTCAACCCTGCCTCATACCTACAATACAATAAAATAAATTTCAGATAGACAAAATAATTAAATATAAAAAAAAAAAAACAACGCAAAATCCCTGAAAGAAAATGTAGGCAACTTTTTGTTGTTGTTATTTTAGAGTGGGTGAAAACTTTCTAAGCAGAAACCCAGAAAAGCCTGATTCATTTAATTACATAAAATTTGTAAAGTCTGGACAACAAAAGCTCTATATACGAAGTCAAAAGACAAAGGATAAGCTGGGGAAAATATTTGCAACAGATAAAACTAAGGGTTTGTATCCCTAAGCTACAAAGAGCTTTTATAAATCAATAAGGAAAAGATAAACAACTCAACAGAAAAATGAACAAAGACCATGAGCAGGTAATCCACAGAAGAAGAAATATAACTAGCTAGTAAATGCATGTAAAGATGTTCAACCTCCCTCATAGTTTAAAAAAATCAAATTAAACCTATCAGTAAGTTTTGGCAAACATTAAAAAGATGGATAATATTTGTCATTGACAAGATTTAGGCAAATGGGAATTTTCATAGGCTATTGTTGGAAGGAGAAATTGGTTTAAAAAAACTTTTTTGGAGGGTAATTTAGCAATACCTATTAAAGTTTGAGGAGCCCTGGTGGCGCAGTGGTCACACACCTGGCTGCTAACTAAAGGGTTGGCAGTATGAACCCATCAGCACTCTGAGGGAGAGAGATGTGGCAGTTCTTCCGTAAAGATTTCTAGCCTTGGAAACCCTATGGGGCAGTTCTACTCTTGTCCTATAGGGCTGCTATGAGACAGAATCGACTCCATGGCAACGGGTTTTGGTTTGGTTTATTAAACTTTAAAATATGTGACCCCTTTAACCTAGTAATTCCGTTTGTAGGAATTTATCCTAGAATGAGGATGTATACTCACATTAAGATGCTCTTGGGGCATTTTGGGGAAGTCATGTGAATCCGTCCCACAGATACAGTTAAGTTTTGGCTCCACCTCCCTTAAAACCAACAGGCATCTGGGATATGGGTTTATGAAGTTCAGAAAACTTAATCATTTCCAGTTCAGTGGGGCCACTTTGAGCCCTTCCATTCTTAAAGGCTTTCATGAACCCCAATTCCTTAGCACTTTTCTGAACGGCCCGATTTTTGTTGGAAAATCCCTCTGACTTCAGGAAAGACATCTGCACCCCAGCCCCAGAGGGGGAGCACATGACATAGACTAAGTCGGCCAAGACATTGTACCCTGCCCCAACCATGGTGATTGGTTCAGTGGTGAGCACGTGACCTAAACTGGTCCAGTCAGGATACATTTCAGGAGTTTTACTGGAAGTTCTAGGACAGAGATTTTTCTTTTTCTATGGACAGTGTCACAGATAGATGTGTGACCTGAACTACCCTAGCTCTTTTTACTACAAGGAGGAAAATGGGTTTGAGGATGAAGCTGACCCACCAAGCAGGACTGAATGTAGAGAATCACAAAAAAATGGAACCAGAGCCTGATGATATCACAAACCCCTGGATCAAGCTGCATCTGAATCCTCCACAGCCCCTGGACTTTTCTTACACAAGAAGCCATACCAGTTGCCGTCAAGTAGACTCCAATTCATGGTGACCCCATGTGTGTGAGGGTAGACCTGTGTTCCATAGGGTTTTCAATGGCTGATTTTTTTGGACATAGATCACGAGGCCTTTCTTACAAGATGACTCTGGGTGGACTCAAACCTCTAACCTTTGGGTTAGCAGATGAGTGCGTTAACTGTTTGTACCACCCAGAGACTTCTAAGAGGCAATACGTTCTCTTTATTGTCTAAACCAGTTTGAGAGGAGATGTTTGTGTGCTTGCGGTGGAAACTTCCTCACAAATACAGGGCTCTTAAGAACTCGGCTGCTAACTAAAAGTTGACAGTTTGAATCCACCAACCACTCCTTGGAAGCCCTATGGGGCAGTTCTACTTTGCCTTATAGGGACACCATGAGTCAGAATCGACTGGACAGCAATGGGTTTGGTTTTTGGTTTTCTCTCAGAATAGTCATGTTTCTTGTCTCTGTGAGGCTCCACCTTGGAAAATAAAGGCCTGTTAATTCTTCCTGAGGGCTGGGGAAGCCCCGACTTCCTTCACCCAAGGCTTGATTGGGGCTGGGGTGGTAAGGAGGAGAGGGAAAAATGCCTCCACATCTTTGTGAGCCTTCTGTAGCAACAAGAACAGGCCTGGAATTAATACCTCAATACATTATCTCACCACATTTGTTTCCGGTGGAAAACTAGAAACAACCCAAATGCCATTAATAGGGAGAGGGAAGTTAACCATGGTCCATCCACACTGTGGAAAATCCTCTGCAGCTTTTGAATAGATGGAGCAGATGGTATATGGACTGCAATGAAAGGTATCCAAAATATATCACTTATTGAAAACAGCAGGTTGAAAAATGGAATGCATAGTATAATCTTGTTTTTGTTTTTTTAAAACTAAGTGTATGGTTCTATCTGAATAGAAAAAGGTCTGGAAGGAAGGTTTCTTTATATGACAAATGTTTTACAAACTCTGGGGACTAAGATTCCGAAGGGTTTGCATTTTTTTTTTTTTTTTTTTGCTATTTCTTTATTGAATTTTTAGAAAGTAATAAAAAATGAAGATTTTTTAATAAAGTTCTTACAGTCTTGGTCTCTTACTGATAATTGGAGAACTCAAGGGAGTTTTACTGCCTGAGTGTGCAGTCTAACATCCCCACTCCTCCAAGAAGCTCCAGGCCTGTCCTGTTTGCAGGCCCATAGGAGACAACTCCAGGACAGGCAGGGCTTCAGGTCAGCGCTGTGTGCGCAGTTGTCCTTACCCTGGTACATGGTGCGAGGAGGTAGAGAGTGATTGGGACATCATGCCAAGGGGCTGAGTGGTGACCCGCTAGCTGGCTTTATTGGATGAAGACATCAGCTTGTGTAGAAGGCTGAATAATGCCCCCTCAAAAATATCCGGTCCTAATTCCTGGAACTTGTAAATGTTACCTTATGTGGAAAAAAGGTCTTTGTAAGATGTGATTAAACTAAGGATATTGTAAACACCAAAACAAAACCCGTTGCCATTGAGTCAATTCCAGCTCATGGCAACCCCGTGTGTTACAGAGTAGAATTGCTCCACAGGATTTTCTTGGCTATAATCTTTACAGAAGTAGATCACCAAGCCTTTCTTCTGAGGTGCTGCTGGATGGGTTCAAACCACCAACCTTTAGGTCTGTAGTTGAGTGCAAACCATTTGTACCACCCAGGGACCTGAGGATATTGAGATGGGGGGATTATCTTAGATTGTCTGGGTGGGCCCTAAATGCAATCACAAGCGTCTTTATGAGAGAGGTAGAGGAATGCTTGACGTAGGCAGAAGAGGAGAAGGCCGTGTGGAGACGGAGGCACAGGGATATTTGGCACAGACAGAGGAGAGAAGGCCGTGTGGAGACGGAGGCACAGGGATATTTGACACAGACAGAGGAGAGAAGGCCGTGTGGAGACGGACGTAGAGCCTGGAGTGATGCTGCTACAAGCCAAGGAATTCTGCAGCCTGCTGAAGCTGGTAGAGGCAAGGAACAAATTTTCTCCCAGAAGCCCCCAAGGGACTGCGGCCCTGCTGATGCCTTGATTTCTGCCCAGTGAAACTGATTTAAGACTTCTGGCCTCCAGAACTGTGAAAGAATAAATTTCCATTGTTTTAAGCCACCAAGTTTGTGGTGATTTGTTACAGCTGTCTTAGCAAACTAATATTGCCTGAGAAAGTGAGGCATGCCCGAAGCTGTACAAAATGCTCTTCCCCGCTGATTTGCCTCCCTCATCACATACCGCTCAGGCTGGGAGGGGAGCAAGGTTGCTTTCTCTAGACATTCTTGAGAGGGGCTCAGAGACATCTAAATTGAATCCCTTTGAGCTCTGGATTCCTTGGCATTTGTGACCAGGGATGGGGGAGGGGGGCCACAGCACCCACTCTTGGCTTTCCACTAGGCCCCAGTGAGGTGGGAGGCCAGAGGGGCTGCCCAGCAACCACAGAGGCATGGCAAGCCTCCCCACTGTGCCCTGGTTTCTCCTTAGCTCGAGTACATGCCTGTGTTGTTAGAGTGCAGAGGCTGTTTAAAAATATAACAAATACCAGTCCTCTGCTCAAAATAACTTCCCTGGTTCTAAAAATGGAATTCTGCTCAATAGTAAAATTTCTCACACCGTAATAGCAAAATTTCTCACTTCCTCGTGCTCTGTAGGTTTGTGTCTGGCCCAAGAGGGAACTGCTATTAATGGCAATTTCCTTCTGATAGAACCCCCTCGGTGAACCACCGGCCCATGAGGGTGACGGTCCCTTGTCCAACAGGGACTTCCCTCACAGAACTGCCCCAAGAGCATTAGTTTTTTGTCTGCTGTGTTGTCCACAGTCTCTCTTGGGTCAGAAAATAATAATAATAGCAACAACAATAGTAATAAACCAACTACTTACCTAGTTCTTACTATGAGTCAGGCGCGATCCTAAGCACTTTACATGTATTAACTGATAAACTTTTCATGATAATCCTATGGCGTAGTTACTATTATTGTCCTGATTTTACAGATGTGAAAACTGAAGCTCAGAGGAGTTAAGAAACTTGCCCAAGATCGCACAGTTACCAAGTGGGTGAGCTAGGGTTTGAACCCAGACTAAAGGGCTCCAAAACCAAAACCCAGTGCTGTCAAGTCAATTCTGACTCATAGCGACCCTATAGGACAGAATAGAACTGCCCCATAGATTTTCCAAGGAACAGCTGGTGGATTCGAACTGCCAGCGTTTTGCTTAGCAGCTGAGTTCTTAACCACTGTGCAACCAGGGCTCCAAAGGGCTCCAGGATCTGTGCTATTACCTCCTACATTATGCGGACTGCCTGCAGGTGGTGGGGAGGGGGCTAAAGCCTGCCAGTGGCTGAGACCTTTTCTCTGTGCAAAGCAAGCTGTTCTGGGCAGGGACTTAGGCCAAGACTTGGGCCTCAACACAGGTGGGCTGTCCAGCTCTGTTGGGTCAGGGCTGCAGTGGCCTAGAGGGACCTCCTCCCAGCATAGTCCCTACCTTAGCGCCTTCTCTTCCTGCCGGGGACTTTGCAAAGGGGGTGGCTGTGAGCAGGGTGGTAAATGGTCCCTCAGCTGCTGGGTTCAGACCTCAGAGAGAAACCAATGGGAAGTCCTCAGGCCTGGGTGTGGGACAAACCTAGTTTCATATTGGCCACATTTACTGGGCAGTTAGGTGGATAAATAGATAAGTGCCCTAAGGATGGGAGCCCTGGTGGTGCAATGGTTAAAGCACTTGGCTGCTAAGCAAAAAGGTGGTGGTTTGAACCCACCAGCCACTCCATGGGAGAAAGACATGCCAATGTGCTTCCAAAAAGATTTACAGCCTTGGAAACCCTATGGGGCAGGTCTGCTGTCCTATAGGGTTGCTATGAGTCTGAATTGACTCTCGACTGCAGTGGACCCTGAGGATGGAGTCCCCGGGTGGTGCAAACAGTAACTGGCTTGGCTGCTAGCTGTAGGCTGACAACAGCAACTCAAAAGGCTCGTAGAAACTTGGGGGCAGTGAATTTGCATTAATGAGGGAGAAACAATTCGGGAAAGGAGAGTGAGAATAGTTGTAAAACTTGAAGAATGTAGTCAATGTCACGGAATTGTACGTGCAGAAATTGTTGAATTGGTGCATGTTTCGCTGTGTATGTTCTCAACAATAATTTAAAAAAAAATGGCCTACTGATGTTTGTACTCCCCTTGCAAGTGGAATGGACCTAGAGGCATGCTTCTAATAAATACAGTATGGGAAAAGTGGTGGGATGCCACTTCTGATATTAGATTGCAGGAAGATTCTGGCTTCATCTTTATCTTAGTAATCTAGTACTGCTATAACAGAAATACCACAAGTGGATGGCTTTAACAAACAGAAGTTTATTCTCTCACAGTCTAGGAGGCTAGAAGTCCGAATTCAGGGCACCAGCTCCTGAGGAATGCTTTCTCTCTCTGTTGGTTCTGGGAGAAGGTCTAGGAGCTTCTCAGCACAGGCACCCCAGGTCCAAAGGACATGCTGTACTCCTGGCACTTCTTTCTTGGTAGCATGAGGTCCCTCTCCTCTCTGCTCAGTTCTCTCTTTTGTATCTCAAAAGAGATTGACTCAAAATACAACTTAATCCTGTAGATTGAGTTCTGACTCATTAACACAACTGTTTCTAATCTTGCCACATTAACATCATAGAGGTTAGGATTTACAACACAAAGCATAATTACATCGGATCACAAAATGGAGGACAACCACAAAATATAGGGAACCCTGACCTAGCCAAATTGATACACATTTTTTTGGGATACAATTCAATCCATAATATTGCATCCTTTGGCCCCCCAAAATTCATGTCCTTACTACATGCAAAACACATTCACCCCATCATATCATCCCAAAAGTCTTAAATCTACTCCAAATCCAAAGTCTCATCTTCTGCAAAATTCCTCTTCATCTGTGAAATTTAGAATACCAGTTATCTGCTTCTAAAGTACAATGGTGGAACAGTACAAGGTAGACATTTCCATTACAAATGAGAGAAACTGGAGGAAAAGAAGAGGTAACAGGCATCGAGCAAGTCCAAAGCCCAGCAGAACGATTTACATTAGCTCTCAAGACTTGAAAATAATCCTCTGTCCTCTGAGACCATCTAGGCAACGGCCCTGCCCTCCAGCTCTGGGTGTTGGCCATGCTCCCTGGATTCTGGGTGGAGGCCCCTCGGCACTGGGCCTCAGCTCTGTCTTCCAGGTCCACTGGGACAGCAGCTCTGCTCCCTTGGCTTTAGGTGGCCCCGTTCTCCTAGCCCATCTGAGTGGTGACCCCACCCTCTTGGCCCCAGCAGGCCCCGTTCTTCTGTTCCTTGGGCATGGCAGACCTGTCCCCTCAGCTTTGGGGAACGAATCTGGCCCCATTGCCCTGGCACTCATGAACGGGAGTCCTACACTCTGGAACCGTATTGGTGAGGATCTAAGTCTTTAAAACCTAGGATGCTATGGCCCCACCCTTTGAGACTCAGCAGGCCATGGTTCCACACTTTGAGATCCCAGTGGTCATGGTCCCACCCTTTGAGACTGAGGTAGCTCTGCTTCCTGTGCTCCTTGTCTCTTCAGCTTCTGCTTCCTGGTTCCTTGGCCTCTCAGGCCTCTTGGGCCAGCCTAGCCTCTGCCCTGCTCAAGCAAGTGTACAAAGCTCTTTAGCTCTACCAATAAGTGCCTGGAGGCACCCTACTCCACCAGCAAGCCTCGGCCAGAAGGCACTCAGCTCTCTTGCTCCGTGGGTCAGCTCCCGTGCTGTCTCATGCCAGTCTCCTGGTTCTGCTGCCGCTGTTTCTCTGGTACTGTGTCTCGCCATCTGCCCTGTCCAGTGTTACAGCTCTCCTCACTTCATTCTGAGCCCTCACTAGAATTGCCTTTGATGTCCATAATTCCACCAAAGGTCTCTTCAAAGCAATCTAGGCTTTTACTATTAGGCACCTTAAAACTCTTCCAGCCTCTACCCATTCACAGTTTCAAAACTGCTTCCACAGTTTACGTATCTGTTAGAGTAGCACCCAACTCCCAGTACCAATCTTTTTTAGTTATCTAGTGCTGCTATAACAGAAATACCACAAATGGATGGCTCTAACAAACAGAAGCTTATTCTCTCACAGTTTAGAAGGCTAGAAATCCGAATTCAGGGCACCAGCTCCAGGGGAAGGCTTTCTTTCTCTGTCAGCTCTGGGGGAAGGTCTTGGCATCAATCTTTCCCTGGTTCTAGGAGTTTCTAAGCACAGGGACCCCAGGTCCAAAGGACACGCTCTGTTCCTGGCTCTTCTTTCTTGGTGGCATGAGGTCCCTCTCCTCTCTGCTCAATTCCCTCTTTTATATCTCAAAAGAGATTGACTCAAGATACAACCTAATCCTGTAGATTGTGTCCTGCCTCATTAACATCATAAAGGTTAGGATTTACAACACATAGAATATTACATCAGATCACAAAATGGAGGACAACCATACAATACTGGGAAACATGGCCTAGCCAAGTTGACACACATTTTTGGGGGACATAATTCAATTGATAACAATCTTGCTTGCCCTATCTTGCTCTCTTGATTGCTTACTCTGATGGAAGTAGTCACCTGCCACACTGTAAGCTACCTTACAGAGAGGCTCTTGTGGCAGGAACAGCCAGTGACGAGCTGAGACCTTCAGTCCAACAGCCCACAAGGCCTGAATCCTGCCATCAGTCACTTGCGTGAGCTGGGAAGCACATCGTCACTCAGTCAAGCCTTGAGAAGATGGCAGCTTGGCCGACATCTTGTCTCAGCCTGTGAGACACCTTGGGCAGAGGACTCAGCTGAGCTGGGCTAGGATCCCCGACCCACAGAGATGGTGAGATGATAAATCTCTGTTGTTTTAAGCTTCTAAGTTTTAGGGTAATCCATCACACAGCAAAATACAGTATAACTAATACAGCCATCTTGGCTCTGGGGCCCTGCGTACCTGTTGTATGTCTTGATGTCAGGCATCAAGGAGCAAACCCCTCCTCCTTTCTTCTTCCCTCCAATCAAGAGCATCTTTTCTGGTTTTGTAGGTGTACAGGGAAGCTCCACATTCCTTCCTGCTTCTGGTCAAAATATTTTGTCTAAATACCATGTCCTTTCTGTTTACTTACTTCCAAAATATCAGCCATTGAAAGCCCTATGGAGTACAGTTCTTCACTGACTCACATGGGGTCAATAAGAGTCAGAGTCGACTCCAAGTCAACTGTATTTTTTTTCCCCTTGAGAATGGCTCCTGCATGCTGAGACCAGAAGAGAAGCCAGCAACCTCCCTTTTCTTCCCTTAGGGTGAGGTGGGGTGGGGTGGATTGAGAAGAAAGAAGGGCCTCCCCAGGGCCCTGGGCTGTTGTAGAGCTGGCCACTGTCTGCACAGGGCTGGTCTAGCCTGTGGAAGTGAACAGAGCCTCAAACTTGAGTGAGGAGACCTGGCTTCTCATCCTTGTTCTCCCAGATCTGAGGTGAGGTCTTACTCTCTCTGCATCCCAGATTCCCCCTCTGTAAACCAAGGAATTAGATGAGCTTTGATATGTGAAAGCCCTTTGTAAGCCCACAACTGCTCTACAAATCCAAGTTGGTTTGCTGGGCTTCCTCTTAGAGAGGCAGCAAACCTAAGCAGTGAAATCCAGCCCTCATGTTCTGCAAGTCCCATCATCTCCTATCTCACTGAGCCTCTGTTCCTTTACTACAAACTCAAACCAAAAAACCAAACCATATGCCGTCGAGTTGATTCCGATGCATTGCAACCCTGTGTGTGCAGAACAGAACTGCTCCGTGGGGTTTTCAAGGCTGTGACCTTTTGGAAGCAGATTGTCAGGCCTTTCTTCCGAGGCACCTCTGGGTGGATTCGAACTGCCAACCTTTTGGTTAGTGGTTGAGTGCCTAACCATTTGCACTACCCAGGGACTCCTACTAGCATTCTAGAAATTAAGAAACTGCTCCTCCCAGAGTTGCTGCAAAACTGAAAGAGAAATCTCCCCTTGGAATGGAAGAGGCCCATGTCCCTGGGGCCCCCCAGAGAACTTCCTACTCACCGGTGCTCATTTGGGGCTGGTGGTGTCAGGTGCTGTGGTCCTTCAGAGATGAAAGGAAATCAGGTGAAGGGGTTGAAAAGTGGTAGCTCTGGGCTGGACAGGCCTGGCACATTTTTTGCTCAGCAAAAATAGCACATTTGAAAAAACAATCTGAGTGCCCTGGGTGGGAGAGGATGGGCTCCACTCTAGTTCAGCTATGGTACCTGTCCTCCCCGTGTTTCTTACTCAGGGCTACTTCCCACATTTTGTAACCTGCCTGGGTACAGCAGGCAGATAAGTGGCTGGAGCTGGCCTTCAGAGAATCTGGGCCAGAGGGTTAGGATGTCCTGGGGGGCAGGATTGATGCTGCGTGCCTCACCCAGCAATTG
>NW_004444233.1:1207191-1234943 GCF_000243295.1 Trichechus manatus latirostris | reverse complement strand
CTGGTTAGGCTCCCTGCCTCCATCCCTCTGTTCTGGAGTCCCTGGACCCCTCTTTCCCCAGAGAGGGTGGGGCAGAGGGAGGTAGTGTCCCTGCTGCATCTGGAGAGGAGGCCGAGGGCTGAGTGTACCCTGGCCAGCAGCCCAGGAAGCCTGATCATGTAATTAAAGATTCTATCTCCTTGGGTCTGCCTTTCAGGACAAGAGCTCCCAGTGTTGTCCTCACCCTGTGACCTCCGTCTGGGCTCTGTTCTCTCCTCTTAGGCAGGGTCAGCAGCTCAGTCTCTGCTGGTTCTGAGTACAGAGAGGGCAGGCTACCCTCCTCCCCTTCGGGTCCTAGCAGCCCACCCCAGGGAGATCGGAATTCACATAACTTCTACTGTTTGCAAAGCACCATGGTACCCATCCTGGAAGGGTGAATCCTAGTTTTGCAGAAGTGAGAACTGAGGTTCAGAGGTCATCCTGCTAGTAAGTGGATAAGCTGAGCCTGAGACAGAAATCGGCTGCATGTTAGACCCTGTGCTCGTCATCCTGACCCCTCTGCAGCGAGGACACTGGGAGTGGAGGTGGGGTGGGCATGTAAGAGACACACTCCAGACTAAAGAAGAGCTGGAAAAGCACCCCTCATCCAGCACTAGACAATGGCTTTGAGGAATGGCCATGGAACACCTTGGACACCATGCCTCACCCTACCCATAGGCACCAGCCTCACTAGCCAGAAGGAAGCAAGGCAGGCAATCATGCTTAGCAGGGGAAGGGACCAGCTTCTGGGGACGCATAGAGGAGGGAGGACAGGGCAGGACAGAAGGGCAAAGGTCAAGGACTAGGAACCCAAGGTGCCTGGGCAGTGGGACATCTCCCAAGGGAATGAGCCAGTGAGCTGTCCATATGGCCCTGACCATCCTTCCTCTTATCTGTGGATGGTCAGGAGCTGGGGGTGGGTGTGTGCTCTCTAGAACTCTGTCCCTCATCTGGGCTGGCAGCCTGGGCAGAGTGACTGAGTGTGGCCATGGGGACCCATTCAGCCCTCACTCACCCATGATTCCTGCCCCAGCCCCCTGAGGCCAGTTCTTGTTTACAGCCTGGATGGCCGTAGCCTGAAGAGGGAAGGAAGTTACCCGGAGTCTCCCAAGTAGGAGGATGCGCCCTGGTCTTGGAAGGAGTGGTACCATTTGCTGAACACCGCTCTCTGCCAGGCTCTGTGCTGAGCACTTTATGGCACCATTGTCACCTCATTTTAATGATGAGGGGACCAGGACTTTGGTTGAATCAGATGATTCTGACTCCAGAGTCCCTGTTCTTAGCGTAACTGCCTCCCACCCTCCAGACATTTTTCAGTGATCTTTTTCTTTCTTGACCCTAAGAGCTTGCAAGCCACTTTTCCCATTCTTAGTTCCCAGGGTCTCTCTGAGAGCTACTGGAGAGGTCCTGAGCAGCTCTGTGGGGAGTGAGGGGATTCCACCTTTGGGTTCCACCTAGGCCTCCTTCCTTCCCTCAGAAGACGGAGGAAGGAAGGAGAGGGAGGAGTGGGAAGGAGCTTGGGGAGGTCTCCACCCCAGGCTAGGAGTCTCCAAGTAGCATCCTGTTTAGTAACCCCAGCCACATAGGGATGAGTGAGGAAGGGGAGGTCAGTCAGGGTACAGCTAGTTGGGGTGGCCTTCAGCCACTATCCAGACACTTTCTGCCCTTTTCTTGGAGGAGCTGAAATCCTCAGGGCATCCAGGTCATGCAGCCACTCAATGTTGGGCCTCATGACCTCCCTCAGCCTAGTCCCAGCCTCCTCACACTTGGGCTACCAATAGCCAGGCTGGGGGTGTTAAGTTGTGGGCTGCAGTGGTCCATGGGGATCCTCCAGTCTCTAAGCAAGGCTTGCTGAGCTCCCAGAACTGTGTTGAGGGTCAGGACTCCTGCGTGCCTAAAAGTGGTCCCTGCCCTTTGAGGGGGTGGTAGGAAACATCTTACCTTGCCGCAAGGTCTGGGAAGGCCTAGAGAGCAGATCCCTTAAGGATGTAAGAGCCAGACCAGGAGTGAAGGGAAAGGTATTGCAGGGCAAGGAACAGTATGGACAGAGATGAGGACAGGAGGATAGAGCAGAGCCTTTTCAGGGAATTGAGAGTATTCTGGGTGGGTGGAGCAGAGGAAAGGTCTGTAGCAGAGGTGGAGTCCATCCTGGCCATGAAGGCCCTGAACACCAGGCTTCAGAGCAAAGCCTTTCTCCTAGAACAATGGGGAGCCACGGAAGGGCTTTAAACACGTGAGTGAATGGTCATGTTCGCTTTTGAAAAAGCCCACTCTGGCTGCGTAAGTGGTTGGGAGAGCAGTTAGCAGGAGCCCGTTCGAGCACAATACTGTAGGCATCGTGAAGGAATTCTGTGATAAGTACCCTGAGCGACTGGGACCAGTGGTGCAACAGCGCTTGCCAACCAGCCCACTCATCTTCCTTGCAGCTGAAGCAGGGCGACCTTGGCTGGCAAGTTGAGCAGGCGCAAAGAGAAACAGATGTGGCAGGCGTGAGTGGGGCAAGCACCCGAGATGCTGTCATCCCGCTGATGAGTCAGCTGCCTGTGCCCCATGCCAGCACTGCCCACTTCCTGGGATTGGGACAAGGATTCAGGGAAGGTGGGGGCGTAAGGGAGCAGGAGGGGACTGGGGGCAGTGAGGAGGCGGCCTTGGGAGACTGCAGATTGGGAACAACGCAGCCAGCCTTGGTTCCTGCCTCTACTTACACCCAAAAAGCATGAGTCTGGGAGCCTCTTCTGTGCACTGAGCCCGGGCAGTCCAGATTAACCCTCCCAGCACCAACCATGTCATGCCCTGCCCCCTCCCCTGGGTCCTAGCACCCAGAAGTGACCCAACGCAGGATTGGGAGGTGGATAGGGCACGTATTGCCTTCCTCTCCAAGGGGAGCACGTTATTGGCTTCCAGCTCTTCCAGCCTGAGGGTCCCTGGGGCCACTCTTGGTCCTGAGGCTCTGCCATGAGGCAGCACTCTCCTCCAGACCTGCCTCTCCAGTAGCTCCATCTCTGCCAACCGACTCCTCAGAGCCAGGTGTAAATAATCAACCCCATAAAATAAGCTGGACTTCCCAGGAAGTCAGCCTTGGCTTAATCAAAGGAATAAATTCTAACTGTAGAATGCCAGGTATCCTGACAGCCCAATGAGGGAGACACGATTGTGCAGGTAGGAGCTGTCTGGGGCTTCTCAGCTCTGACAACTCCCCACCCCGAGGGCCTGGACGACAAGCTGGTATTCCCTTTCCTTGGGGCTCCCTGGGTTGTATCCCAAGGGTCCCATGTGTGGATGGGCTGGCTGGCTTGGCAGGAGGAAGGGCTGGGCTGTTGGCCCTTGGCTGGAAAGAGGAAGGGCAGGAGGTTGGCTGGCACCATTGTCCTCACCAAAGGCAAGGTCCCAAATGCCAGAGTGTGAGTCACTGGTTCAGTCTTGGCTGTTCCCCAGCTCCCTCTGAGGGCAGCGGGAGGTCTGAGGGGGTACCCCGTCGCTGGGGTCAGGGTTTAGGGACAAGAGTGAAGGGGCAGGTGCTTCTAGGGAGATTCCATGGACAGTGGTAAAAAGGACCAAGGCAGGAAAGATGACTCCATGAACTGTCAGTTCCTTGAGTAAAGCAACGAGGAGTAGGTGGAGCTGAGGGGCATGCTGAGTAATGCCTCCACAGGGGAGGGCCAAAAATGAGGAGGACATGTGACCCTTGTGTGGCTCAAGGGCCTGTGAAGTCACTTTCTCCTGGCCTCAGCTTCTCAAGATGACCAGGTGGCCTCTTGCTGCAAGTTCCTTCTTGACGCATGACCAGACTTTTTGGACTTCATTCATTCAACAGCTACTGAGGAGGAAGAGGAGAATAAGGCACCATACTGCCCTCCTGCAATGCTCCCAGGAGGGTGGGAGACACTGACGCACTAATGGTTAACTGCTATTTAGTGGGTCAACATCATAGCATGTGGGGGTCCAGGGACAGAGAGATGTGGGGACATAGAGAGAGAGGTTGGCTCTGCTGGGTCATGACAGAGAGGGCTTTACAGAGGAGGTGGCGTTTCTTGAGCAAAGAATAGAGAGTGGCTGCAAGGAGTGAATGGGAAAGGACATTCCAGGCAAAGAGTAGTGGTATGCCAGGGCTGACTGAAGGAGGTGACTAAAGGAGGTTTGGAAAATGCCAGGCAAAACAGAGAAAGTCCCTGCAGAAGGGGATGGGTGCTATGACATATGTAAGAGGCGTAGCTGCCTTGGATGGGGAGGCTCAGCAGAGCCTCTATAGAATTTGCCAATCAGCTTGATGTTGGGTGAAGGGTGAGTGCGGATCCTGGTCTAATATAATGAGTGTCGGAATTAGGTATCCTGGGTTCAAGTCCAGCTTCTGTCACTGAACAGCTGCTGAGCTTGGGCTGGACCCTTAAACTCACCAAGCCTCAGTTTCCTTATCTGTTCAGTGGGGATCACTGTGACTCCAGGATTTTTGTAAAGAACAAATATGACAGTGCTTTGCAAGCTATAAAGAGCTCTGCAAACTCTAGGTGTCATTGGGGTAGCACCTAGCAGCAGCCCACTCCTGCGCTGATCTTTTGGAATACCATTTCCTGGGGAATGGCCGCAGAAGGCGGCTCCACCCAGTCAGGTTAATTTCCATGCAGAGGGTGATGTTTCCCGACCTTTCCCATACCCTCTGTACAGTCATCTTGTTTGGGACCAGCTACTGCCTGCCCAGTATCTTGGGGGCTTCTGTGGAGAGCTGGGAGTTAAAGGGACTAGAGCAGAGCATGGCTTCAGACCTGAGTGGGGAACTAGAGTACATTCTAGCGCTACTTCTGGGCCTTTGTGCCGTGAGTGCTGGGTCAGTGAAGCAGGAGAGATTAGGACCAGTGTACCTATAGTGGGACAGGGAAGGGACCCTATGGCTAAACAGAACAACAGGGCAGCAGGTGAGTGAGGCAAGGAGTCAGTTGGTGACACAGTCAGACCATGAGGAAGTGCAGAAGAAGAGAGGGTGAAAAATAGAAGAGTGAGGCAGAGAGAGTCAGACAGCACTCCCTGGGCCCCAGAAAGGACTCCTGAGGCTCTTACCCCCACCGCCCCACAACCTCCCAGCCTCCGTATCTCAGTTTTGCAGCTGCCTGAGGAGGTGAAGGCTGGAGGGGAGGAAGGGAAGGGGCTCGTGCCTCTTTACAGACCTGCCTGCCCTACAATATACAACATGGTAGCACGTTCAGTCCTTCCCAAACCCCCAGAGCCGGGGTCATCCTGGCTCAGCCTGGGCAGTGTCTTCAGAAGTCTGTG
Source organism: Trichechus manatus latirostris (assembly GCF_000243295.1). NCBI lineage: Eukaryota > Metazoa > Chordata > Mammalia > Sirenia > Trichechidae > Trichechus > Trichechus manatus. Next base: position 1,229,660 of record NW_004444233.1, on the reverse strand, counting down.
ACTCATCAGTTATTGGCCAGAGGTTGGGGCCGTGGCTCATTGCTGAGCTCAGGCCCTTACAGGGCCAAGGATGGGGGCGGTAGTCCTGAGCACCTGCTCTCTCTCTAAGCCCCTCATCTGTTCCTGTGGCCTTTGAGTCACCAATATGTCCCTTAGCAACATGTGATGCCTGGGCAGGGCCATGCCCAATGATTCAGCCTGGCTCTCTTCTTTGCACTGAGTAGGTGCCATAAATATTTGTTGAATGAAATTCTTGCCTCTGGTTGGGATTTTCCACCGCAGCCAAACAGAGCTGCTCCTGGCCAGCCAAGCACCTAGCCCATTGCTGCATCTGCCTTGCACATCGCAGACCATTTCTTCTCTTCCCCACCACACCCTGTTCCTCCTCATAGACAGCCCCTTTAGAGTATACCTCGAAACTGCTGTCTCTGCCCCCAGGTAAGTAAAGCACTACTGAAGAAAAAGAAGTAGGAAGACTTGTACTATCTGACCTCAGAACCTACTATATAGCTACAGTAGTCAAAACAGCCTGGTACTGGTACAAAGACAGACACGCTGACCAACGGAACAGAATGGAGAAGCCAGATGTAAATCCATCCACCTACGGTCACCTGATCTTTGACAAAGGCCCAAATTCCATTAAATGGGGAAAAGACAGTCTTTTTAACAAATGGTGCTGGCAAAACTGGATGTCCATCTATAAAAAAAAGAAACAGGACCCATACCTCACACCATCACAAAAACTAATTCCAAACGGATCAAAGACCTAAATATAAAACCAAAAACTGTAAAAATCATAGAAGAAAAAATAGGGTCAATGCTAGAGGCCCCAATACATGGCATAAATAGGATACACACCAGAAGTAACAATACACAAACACCAGAAGATAAGCTAGATAACTGGGATCTTGTAAAAATTAAACACTTATGCTCATCAAAAGACTTCACCAAAAGAGTAAAAAGAGAGCCTACAGACTGGGAAAAAATTGTTAGCTATGACAAATCTGACAAAGGTCTAATCTCTAAAATCTGTAGGAAAATCCAATACCTCTACAACAAAAAGACAAATAATCCAATTAAAACTGGGCAAAGGATATGAACAGACACTTCACCAAAGAAGACATTCAGGTGGCTAATAGACACATGAGGAAATGCTCAAGATCACTAGCCATTAGAGAAATGCAGATCAAAACTAAAATGAGATACAGTCTCACCTCGACATTACTGGCATGAATAAAAAAACCAGAAAATAACAAATGTTGGAGAGGCTACAGGAGCTTGGAATTCTTATGCACTGCTGGTCAGAATGCAAAATGGTACAACCATTTTGGAAAACGATATGGCACTTTTTTAAAAAGCTAGAAATAGAAATACCATGCAATCCAGCAATCCCATTCCTAGGAATATATTCTGGAGAAATAAGAGCTGTCACACAGATAGATATATGCACACCCATGTTCATTGCAGCATTATCCACAATAGCAAAAAGAAGGAAACAACCTAAGTGCCCATCAGCAGATGAATGGATAAACTAACTATGGTACATACACGCAGTGGAGTACTAAGCAACAATAAAGAACAATGGTGAATCTGCGAAGCATCTCACAACATGGATGAATCTGAAGGGCATTATGCTGAATGAAATAAGTCAATCACAAACGGACAAATACAGTATGAGACCACTATTATAAAAACTCACGAGAAGGTTTACACATAGAAAGAAACAATCTTTGTTGGTTACTAGGGAGGGGAAGTATGGGGAGGGAACAACACTAACTAGACAATAGTGGTAACTTTGGTGAAGGGTAAGACAGTACACAATGCTGGGGAAGTCCGCACAACTTGACCAAGGCAAGGTCATGGAAGCTTCACAGACACATCTAAACTCCCTAAGGGACTGAATTACTGGGCTGAGGGCTTGGGACCATGGTCTCAGGGGACATCTAGCTCAATCGGCAAAACAGTTTATAAAGAAAATCTTCTACATCCTATTTGATGAGCAGCATCTGGGGTCTTAAAAGCTTGTGAGTGACCATCTAAGATATTCCACTGGTCTCACCCTCTCTGGAGCAAGGGAGAATGAAGAAAACCAAAGACACAAGGGAAAGATTAGTCTAAAGTACTAATGGGCCACAACTACCACAGCCTCCACCAAACTGAGTCCAGCACAACTAGATGGTGCCCGTCTACCACCACCAACTGCTGTGACAAGGATCACAATAGAGGGTCCTAGACAGAGCTGGAGAAAAATGTAGAACAAAATTCTAACTTACAAAAAAAGACCAGATTTACTGGTCTGATAGAGACTGGAGAAACCCCAAGAGTATGGCCCCAGACATCCTTTTAACTCAGTGCTGAAGTCACTCCTGAGGTTCACCCTTCAGCCAAAGATTAGACAGCCCCATAAAACAAAATGAAACTAAAGTGGCACACCAGCCCAGGGGCAAGGACTAGAAGGCAGGAGGGGACAGGAAAGCTGGTAATGGGGAACCCAATGTCAAAAAGGGAGAGTGCTGACATGTCATGGGGTTGGCAACCAATGTCACAAAACAATATGTGTATTGATTTTTTTTTTTATTGTGCTTTAGGAGAAAGTTTACAGCTCAAGTTAATTTTTCATACAAAAATTCATACACATATTGTTTTGTGACATTAGTTGCAATCCCCACAATGTGACAGCATACTCCCCCTTTCCACCCTGGGTTCCCTGTGTCCATTCAACCAGTATCTGTCCCTTCCTGCCTTCTCATCCTGCCTCCGGACATGAGCTGCCCATTTGGGCTCATATATCTGATTGAACTAAGAAGCACACTTCTCTCATGAATTACTTTTTGTTTTATAGTCCTGTCTAATCTTGTCTAAAGAGAGGGCTTTGGGAATGGTTTTAGTTCTGGGTTAACAGAGCTTCCAGGCGCAATAGTTTCAGGGGTTCCTCCAGTCTCTGTCAGATCGTGAAGTCTGGTCTTTTAACGTGAATTTGAGTTCTGCTCTGCACTTTTTTCCCACTTTGTCTGGGACTCTCTGTTGTGTTCTGTGTCAGGGCAGTCATCGGTGGTAGCCGGGCACCCTCTAATTCTTCTGGTCTCAGGCTGGTGGAGTCTCTGGTTTATGTGGTCCTTTAGTCTCTTGGGCTAGTATTTTCCTTGTGTCTTTGGTGTTCTTCATTCTCTTTGTTCCAGGTGGGTTGGGACCAATTGATGCATCTTAGATGTGTGTATTAATTGTTTAATGAGAAACTAATTCACTCCGTAAACCCCCATCTAAACTACAATTAAAAAAACGAACCAACCTGCTGCCTCTGGAAGTGTTCTCCTCAGCCCCGCCCCCTCAGAGTCCATCCTCTGCCTGAGTGCTCTGGGGGCCCCTCCAGCATGTGCTTACTGACCTCTGCTTTCTGTTTATTCATTGTTTTCTCTTCTTCTGTGTATCTGTCAGTGGAGGGAATAGGCTCTGAAGAGTTGATTCTGGCTCATGGCTACCCCATGTGTGCAGAGTGGAACTGCTCCATAGGATTTTCAAAGCTGCATGTAACCTTTCAGAAGCAGATCACCAGGCCTGTCTTCCGAGACGCCTCTGGGTGGGTTCAAACCGCCAACCCTTTGCCTAGTAGTCAAGTGCTTAGCCGTTTGCACCACCCAGGGGCTCCCTTTTGCGTGTGGCTGTGTGCAGTAAAAGAGCCAGCTCCTGCAGACAAGGTAAGCCTTTGTGAGACTGGGACTTCGGGGCTCAAGAGGAAGGGGGTTCTCTCATAGGTCAGGTGACTACACTTTCTGGGTTGTAGTCACCAGGCAATCCTAGCTTTCACTCGTTGCCCTGGACTAACTATTTAATAATACCATAAGTGGTATGGCCACCCTAATAAGAGCAGCCGCCTCAGATCTCCAGGGCATAGGGAACTGAGTTCATGCCTTGCCTACAGGGCCCAGAAATGTAACTCAGCCAGATCCACACTTCGTCCCTCTTGAAGATGGTGCTGAACAGGGGCAGATTATCCAATAAGCAAGGTAAGCTCAGTACTTACCTTGCTTTATCAGATCATCTGTAGTGAAATTGTTCACTACAGATTAGTAAGTAACCACAAGTAAGCCCATGCTTGCTGTCATGGATTGAATTGTGTCCCCAAAAAATATCTGTCAACTTGGCTGTGTCATGATTCCCAGTATTGTATAATTGTGTACCATTTTGTAATCTGATGTGATTTCCTTATGTGTTATAAATTCAATCACTATGATCTAATAAGATTGGATTAGCAGCAGTTATACTGATGAGGTATACAAGATTGGATAGTGTCTTCAGCCAATCTCTTTTGAGATACAAAAGAGAGAAGCGAACAGAGACACATAGGAACCTCATACCATCAAGAAAGCAGTGCCGGGAGCAGAGCACATCCTTTGGATCTGAGGTTTCTGCACACAGAATCTCCCAGACCAAAGGAAGATTGATGACAGGGACCTTCCTCCAGATCCGACAGAGAGAGCATTCCCCTGCAGCTGATGCCCTGAATTTAGACTTGTAGCTTACTGGACTGTGAGAGAATAAACTTCTCTTTGTTAAAGCCATCCACTCGTGGTCTTTCTGTTATAGCAGCACTAGCGAGTGGTATTTCTGTTATAGCAGCACTAGATTACTAAGATATTTACCTTGCTTACTGGGTCACCGCCCCTGTCAGGGAATGTAAATTTGAAAACAGGCTTTGATTTTGTAGGAAGGTGCTGTGGGGTTGGGAGAGAGACAGATGCCAACCATACCTAGAAGTAGAATGTTTGATGTGGTAAAAAAAAAAATGTGAAATGCATAAAGAGCACTTAGGCCCTGCCATAAGTGCTCTCCACCCATTACTTGGTGGGAGTGGGGGAGTTATTAGCATCCTCATTTTGTAGATAAGGAAAGTAGGGCACAGAGAAGTTAAGTGGCTTGTCCAAATCCAGGTAGTTTGGCTCCAGCATCTGCTTTCTTAGCTACTCTACTATCAACAGCATTCCTGTGTACCAGCAATTACTCCTTAGAAAATATATCAGAAGGGGAAGATACAGTCATAATAGCCATCAGAGGTGCTAGCATTTCCCAACTCAGTGCCCTGCTTTGCCACCTGTATACCATAGCAGCTGTTCTTATGCCCAGAGTCTCACAAAGATCCTTACACCACTGACAACAGGGATCCCAGCCTTGGCCTAGGGCTCAAATGGAAAGAAAGGCTGCTTAGCGAGAACATGTTCTGTCCACAATGACTTGGTTTACACAAGTGCAACTCTGCACACAGCCAGACACAGCCAGAATCTTCTTAAAGTCATAGTGCCATCTCAGAGAGGGCCTTTGACTTAACACTTTCATAATTACAAGGTCCATGTGGGGAGTTGCTCCTGAACAAAAGGACAGAGGGCCCTGTATGAGTATTGCAGCTACTACTTCCTGCCAGAAAGAACCCCCCTGTGCCACTGGGAAGCCTGGGTTCCTGAGAGCATCCGTGGTGCCTCCCAAATGCCTGCAGGACCGACCCAGGGAGAGGAGACAGCTGCATCATCTTGGTTTGCTAGCAGAGTGCATGTATTATGGTTTCTCACATCAGTTTAGGAATTTCTCCAGGGCAGAGACAATATCTCCTCTGGACATGTTTCCAGGGCACCAAATAGCGCTCTGAAAGGAACAGGCTGCTAGTTGGTCAATTAACTAAGCTATGACCTATGAACCTCTCTCCAGAAGAGGTGGAAGGAAATGACATTTATTGAGCACATTTCATGCACACTTTCACATGAGCCCTGGTGGCGCAATGGTTAAGAGGTTGTCTGCTAACAAGAGGCTGACAGTTCAAATCCACCAGCCGCTCCTTGGAAACCCTATGGAGCAGTTCTACTCCATCCTGTAGGGTTGCTATGAGTTGGAATTGACTCAATGGCAATCGGTTTGGTTTTTAGTTTTGTTTTGTTTTTCACATGCCATTTCATTTAATCCTCACAGTAACCTTATGGAGTATTGTTATGAGGCACTGAGGAGCTAAGGAACTTGTAGTAAGTAGTATGGCTGGGCCTTGAGTCCAAGGCTTTTGGCTCCAAAACCCACAGTCTTTCTACTATATTACGCTACTTCCGTGGTAGGACAACATCTTTTGCAGTCTTGCCGAAGAGACCAAAAGTTAGATGGGGTATGAGTTAAGGTATGCCCTCAAGAATAATAGGATGGCACCCACAGTGGGACACTCTCCCCTACAGGATGAGAAAACCCCTAGGCAGATGGGACTTGGGGATAATGGGGTGGGGAGAGAGTCAGGACTTCTAAAACTTGGTGACTTCCTCAGGCATGCCACTAGCAGCAGGGTGCCGGAAACCCATCAGACTAAGCTCATGCCAGAGTGCTCTTTAAGTAGTATGATCCCAGCAAGGCCTGCCCTGGCCCTGCCAGCTGTAAGATGTCTCTTAGATGGAGCTCTTCCTTTCTGTTTTCTAAGGTATTATCCAAGTCCACGAGTCCCTGGGTCTCGCAAATGGTTAAGCACTCAACTACTAGCTGAAAGATTGGCCATTCGAACACACCCAGACAGGCCTGGCGATCTGCTTCGGAAAGGTTACATTCAGCCTTGAAAACCCTAATTCTACTCTGCATACATGGGGTCGCCATGAGTTGGAGTTGACTCAATGGCAACTAACAGCAACATCCAAGTCCAAGCCATCTTTACATCACACCTAAATTATTGCAATAGCCCTTCACTCTGCTTCTAGCCACCCTTCCCTCCCATCCAACTGGAGCCTGCTCTGAGCCTGTCTACAGGAAGGGAGGGCCCCACAGGTAGACTTGGACTGATGACTTTCTCAGCCCAGGGACTACTGCTCCTAAGGACTGAGATTAAACCCACAGCTCCTCTCACCTGGGCCAAGTTAAATGCCAGGGATGCTGATAGAGTAAACAGGAAGGAGGGAATTTGGATTTGATCCCGAAGGCTGGGCCTGAGGGATCAGCCTGTGCTCTGTAAGGAAAGCTAGATGGCCCCTGTTGGTACCTCTCTCCTTTCCTGTCCCAGCTGTCTCTCTGTTCTTATGCAACTCCCTGTGGCTTTTGCAGGAGTGGAGGTTTGCCTGGAGCAGGATTGGGTGAGAACAGAGGGAATAGAGAGGGCGTGCACTGGGCCTGGGGGTAGGGACCATCCTGGCCATGGGCCACGGAGGGAAGGGCCTAAGCAGCCAGAGCAGCACTTACTGAACTCTTACCACATGCCAGGTGTGGTGCTAAGCACTTTATGTATGTCATTTCTCTGAATCCTCACACCTACCTAGGGGTTGTTGTCAACTGCCTTGAGTTGACTCTGACTCATGGTGACCTTATGCACAACAGAATGGAATGTCATCCTCAAGGTCGCTGGCATGTTTGAGTCTATCGCTGTGGCTGTTGTGTCAATCCATCTCATCAAGGGTCTCCCACACCCTCGCTGGCCCTCTGCTTCACCAAACATGATGTCCCGAGGATGTGTCCAAAGCAAGCAAGTCACACAAGGTTCTGTTGTAATCCATAGGGCTTTCATTGGCTAATTTTTGAAAGTAGATGCTCAGGCCTTTCCTCCTAGTACCTAAGGGGTAGGCACTCCTATTACCCGCTTTGTGTTGATGGGGAAGCTGAGGCTTAGCAGAGACTCAAATCCAGATCTGTCTGACTCCCAAGCCAGTGTCCTTGCCCACTACATCAGAGAGGGAGCATCTGAGCAGGGAGAGCTAGAGAGCCCAGGGAACTTGGGCAGGGCAGGCCTGGCCCAGTGTTGAGATCACTGCTGCCCTGGCTCCCCACTCCCATGGCCCTTCAGCCTGCCACCCAACTGCACACTCTCCTGTTCGGTGGACCTGTATCTTCCAGGCATCTTCCTGCCATACTCTTTCTTCTAGTGAAACCTGCTCTCTAGAAGCAGCCTGATTGTTCACATTGAGGTAAAAGTGATTCACAAGGCAGGTGAAGTACTCTAGAAAGAGCGCCATGCTTGGAAGACCTGGCTCAGAGTCCTCCCTGTGCCACTTACTAAATGGAGGGTGATAAGTTGGGAGAAACAAGCACTGGTGGTGCAGGGGTTAAGCACTCAGCTGCTAATGGAAAGGTCGGTGGTTCAAACCCACCAGCGACTCCGCAGGACAAAGATGTAGCAATCTGCTTCCATAAAGATTACAGCCTTGCAAACCCCATGGGGCAGTTCTACTCTGTCCTGTAGGGTTGCTATGAGTCAGAATCGACTGAACAGCACACAACAACAAAGTGGGAGAAAGAGCCTAGAACACTGCCTGGCACATAGTAGGTGCTCATTAAAATTTTCTTCTGGAAAAACAAAGATCAGAATGATGATGGTTGAACAACATGATGAATGTAATTAATGTCACTGAACTGTACACGTGAAGACTGTAGAAAAGGCAAATGTTTTGTGAGCTATATATTTACTACAATTAAAAAACAAAGACAAAAACCCCCCAAACAAACAACAGCAAACAACCAGAGGTCATAACCTTACCTCACAGGTCGGTCATAGGCTGGATGAACATTCTGTATATAAAAGCTCTTTGGAAACTATAAAGTTACTTAATTGTAAGAGTATTAGTATGATCTCAGGAATGTCTGTGCTTTATGAGACAGCCAAGGGATGAGGCCTTGACTGGCTGAGGAATTTTCCTGGGCACAGAAAGACCTTACTAATTCTCTAGAAACACATTGAAAATCCCACAACTTGCCTCTGGCTGCCTCCTCATGAAGGCGGAAGCCAGGCTGAGATGGCAAAACTCCTCACAAGGAAACCCAAGCCTGGATCCCTTGGAACTTCAGAGAATTCCCCAACGAGCAGAAAGACTTGTTTTCAAAGGTTGCACCTTAGCCTTAAGTGGCTGGGAGGCTGTTCCCCAGAAAGGGGCTTGCTGTGATTGCATAGGGGTTTCCAGATAGTGCCACCCCAGCTCTGTAAACTGGCTCCCGCAGATCAGAGGACAGACAGACAGACAGGAGAGCAATGGGAAGGGGCTGTGGGTTGCATACTGTACATGGAAGACACATCTATTTATATTTCCCTTAATTCCTGCCAGGCACTTTACTCCCAAGCTAACGCTCTGGATGGCACCAAGAACTAGCTATTTTACAGTTGAAAGCACTCATGCTTCAGGAGTGGAAATCTCTTGCCCAGGTCACACCACTCTGAAGAGGTAGAGTGGGGATTTCAATCCAGCTCTGTCTGATCCAGCATCCAGGTTCTGTCTGTTAAGTGGTGTGGCTTCCAAAGTAGGATCATCTTTTAAAGCAAAGACACTCGTATGTGTACACATGTGTACATAAAAATATGTACACACAAACAGTGAGTGGTGTGGGTATACACCCACACTGAGGGTGGACCCAGGGTTAACCTGTATGTCTCAGAACAAACCAGTTCTTTTAAACAATCACAATTTCATGAATAAATGTCTAATGTAGCAGGAGGTCTTATAATAGGGAAATACAAACCCCAAACTGTAACAATAAACAAATAGGTGGTTTTCCTGATATGTGTGTGTATGTGTGTGTGTATAAATGATAAGGTATAATTTGTAAAAACTAAGAGTAGATATTGTGCTAGTGATATGCTGTTAATTAATACTATCTAAGTAACTATGCTATCATGAGGACCACTTAAAAGTGCTAAAATAATGTCAGGTTTTAAAATTTTTTACCAAATTAACAGAAGATTAAAACACAATGGAAATATTTCAAAAATTTTGTAAACATTTCACTGAGTTCAGAACAGTGCATCTATTTTATTAATTAAACTGGTTTGGGACTTAAACCCTTTTTTATTGCCTTCATGCTTTGAAGCTGCCATCAGATTTCCTTAGGGCTTGGGCAGCAGCGCTCTGCCACTAGGCTGGTTTCTGCCATAGTGTGTTTAGAAGGACAATGTCCCTCTCCAAGTTCACCCTGATCCACTGTGGGTGAAAGACGATGTCAGGGAGGCATTTTTGTTGTTGTTTTTGAGAATATACACAGCAAGACACACACCAATTCAACAGTTTCTACATGTACAATTTAGTGATGGTGATTACATTCTTTAAATTGTGCAGACATTCTCACTTTCCTTTTCTGAGTTGTTCCTCCTCCATTAACATAAATGCACTGCCCCCTAAGGTTCCTATCTAATCTTTCAGGTTGCTGTTGCTAACTTAATCCCATATAGATAGTTCTTAAAAAAGCGTAACACTCAAGGCAGACTTTTTTACTAGTCGAGCTGAACTATTGCTCAGTTTCAGGATGATTTCACAGGATATTTTTTCTTTAAGGTTTAAAGATTTTTCTCAAAGTAATAGTTTCAGGGGTTCATCCACCCTCCATGGCTCTAGAAAGTCTAGAGTCCATGAGAATTTGAAATTCTGTTCTGCATTTTTCACTTTTGATCAGGATTCTTCTATGGAATCTTTGATCCAAATGTTCAGTAATGGTAGCCAGGCAACATCTAGTTCCTCTGGTCTCATGGCAAAGGAGGCAGTTGTTCATGGAGTCAATTAGCCACCTATTCCATTTCCTCCTCCTATTCCTGACTCTCTTTCTTCTTCTGTTGCTCCAGGCGAATAGAGACGAATTGTTGTGCCTTGGATGGCTACTTGCAAGCTTCTAAGACCCCAGACACCATGCAACACACTAGGAGGTAGAACAAAAGCACTAAACATGTTATTAGGCCAATTAACTGGGATTTCCATGAAACCATGACCCTAAATCTCCAAACCAAGGAACCAAATCCCCTGAGGTGTTTGGTTGTACATAAGCAGCCTCATTTTTAATGTGACCTACAGTGAGAAATACATTTTGTATTTCAATCCTGAACACATAAACAAATGTATCTAACTGAAACAAAAGTTGCATGAAGCAATACCTAGCCTCACTCAATGTGTTGCGCTCTGATATTTTCATGTCCAGAGCTACTCAGATGTGGTGGGTAGACCAGTGCCATCTGTGAATTGCTTGTTACCAGTCAGCAAGGAGATAACTGCAGAAATTAAGATGAAGTGTTTAGTACAGGAAAAGACGTTCTACACTGATAGCCATCAGGGAATGAAATATCACTTCACATCCACTAGGATGGCTACAGTTCCCTTGGTAGTGTAAACAGTTAACACATTTGGCTGCTAACTAAAAGGCTGGAGGCTCAAGTCCACCCAGAGGCACCTCAGAAGAAAGGCCTGTTAACTTCCAAAAAACCAGCCCATGAAAGCCCTATGGAGAGCCATTTTACTCTGACACATGAGGTCACCATGAGTTGGAACTGAATTATGGCAACTGGTACTGGTAGGATGACTACAGTTAAAAAGGCAGATAATAGCAAGTGTTGGTGAGGCTATGGAGAAATTGGAACTTCCATTCACTGTTGGTGGGAATGTAACAGCTGCTGTGGAAAACAGTTTAGCAGTACCTTAAAAAGTTAAACATTGATCTGCATCCCACTTTGGTGAGTGGCGTCTGGGGTCTTAAAAGCTAGCAAGCGGCCATCTAAGATGCACCAACTGGTCCCAACCCACCTGGAGTAAAGGAGAATGAAGAACACCATCGACACAAGGAGAGTATTAGCCCAAGAGACAGAAAGGGCCACGTAAACCAGAGACTTCATCAGCCTGAGACCAGAAGAACGAGATGGTACTCAGCTACCACCAGTGACTGCCCTGACAGGAAACACAACAGAGTCCCTGATGGAGCAGGAGAAAAGTGGGGTGCAGAACTCAAATTCTAGTAAAAAGATCAGACTTAATGGTTTGATTGAGACTGGAGGGACCCTGGAAGGCATGGCCCCCGGACTCTCTGTTAGCCTAAAACTAAAACCATTCCCAAGGCCAACTCTTCAGACAAAGATTAGACTGGACTATGGGACATAAAATGATACTCGTGAAGAGTGTGCTTCTTAGCTCAAGTAGATACATGAGACTAAATGGGCAGCTCCTGTCCAGAGGCGAGATGGGAAGGCAGAAAGGGTCAGAAGCTGGTTGAATGGACACAGGAAATCTGGGGTGGAAAGGAGGAATGTGCTGTCACAGTATAGGGAGAGCAACAAGGGTCACATAACAATGTAAGTATAAATTTTTGTATGAGAGACTAACTTGAATTGTAAACTTTCACTTAAAGCACAACAGTTAAAAAAAAAAAAGTTAAACATTGAGTTACCATATGGCCTAGCAATTCCACTCCTGGCTAAATATCCAAGGTAATGGAAACACATATCCGCACAAAAACTTGTACACGAATGTTCATAGCAGTATTATTCATCATTGTCAAAAAGTGGAAACAACTCAAATGTTCATCAACTGATAAATAAGTAAACAAATTGTGGTATATCCATACCAACCAAAAAACAAACCTGTTGCCATTGAGTCGATTCTGACTCATAGCGACCCTATAGGACAGAGTAGAACTGCCCCATAGGGTTTCCAAGGAACGGCTGGTGCATTTTTAACTGCCGATTTTGGGTTAGCAGCAGAGCTCTCAATAGAATATTATTCAGCCACAAATAAATAAATAAGTAAAGCACTGATATAAGGATGTACCTTGAAAACACGATGTTGAGTAAAAGAAGCCAGTCACAAAAGACCACCTATTGTATGACTTCATTTATAGGAAATGTAGAGAATAGGCAAAATATAGAGACAGAAGGTAGATGGGTGGTTGCCTAGGGTGGGAGCACTTGGAGGAAAACAGGGAGTGACTTCTAGTAGGTACAGGATTTCTTTTTAGGGTGATGAAAATGTTCTAAAATTGATTATGGTGATGGATGTGCAACTCTGAATATACTAAAAAACACTGAATTGTACACTTTAGATGAGTGAATTATATGGTATATGAGTTATATCTCAATAAAGCTTTTTTTTTTTTTAAAGAAAACAGCGTTCAGAAACTTGTAAAACAATTTGACATTGCTATGGCTTACAAGTAATTCATTTCCTTATATTTTACAAAAAGTATTAATCTATAATGGATTGGAATAAATTTTTTTTTTAAAAAAAGGCACATATATCCTTTCTGACTGATCACTCGAAAAGCACTGTTCTAATATATTCATTACTTTAAACATTTTTCAGCCTTAAGACACTAAATTGATTGCATTATCACTAATGAAGATAATTGTGATAATTGCAGTTGGCCAGGATTTAATTCTTCCTGGATCAACAATCAATGCTTATGGAAGCAGCAGTCAAGAAATCAAAAGATGTATTGCACTGAGCAAATCTGTTGCAAAAGATCTCTTTAAAATGTTAAAAAGCAAAGATTGCACCTTGAGGACTAAGGTGCACCTTACCAAAGCCCTGGTCTTTTCCATTGCCTCATATGTGTGCGAAAGCTAGACAATTAAAAAAGAAAAGACCAAAGAAGAAGTGACGCATTTAAACTGTGGTATTGCCAAAGAATATTGAATATACTGTGGACTGCCAGAAGGAAGAACAAACCTATCCTGGAGTAAATACAGCCAGAATGCTCCTTAGAAGCAAGGATAGCACGTCCTTTAGGCATGTCATCAGGAGAGACCAGTCGCTGGAGAAGAACATCATGCTTAGTAAAGTAGAGGGTCAGCAGAAAAGAGGGAGACCCTCAATGAGATGGACTGACACAGTGGCTGCAACAATGGGCTCAAATATAGCAACAATTGTGAGGATGGCACAGGACCTGGCAATGTTTCATTCTGTTATACACAAGGTCATTATGAGTCAGCCAACTCCATGGCACCTAACAAGAACAACAATGGGTTATGAGCTGTAGCTTGAAAATTACTGCCCTGGAGCACAGTACCCAGCAGGTAAAGGTCAGTCTCTTTAACAAACCATCAGTCAGTGGCTGTCTTCAGAATAACTAAAGACTCTAACCCATGATCTTACTTCTACCCACCCCTCATCTATTACCATGCTCCACACAATCATTCCATTCCAATCGTACTCAACAGCACACTTTCCTTGGACATGCCAAGCTAGTGCCGCTTCCAGTGTCTTTGAAAATGAAATTTCTTCGGCCAAGAATGATGATGTTTCAATGCTACCGACCTGGAAAACACCTCTGTTATTCTCCAAGATGCAGCTCAGGCATCACCTTCTCTGAAAGTAGATACAGGTACCTACTTCCTTTTTGCTCCTCTTTCCCCAAGACCATAAAAGCAATCATTACACAATTATGCAAATATGGGTTTGTGGGTCTGTCCGCCTCAGTAGTCCATGGACTTCTGGAGGGCAGGTGCAACCTTTTGTTCATGTTTGCATTCTGGAACTCACCAAGGGCCAGATACATGATCAGCGTTCACAGCATAAATGTGGGATAGTTCACTCCAGTTTTTGTAAAAATCAGAATACTCGCTGTCTCCCATATCAAGGCACAGAGCCAGGTAGGGCCCCCTTCAAGTAAAATCCTACCCATCCGCATCCTTGGCCTGGACCCCAACTCTCCTTTCCCTTGTGTTTCTGAGCCACCTCACTCAGCACCTTGAGTTTCGATGATGACCTCTGTTTCTTTGCTACTAACTTATATGTCTTTCCTTCTTTATATCACTCACCTGGGTACCTACTGCATCTCACTTCTCTTTCTGTTTCACTGATCATATCTGGGGCTACAATCTGTACTATGTCCAGGTGTCTTTGATGCAGGCAATTCTTATTTTGCATTGTGCCTCTCAGAAACATTAGTTTCTAATCATGGTACTCAAAGGAGGATCTTCCTTTTGTTTTGTTTTGTTTTCCTTTCCCAATTTGGTCTGATTTTGATGTCCATCTGCACCCCAGGCTAGATGTATATTATACTTATGATGTATACTGTGCTAATCTTGTTTTTTCTCTCTGTGTATCTACACACACACTCATATACACACACTCACACTCATACACACTTACACCCACACACAATCGGGTGACCATTTAGCACTATTAAAATGTAAAAAAGGTCAGATTACTCATGACTTGAAGCAAGCAGCACAAACAAACCAAGGGAGACAAGCCAGCTAAAACCACATTGTTGAATAATTTAGAAAGGCAGAAAAAAGCAGGTGGAACTAAGCCCCATTTGGCCAAGATTTAGTACAAATTAGAGGTAACCCACATTTCATTACTATCAGCCACTTTTGAGCTGAGTTGATGCTGAATTTATGTTTCTTCCACAGTAACAGAGCAGTATGGTACAGTTGTTAGGAGCAAGAGCTCTGGGAGTGGACTGTATGGATTCCTTTACTGGCTCTGTTATTTACCAGCTGTGTGATCTTAGGCAAGTTTCTTAACTTCTCTGTGCTCCCGTTTCCTTCCTGTAAACTGGGAATAAAAATAGTACACATCCCATATGGCTGTTGTGCGGGTTAAATGAGTTGAACAGAAAACAGTGCCAGGTTTATAGTACCAAGCCCATTGCCATCGAGTCGATTCTGACTCACAGTGACCCTATAGGACAGAGTAGAACTGCCCATAGGGTTTCTAAGGAGTGGCTGGTGGATTCAAACTGCCAACCTTTTGGTTAGCAGCCAAACTCTCAACCACTGTGCCACCAGTGTTTGGCTTATAGAAGGTCCTCAAAAAATGTTAGGTGTATTTAACTACCTTCGCATACCTACTCCACATGTGCTCAATAAAGCTAAAGATCCGAGAAAAAGGGGCGCGGGGCAAGAACTGATATCACATGCCAAGCTTGTGCCAGGCCCTCCTTGTGCGAGATGCCTGATGCCTTATTCAGTTTGCACAATGACCGTATTTTATAACAAAGTTAGGCTCAAAGATGTTAGATAAAAAAATAACAAAGAATGCTACTGCCCAAAGTAGGGTGAAACAATTAGTCATTTAAAGTTATATCAACAATTCCTCTCGCCCAAGGTCAAAGTGCAAATTAGTAGGAGGTGATGCCTAACTACCCATCCAAGGATGGGAAAATGCTGGCCACAGCTGTTCCCGCCCATACTTTTGTTCCAGTTGTAGAGAACCTTCACCTGTTCCTCTCGTTTTAGCCTTTAAGCCTATAAAAGATTCTGTTGAGGAGGGAATTTTAATGTCCCCGATTGTAGATGGGGACCTGGGTCAAGTCAGGCAGCCAGTGAGTGACAGAGCAGTCATTGGAACTCATGTCTTTTGACAACCACGAGACTGTTGACCACGAACAGTCCCACCCAGATCACTGCTGCAGTGGTGCCGACAGTTCAGATTTGTGCAGGGCCATGGTCAGTTTTCAAGGGAGGACACACACACTCCCTCAGTGTCATGTTCAGCCAAGAATGTGCTACACTTGGGCCCTGTCTTAGTCACCTAGTGCTGCTCTAATACCACAAGTGGATGGCTTTCACAAAGAGAAGTTTATTCTCTCACAGTCCAGTAGGCTACAAGTCCAAATTCAGGGCGTCAGCTCCAGGGGAATGCTTTCTCTGTCGGCTCTGGAGGACAGTCCGAGTTACCAATCTTCCCTTGGTCTGGGAGCATCTCAGCACAGAAACCTCAGGTCCAAAGGACACGCTCTGCTCCTGGCACTGCTTTCTTGGTAATATGAGGTTCCCATGTGTCTCTGCTCGCTTCTCTCTTTTATATCTCAAAAGAGATTGGCTGAAGACACTATCCAATCTTGTAGACCTCATCAGTGTAACTGCTGCTAATCCATCTTATTAAATCATAGTGATTGAATTTACAACACATAAGGAAATCACATCAGATTACAAAATGGTACACAGTCATACAGTACTGGGAATCATGACCCAGCCAAGTTGACAGATATTTTTAGGGGACACAATTCAATCCATGACAGGCTTCTAGGGCAGCTGGGTCAGGAGGTGAGTCAAGTCACCTCTTCATAGCCCCTGTGATGGTTATTTTAAGTGTCAACTTGGCTAGGCTATGGTGCTCAGTTGTTTTGGCCAAACAATAGACTAGTTGCTGTTATAGAGTAGTTACAGTTACATGTCATTAAGTCAGTCAGCCTTAAGTAAAGCAGATTACCCTCCACCATGTGGGTAGGCCTCAGTCAATCCACTGAAGGCCTTAAGAGCAAAAAGGCAGTTTCCCTAGGGTGTTTTCTGCCTCTAGACTATAAACATTCAGCCCTATTAACAAATATTTTGGCAGAACTCTCACTTCACTCTTCCCATGGCCTGACCTATAGATTTTGGGACACAAGCCTACAGGAATCTCCAGTCTGTCACCTGACCTTGGGATCTTGGACTTGCCACTCCCCCACAATCCCATTAGACAATTCCTTGAAGTAAACCTCTCTCTGTATCCGTCACCATGAGTCAGAATCTACTGGACGACAACAGGTTGGTTTTGGTTTCTATCTATCATCTATCTGTCTGTCTATCTATCATCTCTCATTCAATATGTGTATCTCTATCTATGTCTACCTATACCTGTCTATATCTATCTACATCTGTATTCACTAGTTCTGTTTGTCTAGAGAAACTTTACTAAGGCAGCCCCCTTCCCTCCTGGTAAGTTTCTCCCTTGGGAACTCTTGGTGGCCTTTCCCACCAGTGGATCCCATGTGGGAACAAGTCAGCTCACTAGAGAAGTTCTAATAATCTTCAGCTTGAAAAGGGGAAGGATGGGGTTATTGATCCCTTTTCTCCTAGTTGACACTCAATACATATTTGTTAAGTTTCATTTCACTGAGTCTGATTCCAAGCCCAAGAATTTCTCATGAGTCACATAAAATCTGAATCTGCTTGTGGCAATTCAAATAACTTTTACTTACTCCTTACAGGTGACTGAATCATCTATACAAATTGCTCAACTGAGTGAGTTTTAAGTGAAAAATGTAAACGTCCTTAGCTTAAGCCTGGGTTTCACCTGGTGACAGTGTCATTGTTTTGTTACCCCCATCCATTTGCCCTCCACTAAAACATAAGCACCTTGAGAGCAGGAATGATGATCTTTTCACTATTACCCTCCAGTGTCCAACACAGAACCTGGCATATAGTAGAAGCTAAATGAATTTTGCTTGATGGATGAAGGTATGAATGGATGGGTGGAAGGGCAGATGATGGATGGACAAATGGCCAGATAGACACACAGATGTCTGGATCCATAGCAGAGAGATGAATATATGGCCAGTATTGATGGTGCCACATGGAGATGCAGTTGTTAACTACTTACTCATGAGGACGTTCATGAGCTAAATGTTTGCTAAACTAAACTGGAAGAAAATCTCAGCTATTTATTGGCTTTGAAAATAGAAATGTCAGTTAAGCAAGTAAGATCTTAACTTGCATGTTGTTGTTAGTTGCTGTCGGGTTGGTTTCGACTCATGGCAACTTTGTGTATAACAGAATGAAACATTGACCAGTCCTGTACCATCTTCATGATTTTTGGTATGTCTGAGTCCATGGTCACAGTTATTGTGTCAATCCATCTCATTGAGGGTTTCCCTCCTTGTTTTTGCTAGCTTGTATATTAGCTAATTGCTTTTCCTTGCTGCCATTTAGGTAGCTTTATTTTTCAGCAATGGCACGTGTTTCCAGATGATATGACTAACATCCTAGCCAAACCTCCAGCTACAGCAACTGCCCAGATCTGACTCAGTACCAGGGATTTGGCTCCTTTTCAGCCCCCAGCAGCCTCACTACCCCCTAAGACGTGTCACTGTGCTTCTGCTCCCAACACAGAATTCCCAGGCCAAAGAAGACTATTTCTGCTCCTCCAGAGCTACCCTTACTCTCGTGATAGGTCAGAGATCCTTTAAGAGTAGACTGTCCTCAGGCAGGGCTATGAGTAATGCCCCAAGTTGCCTATTCCCAGACTTGGTAGCAAACCTGCTAGAGGGGGGCACCTTTATCCCTGCTGCTTCCTTGGTGGCCTTCTCTGTTGGGCCTGACAAGTCTCTGTCAGCTCCGCTGTCTGCCCTGAGTCCGATGTCCCTAAGTCATATGGGCCCTGGCCAGCTGTCCCACATTTATTCCTGCTCCTGCCACTCCACCCTGACCTGGTCTCTACCTGTCTTCTTGTTACTCAGGTCTACCTGTCTGCCCTGATTCAGCTCAGTACTGCACAAGGTCCAGGATGCAGATAATTTGTTCTAACTGATAGAATGTTCTGATTAGTACCAAATTAAAATTTTCCTGGTGGTATTTCCACCTATTGGTCCTATTTCCAGTCCCTGGGACAAAATGGAATAAGTCTACTCCATCTTTTGCATGAGGGTCTTCCCAGTGTTTGAAGAGGACTTTGAATTAAAGACAATTAATGGAATGAAGGATATCATTGCTGATGTCAGGTGGATCTTGGCTAAAAGTGGAGAATACCAGAAAGATGTTTACCTGTGTTTTAATGACTATGCAAAGACTATTTTATTAGGTGGATTATGACAAATTATGGGTAACATTGTGAAGAATGGGAATTCCAGAACACTTAATTGCGCTCATGCGGAAACTGTACATAGACTAAGAGGCAGTCATTTGAGCAGAATAAAGGGATACTGCATGGTTTAAAATCAGGAAAGGTATGTGTCAGGGTTGCATCCTTTCACCAAACTTATTCAATCTGTATCCTGAGTAAATAATCTCGGAAGCTGGACTATATGAAGAAGAAAGGGGCATCAGGATTGGAGGAAGACTCATTAACAACTTGTAATATACAGATGACACAGCCTTGCTTGCTGAAAGCAAAGAGGACTTCAAGCACTGATTGATGAAGATCAAAGACTACAGCCTTCAGTGTGGATTACACCTCAACGTAAAGAAAACAAAAATCCTCACAACTGGACCAATAAACAACATAATGATAAATGGAGAAAATATTGAAGTTGTCAAGGATTTCATTTTACTTGGATCCACAATCAACGCCCATGGAAGCAGCAGTCAAGAAATCGAAAGATGTATTGCATTGGGCAAATCTGCTGAAAAAGATCTGTTTAAAGTGTTAAAAAGCAAAAATGTCCGTTTAAGGACTAAGGTGTGCCTGACCCAAGTCATGGTATTTTCAATTCCTCATATGTGTGGGAAAGGTGGACAATGAATAAGGAAGACCAAAGAAGAACTGATGCCTTTGAATGATGGTGTTGGCGAAGAATACTGAATATACCATGGGCTGCCAGAAAAATGAACACACCTGTCTTGGAAGAAGTACAGCTAGAATGCTCCTTAGAAGCAAGGGTGGCTAGGCTTCGTTTCACATACTTTGGACATGCTATCACGAGGGACCAGTCCCTGGAGAAGGACATCATGCTTGGTAAAGTAGAGGGTCAGTGAAAAAGAGGAAGACCCTCAACCAGGTAGATTGACACATTGCAACAATAGGTTCAAGCATAACAATGACTGTGAGGATGGTGCAGGACCAGGCAGTGTTTTGTTTTGTTGTACATAGGGTGAGAGTCAGAACTGACTTAAGGACACCTAACAACAGCAGCAATGGTTGTTCTCTCCAGGCTGACAGCTCCAGTTCCTGCATTGATTCCTTGGGGGTACTTGCTTTTCAGGCCCTCACCATTCTAGACATTTTCTAGTTTATTTAAATTTACTCTGGAAACATTTTTTAGAGGACTGGCGAACCATCCCAAATTAGAGAAGAATGAGGGGACATGACAACTGAATGATATGTGGGAGCCTGGGCTGGATTCTGGAACAGAAAAAGGGGATTAGTGGGACAATGTACTTAATCTGAATAGGATTAGTTAATAGTATCAATGTCAGTTTCAAGATTTTGATAACTGTGGGGTCCCTGGATAGTGTAAACAGTTAACGCACTCAGCTGCTGAGATTGGAGGTTCGAGTCCACCCAGAGATGCCTCAGAAGAAAACTCTAGTGATCTACTTCCAAAAAATCAGCCACTGAAAACTTATGAGCAGACTTCTATTCTGACACACATGGAGTCGCCGTGCGTCGGAATCAACCACGGCAACTGCTTATCTGGTTATATAAGAGGTTAACATTTGAGAAAGCTGGGCAAAAGTTATGCATGAACTCTTTTTGCAATTTTTGGATAAGTCTAAATTATTTCAAAATAGAAAGTTTAAAAAATGTTTAAGTTAAAAAAAGTCTTTCAGGTCTTGTTGGATTTGCATTGTGTCCGTTTAACTAAATCGGCACTACATTTCCCAGACTTCCCTTCTCTGCATAGTTCTGAGTTGGCATAGGCTACAAGTGACATGTTGCATGATATTTGGAAGGCAGAGTGAGGGAGCACTTCTGAGGTCGGTGCAGGGCACAAGATGGTGTTACAGGTCCTGCACACTGTTGCTTATCCACTGGCTCACCTTGCCGGCAGGGAACAGTGGCCATGTTGGCAGCTCCTGTAGGACCTTCTACCTCAGCTTCTCAGACTGCTCTGCCAGGTGTCTGTTTAGCTCCACGAGGAAGGGCACCATTTGAAGGAATGATTTGGAATCTTGAGGCTGCTGAGCATTTTCCTGGAAACACTCATCCTCTCCTCACCAGTACATTCACTTTATCATTCCAGTTTATCAAAGTTAGTTGTTAACCGTCTGGTTTGCCGAGTAAACACTTTGATGACGCATATTGAAATTATTTAGAAACGCCGCAGCATCTATTGGAAGGGAAATTAATAAATGATTTGGTTTTTGTTAGCATGTCTCTATCAGTGCAGTCTAAAATTTTCTTACCTTTTTTGAGCATTCGAGTCATATTGCTGTCTCCTTTTAAGCCAGTGTCAACTGTAAATCTCCAGAAAATTTCCCACACGAGTTGCTTTCAAGCCAGGTCTCCTCCAGCCCATTCTTGCAATGAACTATTTTCTTCTTCTTTTTAAAATTGTGGTGAGAATACATAACAAAACATTTGCCATCTCAACATTTTTTACATGTACAATTCAGTGATATTAATTATGTTCATCATGTTGTGTAACCATCACCGTGCAATTAACGTTTTGAACCTAATGGCTTAACTACATTTCTCCCCATAAAATTTCATCTTAGGGCTTTCAGTTCATCATTCTAGCTGTCCCAATTAATTTGAATATAGGATCTGTCAACTATTATATTAGTTATCCTCACTATGTTTTTTTAGTTATACATTTGATAAGAATATATTCAAAGTCTTGTCCAAGTCACTACAAAGGACAGAGGCATGGAATATTCCTATGGGTCAGTATTAATCAGTCAGTCCAACTGGGTGTTAAGCCAGCTGAAAACCCTCCTACTTGTACTATAATCTAACCCGCATTTCTGTAGCTTATTCACAAAAATACTGTCAGATGTTGTCGTTTCAGCATTCTTGGCTTATCAGAAGAGGTAAGACATCTGTTTAATAATCTGTAACTAATGTAACTTGTTTTACCAGCTTGAGATATAAATAAGATTCACATCATTTTTTATTTCTCAGATTAATTTCTTCTTTTTTTTCTTTTTTATTGTACTTTAGATGCAGGTTCACAGAATGAACTAGTTTCTCATTAAGCAGTTAGTACACATATTGTTTCATGACATTGGTTAACAACCCCACGACATGTCAACACTCTCCCTTCTTGACCTTGGGTTCCCTATTACCAGCTTTCCTGTCCCCTCCTGCCTTCTAGTCCTTGCCCCTGGGCTGGTGTGCCCCTTTAGTCTGGTTTTGTTT
>NW_004444233.1:1110242-1206320 GCF_000243295.1 Trichechus manatus latirostris | reverse complement strand
TATGGTATTTCTATTTCTAGCTTTTTAAGGAAGCACTATATTGTTTTTCAAAGTGGTTGTACCATTTTGTGTAAGTGCATAAGCGTTCCAATCTTCCCACAGCCTCTCCTACATTTGTTATTTTCTGTTGTTTTGATTCGTGCCAGTAATGCTGGGGTGAGATATCTCACTCTGGTTTTGATTTGCATTTCTCTAATGGCTAGTCATCACGATCATTCAGCTTAATTCAGCTTGAATGCACAAATAAGCAAAATGTACAAATAAACATGCACAAATAAGCAAGAAATCCACATACATCCCTCCTGCCTGTGTATGGCTGTGCAGTTGGTGTGTTACTTGGCTGAGGGAACCCAGGCTCACTCTCTCTGCTGCTGCCATCTTGCTTCACTGTTGAAAACAGAAGGCTCCACCCAGCTCCTGCTGCACTGATGCCAAAACTCCAGATCTCTGCACAGGCCGTGGTGATTCTTCCCTCAGAGTCAGGTTGAGACAAGAATGCCCTACACATAGGCTCCTACACACAAACTCTCTCTCCTAGTAGCTGGGTCTGGACGTGCTTCAGCTTTAGCCACATACCATGCTGGGGACAATCAAGTTACCATTTCACATTTCCCCTTGCCTCTCTGGTAAGCTTCCCCCTTGGGGGCTTTAGTGGGTTGAATCATGGCCACTCAAAAGATAATGTCCACATCCTGGAACCTGTGAATGTGACCTCATGTGGAGAAAGAGTCCTTGCAGATATAATTAAGTTAAGGAACTTGAGATAAGATCATCCTGGATTTTCCAGGTGAGCCCTAAATTCAATGATAAGTGTCCTTATAAGAGATACACACAGGAGAAGCATGCAGAGAAGAGGAGAAGGCAACACGAACATGAAGGCAGAGATTGGAGTTATGTAGTCACAAGCCAAGGAACACCAGGCGCCACCAGAAGCTGGAACAATCAAGGAAGGATTCTCTCACAGAGGCTTCAGAGGGAGCATGGCCCTGCTGACACCTTGATTTGGGATTTCTGGCCTCCAGAACTGTGAGAGAATAAATTTATATTGTTTTAAGCCACCCAATTTGGACTAATTTGTTATAACGGCCCTAGAAAATTAATACAGCGGCTCTTGGTCATCTTAGGAGTCCTGGTGGCGCAGTGGTTAAGCATTTAACTGCTAAACAAAAGGTCAGCAGTTGGAATCCACCAGCCGCTCCTTGGAAACCCTTTGGGACAGTTCTACTCTGTCCTATAGGGTCACTCTGAGTTGGAATCGACTCGACAGCAATGGGGTACTGGTCATCTTAGGTGAAACTCTATTAATGAATTCAGGTGCCAACATTTCAACCAATCAGAGAAAATCTAATAATATGGAGCCTCAAATAAGAAGGGGTGGGTTGTGATTTTCTGTTCTCCCAGAATGCTCCTTGCCCCTGTATAAATTTGCCCAATTGCTTCCAACAACCAGTTTTTCATACCAAGAAATATGGAGAACAGCCTTTGTCAAGCTACATGTTAGGTATCCTATTCCCAGGGTAATAGCTGCCCATACTTACATAACTGAAAGAGATATTCACATGATTGCTCTCGGAACAAAGACTTCCTCCAAGGTGACTTGCTGCTTCCATCTTGCTGGCTGGTAACTTTTAAATGGTGGCCTGCTGAGGTAAAAAGTTATAAAATTCTACTTTCTAGGTACCCCATTACAAACCTAGTCCATATTTTAGTCACTAATCAATGTCAAGTTTAGAAGTCATTAAATTTACCTGAATGCATGTTTTTTCCCTTTTTGAAAACTGAAGATCATTTCACATTTCCCTGGCTATTGGCTTCTTTCTCAGATTTCTCAAAAATCATGAGCAGTGGCTCTGCAATCATATCCACCAGTTCTGAGGGGATTCATCCACAACTGGAGCTCACCCAACATGCTCAGATGCTCCCACCATCTCTTCTCTGATCTGGGCTTGAAATTCTTCCTTTGGAATTTGACTTTACACTTTCCAGTTTAAGAATTACTCTTCTTGAGGGAGAACAAATCCATGCATTAAAAAAGCAGGCCGCCTTCACTAAATGTGGGCCTGGCTCGGCCTTTCTATTTTTCTTGATCCAAATGATTTTCTAAAAAAGTGTGCCTGTGGTCTCTGCCATTTGTTTAAACCTCAGCTCATTTTACATTTCAGTATTCCTGACACTAGTCTGATGAGTTTGTGCTGCCTTTTGGCATTTGGTTTTGGCTCTCTGCCCCCTCCCACTGTTGTGCATGCTCTTTGAAGCTTGAACTCACTCAGTATTCATGGTAGTTTCTTTAGATGTTCCCCCACCCCCCCTCCACCTTCCTTCTCTGTGAGGTTATTAGTTTATTTCTCCTTCCATAAATATTTACTTCCACATGCTATGTGTTAGGGACAGTGCTAGGAACTACTAATATATTAAGGAGCAAAACTACATGTGGGACCTGCTCTTATAGACTCTAGTCAGGGAGACAGACATTATTCAAGTAGTTAAACAAATAAAGATAAACTTGCAGCTATGATAACTGTTAGCATTAAGAAGAAGAGGCATGAGAGTCAGGAATAGGAGGAGGATATGGAACGGGTGGCTAATTGCCTCCATGAACAGCTGCCGCCTTTGCCATGGGACCAGAAGAACTGGATGGTGCCCAGCTACCATTACTGAACATTTTGATCAAAGATCCCATAGAAGAGTTCTGATCAAAAGGGGAAAATGCAGAACAGAATTTCAAATTCTCATGCACTCTAGACTTTCTGAAACCATGGAGAGTGAAAGAACCCCTGAAACTATTCCCTGAAATAATCTTTCTATCAAAAATATCCTGCGAAGTTGTTTAAAAACCGAACAGTAGTTTAGCTTAGCTAGTAAAAAAGGTCTGCTTTGAGCATTATCCTCTTTTAAGAACTATCTGTGTGGGATCAAATGGACAATAGCAATTCAAAAGATTAGATAGGAACCTTAGGGAGCAGTGAATTTATGTTAATAAGGGAGGAACAACTCAGAAAAGGAAGGTAAGAATGGCTGCACAACTCGAAGAACGTAATCAGTGTCACTAAATTGTGCATGTAGAAAGTGTTGAACTGGTGTGTTTTACTGTGTACGTGCTCAACAGTAACAACAACAAAATAAGTAAAATTTAGAAAAAAGAAGAAGTACACAATAAATAAGCAAAAAAAGAATTAGGCTACATCAGGCACTTAAGTAAACTACTTCTAATATATGAATAGCCTAAACTGCAAACAGCAGGATTTCTAAACGGCTGGGACTCTTGGGCTGTATCAAGGTTCTGAGGACCACTGCTGTTATGACCTCATTCCTCTAGCCTGTGACCTCATTAGGGTTAGGAAAGATGGTAGCCATAGCCATATCTCAGTCTAGGGGACCACAATTAGGGCACTTCACAATCAAGACAACCAAACACATCCCTTTTTATAAAATGAATGACAGTCATCTCCCATTAACACCAGTTAGCATGAATTAAAAAATTAATAAGTGCAATGTAGATGCCAATTCTACCACCCATTTGTCAGTTTGTGTATTGTGCATTGCCGTGTATATTGCTATGATGGCTTGTGTATTGCTACAGTGCTGGAAGCGATGCCACTGGTATTTCAGATACTAGTGGGGTCACCCATAGTGGACAGATTTCAGTGGAGCTTCCACACGAAGACAGACTAGGAAGAAAGGCCTGGTGAGCTACTTCCAAAAATTAGTACAAATGAAAACCTATGGATCACAACAGAACTTTGTCTGACTCACTTCCTTTGGACACATCATCAGGAGGGATCAATCGAAGACATCATGTTTGGTGAAGTAGAGGGCCAAAGAGGGCAAGGGAGACCGTCGGTGAGATAGGTTGGCACAATAACCACAGTGATGGACTGGCATATGCTGACGATTGTTAGAATGCTGCAGAACCAGACAATGTTTCCTTCTGCTGTACATGGGGTCGCCATGAGTCGGAGTTGACTAGGCAGCAGCTATGCCGCTAGCTAGCCAGCTATATGTCCTATCTATCTATAGAGGCCAATTAGTATGACCTCTTTGAAATGTAATTTAGATTCTAAACAGTGAAAAAGTACCATTAAATGGAAAAAAAAAGTTGCAGATAAAGTATCTTTTGCCCACAAACCAGCCTAAATCCTTGGAGACATTCTTGCCTATTCCATACCTGCTGATATTTAGTGGATCACCAAGTCCTGTCAATTCTCTAGTATTTCTCATGTCTTTTCTCTCCATTCTCATGGACACCTCCCCTTGAGGTCACATTCTCAATAACTCATAATTGACAGTTTGTCATGGAAACGAGCAGGCAGTCAGAGGAGGAAGAGAACTCTGTGGCATGGATTGGTTAGGATCTGAGAAGACTTCGTGGAGGTCAGGCCTGCTCTGGCCCTTAAAAACTGGTCTTAGGAGACACTAAGAAGTGTTCAAGAATAAGGGACAATTTCAGTAAATGCTGAAATGGGAAGACTGTCAATGAGATCGATTGACCTAGTGGATGTAACAATGGGCTCAAGCGTAACAATGACCATGAGGATGGCACAGGACCGGGCAGTGTTTCGTTCTGTTGTACATAGGGTCGCTATGAGTCAGAACCGACTTGATGGCACCTAACGACAACAACATACAATTTTGCAACAACAGTAATAACCAAAAAATATGTGTGTGGTTACACAGGTAGATATGTATGCATGTGTGTATAGAAAGGTATATGTGAGTACATACGTGTACATGTATACGTGTGTCTGTAGGCATATGTATATACATGTTGTGTGTGCTGCATATATATTCATATATATAGTAAAATACAGGCACAGTTACGGAGACTTCTTAGACATATTCAAACACCTTGTGGGATTGCTATACTGGGTTAAAAGGCTTAGGACATAGTCTTGTGGGATGACTCAGTCAATTGGCATAACATAATTCATAAAGATAACGTTCTACATCCTAGTTTGATGAATAGCATCTGGGGTCTTAAGAGCTTGCTAACAGCCATCTAAGATACAACTATTGGTCTCTACTCACCTAGAGCAAATGAGAATGCTCAAAAGAGAAACCAAAGACTCAAAGAAGAAACTAGTTCGCAAGACTACTAGCCCACACAAACCATGGCCTTTTTTAGCCTGAGACCAGAAGAACTCGATGGTGCCCAGCTCTAACTATCAACCATTCTGATCAGGGGCACAACAGAAGATCCTGGATAGATTGGGAAAAAAATGTAGAACAAAACTCAAATTCCTAAAAAAGGCCAGACTTACTGGATCAATAGAGACTAGAGGAGCCCCTGAGACTATCACCCTAAGATACCCTTTGAACCTGGAACCAAAACCATTCCCAGAGGTCATATTTCAACCAAATAATTGGTTGGCTTATAAAATAAATAATATCACCCGTGAGTACTGTGCTCCCTTAAACAATCAACTATATGAGACCAAACAGTCAACATTTACCCTAAAGCAAAGATGAGAAGGTAAGAAGGGGCAAGGAAGCTAGATTAATGGAAACAGAACAAACAGAATGGAAATAATGAGAATGCTAACACGTTGTGAAAAATGTAACTAATGTCACGGAACAATCTGTATAAAAATTGTTAAATGGCAACCTAATTTGCTGTGTAAACTTTCACCTAACACAATAAAATATCATTAAAAAGAAGTACATAGTGCTTTTGAGAGGTTTTTTACTTTTTATTTTTAAGCTAGTCAAAGATGCAAGGAAGGGGACACTGGTTTAAGATTTAAAAGAGGAGTAGGAAGAATTTTCTAGTGTCAATATTCAATTGTGACTGGGTGAGGAAAAACAATACGTGGAGGTGCTAGGAATTGAACCCAGGGTCTCATGCATGTTAAGCATGCACTCTACCACAGAGCGACACCGCCTTGGTCACTAGTGTCAAAAGGCAGAAGGAGCCTTGCAGGAAAAGACCAGCACATGCCAAGGTCCTGTGGCATGGGGAAGCTTGGTAATTATGTGTGACTGAAGGAAGGCCATTGTGGTAGAGGAGAGAGTGAGATGGAGCTTGGTAGAGCTATAGAGACAGATGAGGACTAGACTCCTCAAAGCCTGGTAGGTTGTTAAAGCTGCCTGTATCCTAAAAGCACTGGGAAGCGACTGAGTGGTTTTAGTGGTGTGGAGGTGGGAAGGGGGAGGGAGAAACACAGCCAGATTTGTGTTTCAAAAACAATCACTCTGGCTACAGCATGCAGAGTGGAGAATGCACTGGAAATCGGTATGAGGAGGCCAATTGGGAAGCCGGTACTATAACCCAGGTGGAAAATGAAAGTTGCCTGGATCAGAGTGGGTGATGTGAGAATGGGAAGAAAGGGCAAGACACATTTAGGATTTAAAATGAACAGTACTTGGAGGAAGGTGAAACATGTACTTGGAAGAAGAGGGAAGGGGCCAAAAAGCATGTGACCTTGGTTAATTTGTGCTTGTATAATGAGAATTTAATCCCTTGGAAATTTCTGCCCCTCTTAGCCATGTTCTCCTTTAAAGTTTCTGACTCATGTGAATTTCCCAACTTGTTAACATCTGCTTTCCTTAAGTGAAGTAAACATGCCTAGATATGTCCCATGAGCACAGGTCTCTTCTGCACCGTAAAGGGCTCTGCAATGAAAGGGTTACTTTCTCCCAAGGTCCAGTCACTTCTACATCATAAACTTATTATTTTTTAATAGAGTATTTTTTTAGAGCTGTTTTAGGTTTATGGAAAAATTGTGCGGACATTACAAAGAGTTCCCTCATACCCCGTCCCCCTGCACACGGCTTCTCCTACTGTTGACATCTTGCATTCCTGTGGTACATTTGTTACAACTGGTGAACCAATATTGATGCACTATTATGGACTGAAGTCCATAGTTGACGTTGTTGTTGTTAGGTGCCATGGAGTTAATTTCAATTCATAGCGACCCCATATGATAGCGTAGAACTGCCCCGTAGGGTTTTCTAGGTTGTAATATTTATGGGAGCTGATCATCAGATCTTTCTCCCACAGAGCGGCTGGGTGGGTTCGAACTGCTAACCTTTTTGGTTAACAGCCGAGTCCTTAACCGTTGCACTACCAGGTCTCCTTATAGTTTACATTAGGTTTCACAATTTGTGTTGTACACTCCTGTGGGTTTTGACAAATGTGTAATGTCATGTGTCCACCATTACAGTGTTATATAGAATAGTTTCACTGCCCTAAAAATGTCCTGTGCTCACCTATTCATTCCTCCCTCTTCCCCCTGCCCCTGAACTCCTGGAAACCACTGAGCTTTTTGCTGTCTCCATAGTTTTGCCTTTTCCAGAATGTTGTATAGTTGAAATCATATAGTATGTAGCTTTTTCAGACTGGCTTCTTTCACTGAGCAATATGCATTAAGATTCCCCCACGTCTTTTCACAGCTTAATAGCACATTCCTTTTTATTTCTGAATCGCTGTTGTTGCTGTTGTTGTTGAGTGGTCTCATACCCTACGTACAACAGAAGGAAACCCTGCCCAGTCCTGCGCCATCCTCAGAATCTTTGTTATGTTTGAGCCCATTGTTGTAGCCACTGTGTCAATCCATCTCATTGAGGGTCTTCCACTTTTTCACCTACCCTCTACTTTACCAAGAATGCTGTTCTTCTTCAGGGACTGGTCCCTGCTAATAACATGTCTAAAGTACATGGGACAAAGTCTCGCCATCCTCCCTTCTAAGGCTGTACTTCTTCCAAGACAGATTTGTTTGTTCTTCTGGCAGTCCATGGTATATTCAATATTCTTCACCAACACCGTAATTCAAAGGCATCAGTTCTTCTTTGGTCTTCTTTATTCATTGTCCAGCTTTCACATGCATATGAGACAACTGAAAATACCATGACTTGGGTCAGGCACACCTTTGTCCTTAAAGTAACATCTTTGCTTTTTAACACTTGAAAGAGGTTTTTTGCAACAGATTTTCTCATTGCAATATGTTGTTTGATTTCTTGACTGTTGTTTCCATGGGTATTGATTGTGGATTCAAGTAAAATGAAATCCTCGACAACTTCAATCTTTTCTCCATTTATCATGATGTTGCTTATTGGTCCAGTTGTGATGATTTTTGTTTTCTTTATGTTGAGGTGTAATACAGACTGAAGGCTGTAGTCTTTGATCTTCATCAGTAAGTGCTTCAAGTCCTCTTGGCTTTCAGCAAGCAAGGTTGTGTCATCTGCATATTGCAGGTTGTTAATGAGTCTTCCTCCAATCCTGGTGCCATGTTCTTCTTTGTATAGTCCAGCTTCTCAAATTATTTGCTTAGCATACAGATTGAATAAGTATAGTGAAAGTATACAACCCTAACCCACACCTTTCCTGATTTTAAACCAGGCAATATCATCTTGTTCTGTTCGAATGACTGCCTCTTGGTGTATGTACAGGATCCTCATGAGCACAAATAAGTGTTCTGGAATTCCCATTCTTCACAATGTTATCCATAATTTGTTATGATCCTCACAGTCGAATGCCTTTGCCTAGTTAATAACACAGGTAAACATCTTTCTGGTATTCTCTACTTTCAGCCAAGATCCATCTGACATCAGCAATGATATCCCTCCTTCCATGTCCTCTTCTGAATCCGGCTTGAAATTCTGGCAGTTCCTTGTTGATGTACTGCTTCAACTGCTTTTGAATGCTCTCCCACAAAAATTTACTTGCGTGTGATATTAATGATATTTTTCGATAATTTCCTCACTCTATTGAATCACGTTTCTTTGGAATGGGCACAAATATGAATCTCTTCCAGTTGGTTGGCCAGTTAGTTGTCTTCTACATTTCTTGGCATAGATGAGTGAGCACCTCCAGTGCTGCATGCATTTATTGAAACATCTCAATTGGTATTCTGTAAATTCCTGCAGGCTTGTTTTTCACCAATGCCTTCAGTGCATCTTGGACCTCTTCCTTCAGTACCATCGGTTCTTGAAATGGTTGAAGGTCAACCAATTCTCTTTGGTACAGCGACTCTGTGTATTCCTTCTATCTTCTTTTGATGCTTCCTGCATCATTCAGTATTTTGCCCATAGACTCCTTCAATATTGCAACTCCAGGCTTGAATTTTTTTGTCAGTTCTTCCAGTTTGAGAAATGCCAAGTGTGTTCTTCCCTTTCGGTTTTCTAACTCGAGGTCTTTGCACATTTCCTTATAATACTTTACTTTGTCTTCTTGAACTGCCCTTTGAAATCTTCTGTTCATCTCTTTTACTTCATCATTTCTTCCTTTCGCTTTAGCCACTCTGTGTTCAGGAGCAAGTTTCAGAGTCTCTTCTGACATCCATTTTGGTCTTGTCTTTCTTTCCTGTCTTCTTAACGACCTTTTCCTTTCTTTATGTATGATGTCCTTGATGTCATCCCACAGCTCATCTGGTCTTTCATCATTAACGTTCAATGAGTCAACTCTATTCTGGAGATGGTCTCTAAATTCAGGTGAGATATACTCAAGCTTGTATTTTGGCTCTGGAGGACTTGTTTTAATTTTCTTAAGCTTCAACTTGAACTTGCATATGAGCAATCATGGTCTGTTCTGCAGTCGGTCCCTGGCCTTTTTCTGGCTGATGATATTGAGCTTGTCTGTCATCTCTTTCCACAGATGCAGTCAATTTGATTCCTGTGTATTCCATCTGGCAAAGTCTGTATGTATAGTCACCATTTGTATTGGTGAAAAAAGATATTTGTAATGAATAAGTCATTGGTCTTGCAA
Organism: Trichechus manatus latirostris; assembly: GCF_000243295.1. Taxonomy (NCBI): domain Eukaryota; kingdom Metazoa; phylum Chordata; class Mammalia; order Sirenia; family Trichechidae; genus Trichechus; species Trichechus manatus. The sequence continues at coordinate 1,196,620 of NW_004444233.1, read as the reverse complement.
ATTTCTATCATGGTATATCCAGCATCGTTTTTATCACCAAGGTCATATTTTCTAGCTACCAATCCTTCTTTATTTCCAACTTTCACATTCCAATCACCAATTATTATCAGTGCCTCTTGATTGCATGTTTGATCAATTTCAGACTGCAGAAGTTGGTAGAAATCTTCAATTTCTTCATCTTTGGCCTGAATGTTTGGTGCATAAATTTGAATAATAGTCATATTAACTGGTCTTCCTTGTAGGCATATGGCTATTATCCTATCACTGACAGCATTGTACTTCAGGATAGACTTTGAAATGTTCTTTTTGATGATGAATGGGATGCTGTTCCTCTTCAATTTGTCATTCCTGGCATAGTAGACCATATCATTATCAGATTCAGAACGGCCAGTACCAGTCCATTTCAGCTCACTAATGCCTAGGATATCGATCTTTATGTGTTCCATTTCATTTTTGATGACTTCCAATTTTCCTTGATTCGTACTTTGTAAATTCCACATTTTGATTATTAATGGATGCTTGCAGCTATTTCTTCTCATTTTGAGTCATGCCGCATTAGCACATGAAGGTCCTGAAAACTTTACTTCATCCATGTCATTAAGGTTAACTCTACTTTGAGGAGGTAGCTCTTCCCTAGTCATATTTTGAGTGCCTTCCAGTCTGAGAGATTCATCTTCAACACTATATGAGACAATGTTCTGCTCCTATTCATAAGGTTTTCACTGGCCAATTTTTTCAGAAGTAGGCTGCCAGGTCCTTCTTGCTAGTCTGTCTTAGTCTGAAAGCTCCGCTGACACCTGTCCACCACAGATGACTCTGCTGGCATTTGAAATACCAGAGGCATAGCTTCCAGCACCACAGCAACACACAAGCCACCACAGTATGACAAACCGACAGATGAGAGGTGGTATTTCTGAATAACGCTCTATTATATGGATGTGCCACAGTTTACCCATCCACCGTCATAAACCATTTTGACACACATTTTTGGAATGAGGTCCAAAAAAGGAGCTCCCCTTGTTTCTTCTTCTTTCAGAGAGCTGACTTCATAAAGCAAATTAAACATTCTTGAGTCATCTGCAGGATGTATGGTCATCCTACTTATTTAGTACTTACTATTGACCAGGCAGGGAGCCCTGGTAGTCCAGTGGTTAAGCACTTGGCTGCTAACTGAAAGGTCGGTGGTTCGAACCCACCACCACTCTGCAGGAGAAAGATGTGGCAGTCTGCGTCCGTAAAGATTACAGCTTTGGAAACCCTATGGTGCAGTTCTTCTAGTCTGTCATTTAGGGTCTCTATGAGTCAAAATCAACTTGACTGCAGTGGGTTTGGTTTTTTATTTTTTATTGACAAGGCACTGTTTTGGATGCATAAGTAGCTAATTTAATCCTCCCAACAACCCAGTGGAGTAGGAACAATTATTATCCTCATTTCACAGATGGGGAAACTCTGAGACACGAAGAGATTAAGTAACTTGCCCAAATTCACACAGTGAAAATTCGAATTCTGGTTCCAGAGCCTGTGCTCTTAACCATTACCCTAACTGCCTCTCAAACACAGTGTTTCTGCCAGATATTTCAAAGTGGTGCTAGAGAGAGAAATCCTTTCACCTCTTGGGTCTCGGAAGCAGAGGGATGAAAGTCTACAGGTGCCTACTGCATGGGGAAAAACAGTGGAAGGCACAAAACTGACCTGCATGGTAACTGAAATGAGAGATGAGGAGGACAGAGACAGACAGGGATAAAAAGTGACAACGTGACAGGTAGAGAGAGACCTAACAGCTGCAGGAGACGACTGCGGCCGAGACACGAAAAACAACCAATGCCAGCCTCTCTCAAGGACACGGGCCATTTTCCTGAGAGTCAAAAGGTGAATGTCAATGTGCTGGGAGGCATGAGGAAAACAAATATGGATATCTGACTCCCAAAACATAGGGCTAAAAGCCAGGGAGCTGGGGCCCTGGAAGTGCCTGGGGAATTTGGTGAAGTGCAAGTTAGGTGTGTGCCATGACACCCAATGGCCATGGTGTGTCCCCAGTCTGAAGCCATGGTTCTTCACTGGGGTGCATATCAGAGTCTCCAAGGGAATGTTTTAAAATTCCTGACACTAGACTTATTGAATCGGAATCTTTTGGAGGTGGAGGTTGATCCTAATCATCTGTATTTTTTAAGAGCTTCTCAGTTGATTCTGATAGGGGCCCTTGGTTAAGACCCATTGATCTGAAGACATATAATGATGTTCATAAGAGGTGTCCTGCGAAGTATTTACCAGGTACTTAAGACATAAAAATGAAATCCCTGAACACAAATGTCAGCCCGGGGTCCTGGAATTCATAGGACCTTGAGGAAGCTTGGGCCAGAGGCCTTCAACTTATCCATTTGACTCCAGATGGGTTAACTGGATTCCATGAGGCAGAAATGCCCCAGCACCATCTTGAGACAGACCTGAGAACAAGATCAGGGAAAGTGGATCTTCCCTGCAAGGAAGACCAGGGTCCCACGAAGGGCCTCAAAAACCTCCTTTCTTCAGGAGTATGGAAGTTGACCACCAGACATTCAGGTGCTGAATTGCAACTTCTGAACTGAGTGTGGATATTATTGGAATGAGCATAGATTGTTGGAGGTATAAATATTTAAAATGGTATTTTTGTGTCAGTTGCTATTATATCAACACTCCCTGCTTGAGTGTAGAGGAGTTTTTTTGTCTAATAATGAAAGTGCCCCTCCTCACTCCCCAGACTCTCAGAGAAGAATGAAAGGGGAGGACATTGCAAGGATCTGGTAGTCTCACGATAGATGCAATAAAGCTGTATAAAAAAGAAAGCAAAGAGAAGATCTACATGAGATTCAGGATTATGGTTAACTCGAATGGGGAGAGTTAGGGCAGTGTGTGTGGGAGTGGGATGGGCGTGACCATATGATTAGGGATACTTTTGTTTTGAGTGCTGGGTTTGTGGGTCCTAATTCCATTGTCAAAATAACTAGCAAGCTAACTAACCAAATAAATAAATAGAAATGGCTGTGCCTGGACTGATGATGAGAGTGTGTCATGAAATAAGGATTATGATTGATTTGATTGTGTGTACCTAAGGACCAATTTTAAAAAAATAAAGAGGAAAAGAAAATCTCCTGCAAATAATCCCACCACTGTTAACATTTTCCTCTCCAGGCTTTTCTGTATTTTTATTTTTTTTACATGGTTGAGGTCATACTGCGTCTATGATTGTATCTTCCTCTTTTTACTTAACATTAGGGCATACACTAGTTTCATTTCACTAAAAGCTTTTAGCAGAAATTTTTTTACTGTCAGCATAGTATTTCATTTTCTGAAATGAAATGCTATTTCATAGTATTCATACTATATTCATTTATTCACAGTATTTCATATTCATTTCATTAAAGGCCTTTCATACAGATTTTTTTACTGTCAACATAGTATTTCACTGTATGGATATGATAAGGTTTTAATTTACTTAGCCTCACCTCCGATGAACATTATGATTGTCTCCAAATTTTTGGTATTATAAGTAAAGTGGTCATAACATTTTAGTGCATAACACCCCCCTACACACACACACATTATTTCTTTACCCATTGACAGCAAGTCAATTCTGACTCATAGCAACCCTATAGGACAGAGCAGAACTGCCCTATAGTTTCCAAGGCTGTAATCTTTACAGAAGTGGACTGCCACATCTTTCTCCCGTGGAGCTGCCAGTGGGTTCGAACTGCCAACTTTTTGGTTCAGTCAAGTGCTTACCCACTGCACCACAAGGACTCCTTCATTATGTCTTTAGGGCAGATTATTACGACTATTAGAATTATGTATGTATTCACATTAGGTATGAATATTTTAAGGTCTTATTTTACCAATTTACTTTCCAGAATGTTATGCAAATTTACACGTTTATCATCAGAATCCACCACTCGACTGTCAGTTTCTCATACTGTGGTGGCTTGCATGTTGCTGTGATGCTAGAAGCTATGCCACCGGTATTTCAAATACCAGCAGAGTCACTCATGGTGGACAGGTTTCCAGACTAAGACAGGGCTTCCAGACTAAGACAGACTAGCAAGAAGGACTTGACGATCTACTTGTAACAAAAATCAGCCAGTCAAAATCTTACAGATAGCAGCGGAACACTGTCTGATATAGTGCCAGAAGATGAGCCCCTCAGGTTGGAAGGCACTCAGATATGACTGGGGAAGAGCTACCTTCTCAAAGTAGAAAACCAAACCAAACCCATTGCCATTGAGTTGATTTCAACTCATAGTGACCCTATAGGACCCTATAGGACAGGGTAGAACTGCCCCATAGGGTTTCCAAGGAGCGCCTGATGGATTTGAACTTTGAGAGGAAAACCTGGTGGCGTAGTGGTTAAGCGCTATGACTGTTAACCAAAAGGTCAGAAGTTCAAATCCATCAGGTTTGGTTTTCTACTTTGAGAAGGTAGCTCTTCCCCAGTCATATCTGAGTTGCCCTTAATAAAGTGGATGAAGTAAAGCTTTTCAGACCATTATTTGCTGATGTGGCATGACTCAAAATGAGAAGAAACAGCTGAAAACATCCATTAATAATCAGAACATGGAATGTATGAAACATGAATCAAGGAAAACTGTAAGTTGTCAAAAATGAAATGGAATGCTTGAATATCGATATCTGAGGAATTAGTGAGCTGAAATGGACTGGTATTGGCCATTTTGAATCAGACAATGATATGGTCTACTATGCCGGGAATGACAAATTAAAGAGGAATGCTGTTACATTCATCATCAAAAAGAACATTTCAAGTTCTACATCCTACTTTGGTGAGTAACGTCTGGGGTCTTAAAAGCTTGTAAGCAGCCATCAAAGATATATCTATTGGTCCCATCCCTTCCAGAGCAAAGAAGAATGAAGAAAACCAAAGACACAAGGAAAATACTAGCTCAATGGACTAAAGGATCACATGAGCCACAGCTTCCACCAGCCGGAACCCAGAAGAACAAGATGGTGCCCGGCTACCACCACCAAATGATCTGACAGGGATCACAATAGAGGGTCCCAGACACAGCGGGAGAAAAATGTAGAACAAAATTGACAGAGACTGGAGGAACCCCTGAGACTATGGTACACAGATACCCTGCTAACTCAGAACTGAAGTCACTCCCAAAGCCCTCTTTTCAGCCAAACATTAGACAGGCTTATAAAACAAATGGTAACACATGTGAGGAACATGATTCTTAGTTCAATCAAATATATGAGACCAAATGGGCAACTCCTTCCCAAAGGCAAGATGTGAAGGCAGGAAGTGACAAGAAAACTGGATGAATGGATACAGGGAAGCTGAGGTGGAAAGGGGGAGCATGCTGACACATTGTGTGGATTGCAACCAATGTCACAGAACAATTTGTATATAAATTTTTGAATGAGAAACTAATTTGCACTGTAAACTTTCACCTAAAGCATACTAAAATTAAAAAAGATAATTTAAAAATAAGAACACTTCAAGATCTATTCTGAAGTACAATACTGTCAATGACAGGATAATATCCATACACCTACAAGGAAGACCTGTTATTATGACTATTATTCGAATTTACACATCAACCACTAATGCCAAAGATAAGAAAATTGAAGATTTTTACCAACTTCTGCAGTCTGAAATTGATCAAACATGCAATCACGAAGCACTGATAATTACAACCAAGAAGCACTGACTGGAATGAGAAACTTGGAAACAAAGAAGAAAAATCAATAGTTTTGAAAACATGGCCTTGGTAATAGAAACAATGCCAGAGATCACATGATAGAATTTTGCAAGACCAATGACTTATTTATTGCAAATACCTTTTTCAGCAACCTAAACGGCAACTAAACGCATGGACCTTGCTGGATGGAATACACAGGAATCAAATAGACTTCATCTGTGGAAAGAGATGATGGAGAAGCTCAATATCATCAGTCAGAACAAGGCCAGAGGCCAACTGTGTAACAGACCATAATTGCTTGTATGCAAGTTCAGGTTGAAGCTTTAAAGCAAGTCCATGAGAGCCAAAGTATGACCTTGGTTATATTTCACCTGAATTTAGAGACCATCTTCAGAATAGATTAGACGCATTGAATGCTAATTACTGAAGACCAGACAAGTTGTGGGATGACATCAAGGACATCATACATGAAGAAAGGAAAAGGTCATTAAAAAGACAAGAAATAAAGAAGACTAAAATGTATATCAGAAGAGACTCTGAAACTTGCTTTTGAATGTAGAGTAGCTAAAGAAAAGGAAGAAATGATGAAGTAAAAGAGCTGAACGGAAGATTTCAAAGGGCAGTTCAGGAAGACAAAGTAAAGTATTATAAGGAAATGTGCAAAGACCTGGAGTTAGAATACCAAAAGGGAAGAATATGCTTGGCATTTCTCAAAGAACTGATGAAAAAATTCAAGCTTCAAGTTGCAATATTGAAGGATTCTATGGGCAAAATGTTAAATGACACAGAAAGCATCAGAAAAGATGAAAGGAATACACAGAGTCACTGTACCAAAAAGAATTGGTCAACCTTCAACCGTTTTAGGAGGTAACATATGATCAAGAGCCAATAGTATTGAAGGCTCAGGAGGTAACATATGATCAAGAGCCAATAGTATTGAAGGAAGAAGTCCAAGCTGCACTGGCAAAAAACAAGGCTCCAGGAATTGATGGAATACCAATTGTGATGTTTCAACAAGCGGATGCAACACTGGAAGCCCTCACTCATCTATGCCAAGAAATTTGGAAGACAGCTACCTGGCCAACTGACTGAAAGAAATCTTAATTTGTGCCCATTCCAAAGAAAGATGATCCAACAGAATGCGGAAATTATTGAATAATATCATTAATACCACACACAAGTAAAATCTTGCTGAAGATAATTCAAAAATGGTTGCCCCAGTTCATCAAGAAGGAACTGCTAGAAATTCAAGCTGGATTCAGAAGAGGACATAGAAGGAGGGATATCATTGCTGATGTTAGATGGATCTTGGCTGAAAGAAAAGAATACCATAAAGATGTTTACCTGTGTTTTAATGACTATGCAAAGACTATTCAACTGTGTGGATTATAACAAATTATGGGTAACATTGTGAAGAATGGGATTCCAGAACACTTAATTGTGCTCATGCAGAAACTGTATATAGACCAAGAGGCAGTCATTCGAACAGAATAAGGGGATATTGCATGGTTTAAAATCAGGAAAGGTATGTGTCGGTGTTGCATCTTTTCACTATACTTATTCAATCTGTATGCTAAGCAAATAATCTGAGAAGCTGGACTGTATGAAGAAGAACGGGGCATCAGGATTGGAGGAAGTCTCATTAACAGCTGGTGATATGCAGATGACACAACTTTGCTTGCTGAAAGCAAAGAGGACTTGAAGCAATTACTGATGAAGATCAAAGACTACAGCCTTCAGTAGGGATTATACCTCAACATAAAGAAAACAGAATTCCTCACAACAGGACCAATGAGCAACATAATGATAAACAGAGAAAATATTGAAGTTGTTAAGGATTTCATTTTACTTGGATCTACAATCAAGGCTCATAGAAGCAGCAGTCAAGAAATCAAAGACATATTACATTGGGCAAATCTGCTGCAAAAGTGCTCTTTAAAGTATTAAAAAGCAAAGATGTCACCTTGAGGACTAAGGTTCACCTGACCCAAGCCATGGTCTTTTCCATTGCCTCATAGGTATGCAAAAGCTGGGCAATGAATAAGGAAGACAGAAGAATTGATGCCTTTGAATTATGGTGTTGGTGAAGAATATTGAATACACCATGGACTGCCAGAAGAAGGAACAAATATGTCTTGCAAGAAGTACTGCTAGAATGCTCCTTAGAAGCAAGGATGGTGAGACTTCGTCTCAAGTACTTTGGACATGTTATCAGGAGGGACCAGTCCCTGGAGAAGGACAGCATTCTTGGTAAAATAGAGGGTCAGTGAAAAAGAAGAAGACCCTCAATGAGATGGATTGACACAGTGGCTGCAACAATGGGCTCAAACATAGCAATGATTGCGAGGATGGCATAGGACTGGGCAGTGTTTCATTCTGTTGTACCTTGGATCACTGTGAGTTGGAACCGACTCAGTGGCACCTGACAACAACATCATCAGAATATGAGAGGATTACTAGCTGCAATAGGCAAAATAACAGCCCCCAAATGTCCCTAGGTGGTACCAACGGTTTGTGCTCAACTGCTAACCTAAAGGTTCATGGTTCAAATCCACCCAACTATACCACGGAAGACAGGCCAGGTGATCTGCTTCCACTAAGATTAAGGCCGAGTAAACCCTATAGAGCACTTCTACTCTGTAACAGATGGGGTCACCATGATTCAGAATCTACTTGAGGGCAACTAATAACAACAAAAGATATCCATGTCTTAATCCCCAGAACCTGTGAATATGTTACCTTACATGGCAAAGATAAATTAAGGTTGCAGATGAAATAAATGTTGCTAATCATCTGATGTTGAGATGGGGAGATTATCCTGGATTATCTGGGTGTGCCTAATGTAATCACAAGGGCACTTAAAAAGTGGAAGAGAGAGGCAGAAAAGAAGAGAACCAGAGAGTTGGCAGCATGAGAAGGACTCAGTCTGATGTTGATTGATGCTGGTTTTGGAGATGGAGGAAGAGGCCATGAGCCAAGGAAAGTGGGTGGTCTCTACCCATTGCCATCGAGTTGATTCTGACTAATAGCGACCCTATAGAACAGAGTAGAGCTGCCCCATAGGGTTTCCAAGGCTACAATCTTTACTGCCACGTCTTTCTCCCTTGGAGTGGCTGGTGGGTTCGAACCACTGACCTTTCAGTTAGTACCAAGTGCTTAACCACTGCACCACCAGGGCTCCTTGAATGGTCTCTAGAAGCTGGAAAAGGCAAGGAAACCAATTATCCCTTAGAGCCTCCAGAAAGGAATGCAGTCCTACCAACATCTTTATTTTAGTTCTGTGAGACCCATGTTGGACATCCGACCTACAGAACTGTAAGATAATAAATTTGTGTTGTTTTAAGCCACAAAGTTTGTGGTAACAACAGCAATAGGAAACTAATACACCAGCGTTGGGTCTTGTCTTATCTTTTCCTTTTCTTTTCATTCCAGTCTATTTTTATTTCAAAATAGCAAAACTATCTTACCTTATAGTAAAAAAAAAATTGCTATTTTGCATGAAAAATGGTATTTGTCATTTTAATTTGTATATCTTTGATTTTGGGGATAGAGCACATCTATTATTCTGTCTACCCAGAAAAGACCCTTCTTCTGGGAAATAGCCCTTCCCCTTTTTCTAACCATGTGATCCAAAATACCAAACTCATTGTCCTTGAGTCAATTTCAGTTCATAGCGACTCTGTAGGACAGAGTAGGCCAGAGGGTTTCCAAGGCTGTAATCTTTACAGAAGAAGACTACCACATCTTTCTCCAGTGGAGAGGTTGCTGTGTTTCAACCATTGACCTTTCGGTTAGCAGCTGATTGCTTAACCACTGCACCAACTGGGCTCCTTAAAATAGAGCTGGATAACTGAGCCAAGCTAAGAAGCCACTCAGCCCATGGAAGCAGCAGTCAAGGAATCACCCGACATATTGTATTGGGTAAATCTGTTGCAAAAGACCTCTTTAAAGGGTTAAAAAACAAAGACGTCACTTTGAGTACTAAGGTGCACCTGACCCAAGCCAGGTCTTTTCCATCGCCTCATATACATTCAAAAGCTGGACAGTGAATAGGGAAGACTGAAGAAGAATTGATGCCTTTGAATTATAGTGTTGGCAAAGAATATTGAATATACCATGGACTGCCAGAGGAAGGAACAAATCTGTCTTGGAAGAAGAATAGCCAGAAGGCTCCTTAGAAGGAAGAATGGCAAGACTTCATCTCATTTACTTTGGAAATGTTATCGGGAGGGACCAGTTCCTGGAGAAGGACAGTGTGCTTGGTAAAGTAGAGGGTCAGCGAAAAAGAGGAAGACCCTCAGTGAGATGGACTGACACAGTGGCTGCAACAATAGGCTCAAGCATAATAAAGATTGTGAAGATGGTGCAGGACTGGGCAGTGTTTTATTCTGTTGTGCAGAGGGTCTCTATGAGTCAGAACAGACTCAATGGCACCTAAGAACAACAACAAGCCACTCAGTGCCTTTCTTTGTAATTAAAAATTTCAGGATTAGAGAAAACAAGCCCTATCCCTTTCCGGTGTTGCAGGAGAGAGGTGAGTCACAGCAGCTGCCAGAGTCCGTGCGTCCTATTTTTATTGTATCAAGACAGTTGGTCAGACTAGTTTCTAGCGTCTCTTTCCCACGTGCTCATTCAGACTTATACTTTAAGAGACTTCGTGGGAAAGAACCAGGATAATAGAATGTGTCAGTGATTTCTTGCCAGAGGGTGCTGTGAGAAAGAGAAAGAGAAAGAGAAAGAAAGAAGATCCAGAAGAAGCAAGCATTCAGGGAGCCACTGGACAGATAGATACAGCTTTGTTAAGAGAGGTCTTTCTGATGGTAGCCAGCAAATCCCAAATGGCCAAGGGTCACATAGTCTGCCCTTTACTCAATATCATAAACCTAATTCTGTTCCCGGGTGGTGCAAATGGTTAACATGCTGGGCTGCTAGCCAGAAAGTTGGAGGTTCAAGTCCACCCAAAGCTACCTTGGAAGAAAGGCCTGGTGATCTACGTCTGAAAAATCAGTCACTGGAAACCCTTTGGAGCACAGTTCTACTCTGATACACGTGGGGTCACTATGAGTCAGAATTAACTTGACAGTAACTGTTTTTTTAAATTCTGTCCCACACTAAAGGTTCTGCACTGATTAAGATGCCATGGGATTCTGGAAATGGGAATGATTGTACCCAGGAAGAACCAGAATGACCAGAGCACTTCATGTGTGTACTCCCTGCCTGGTGAGGAATTACTAACCTCTCCCTACACCACCCCAGTGTAATGTGAAGGTCCCTGGGATGTAGCCCAGAGGCTGGGACAACATCGCAGGGCAGAGGAGCCCTGCCTTCCCTCCCCCACCATTTCCTACTGCAGGAGCCTGGCCCCCTGCTAAGCCCCAGGGGGAAGGGCAGAGCCTCCAGAGCTGCTGCGAAGAGACCAGAGCCACACCAGCAGGGTCCAATACAAACCTCATATCTAACAACATTTCTGGAGTTAGTTATTGGCCAACCAAACCCATTGCTGTAGTCTTTCTGACTCATAGCAAACCTATAGGACAGACTAGAACTGCCCCATAGGGTTTCCAAGGCTGTAATCTTTACCGAAGTAGACTGCCACATCTTTCTCCCACAGAGTAGCTGGTGGGTTTGAACCGTCAGCCTTTCAGTTAGCATCCAAGCAGTTAACCACTGCACCACCAGGGCTCCTATTCGCCAACGGTTGAGCAATCAACCACCTCAGTTTGGCAGACTTGGGGCCTTTCTAGCATTTAAACTCTCCCCCCCAAAACCCCGCTTTTTCTTTTTATTGTTGTAGTTTAAATGAAAGTTTACAATTCAAGTTAGTCTCCCATACAAAAATTTATACTTGCACTGTTATGTGACCCTAATTGCTCTCCCTATACTGTGGCAGCACATTCCTCCTTTCCGCCCCTGATTTCCTGTGTCCATTCAACCAGTTCCTGACCCTCTCTGCCTTCTCATCTCACCTCCAGACAGGTCTAGCACTTAAACCCTTAAAACCTTAATCATCTGACTGTGAGTTTCATTTTGGGGGTCTCTATTGGCTAATAATAGAGACCCCCAAAATGAAACAGTCAGATGATTAAGGTTTTAAGGGTTTGTTAGAAAAGCCCCAAGTTTGTCAAACTAAGGGGTCTGATTGCTTAACCACTAAGGCAGTTATTTTTCAAACTTTCCTGATGATGAGAATCACCTGGGATGATTGTTAAAAATACAGATTCCCAGGCGCCTCTGCTGGAGATTCAGTGGGTCCGGGAAGTGGTCTGGAATCTGTATTTTCACCAAATTTCCCAAAGGATTATTATCATACAGCAAGTCTGGGAAACTCTGTCCTGAGGTAACCCCCAGGTACCTAGACCAACAGGAAGTGGCTTGTGAGGCAGTACAGCCCCGAGCAAGGGAATCCTCTCCTCTGCCTCACTCACACAGGGTTCTGTGGATGTGGGTGAGGAAAATGCTCCCAACAGGCAAAACCTAGAGAGTCAGACTGGCTGACCAGAGAACTCGCTCCTCACCAAAGATGAAGTGATATTCACCAGCCACACATCTGATCTCACGATTTCTGTCCAGCTAAATGTGGCTTATATACTGGACGAGTGGCCACTATATGTTGCTTCCATTTTACCCAATTAAAATGGTAGCATTTATAACAATTGCCCTGTTTGCCAACTAGCATTGTAGACAGGATGTGTTAGAGGTGGTTTGTGGTTGCACTTATCATTTAGCCAACAGGCACAAGATCATAAGGAACCATAAGAAGACTCAATCAAGAAGAATGGACACACCAAGGAGTCTTGGACTTGGAGTTGCTGTCAAATGGTCCTCTAAATTAATGCTTTGAGTACCACTCTCATACACACCAAAACTGACTCATTTTCTCCAAACTGTAGAAATAATAGCTAACATTTATTAAACAATTATTATGTCCTAGGTACTAAGAGCTTAATAGGCATTATTTCGTTGAATCCTCCCAAACAATTCTATTGAGCAGGTGCTATTTTTATCCCCCATTTTACAGCTGAGGAAATTGGGGTTCATGGAGATTAAGAAACATGTCTGAGATCATGCAGCTATTAAGTTATGGAGCCAAGATTTGAACACAAGCAGTTTGACTCCAGAACCTGAGCTCTTAACCACTACTCTGTGCTTCCTCCCCCATGATAGAGAAGCATATGAAAAGGAGAAAAATAAAATGACATAGCCACATTTCAAAAGAAGATAAACACCTTCATGAATAAGAAACAGGAAAACTAATGCAAAGAAAGACTGCCAACAAAAGCAATCAGCAGGAGATAAACTCCCTCCAGATGAAAAGAAAATAGTAGAGCAAGATGAAAATTATTGTAAAATAAGCATGTTTAGAATCCTCAAGAGATAAGGAAAGAAGTGAACAAGAATAACTGAACATGAAAAAGAAGAGTTAGAAGTCCCGGAAATGAAAAATATAGTACTTCATATTAAACATTGAACAGATGGTGAAGCTCTGGACCAAACATGGTTGAATAAATAATTAGTGCTTTGGAAGATGGAGCTGAGGAATTCACCAAGAAGTCATCACAGGAGATAAAAAATAAAATCTATGGAAGGGCATTTATGATACATGGAAAAGAGTTCGAGAGGCTCTATCCAAGAGAAGTTTCAAAAGAAGGAATTAGAAAATGGTGGAGAAGAATGCCTGAAGAGATAGTGGTCAAGAATTCTCTAGAATCTTCAGATGGAAAGTGCTCATTAAATGTTGAGTAGAATAATTAATAAATCCACACCCACTGTAAAAATGGCATGAATGCAGAGTCTGACCTCCTCTACCTTCACAAGGGGGAAGGAGAATCAAGATCAACAGCTGAAGGCTGATTCCTATGAGGCGGAGGTCAGACATGCCTCCTCTCTCTGCCATCTTTACCAATTCTGACACCAACTGTCCTTCCCACAGAACTCTCTACTTCTCTTCTCTGGGTTCAATAATTCATTGCAATGGCTACACAGAACTCACAGACCATACTAACAATTATGGGATTTAGTAGGGAAGTAACATTTACAATTCAGGCTCAGGAACACTCAGGATACAGTTCTTCCATCAGGACAGCCTCTTGCCAGCTGTGCTCACAGGCACGCCTCTTCCTGGCCCTTGGCCTCTTCCCAGAGGCACTCAGCTTTCTCTCTCTGTGGCCAAGGAAGCCCTACCACACTGTCTCCTGCTGCCAGGTCTCTGCTGCCGGCTCTCACTGTCTTCAGTGTTACAGTTCTCTCTCTCTGTCTCCTGGGTCCGGGAGCTTCTCAGTGCAGTGATTCCAGGCCCAAAGAACAGGCTTTCTGCTCTTGGCTGTTCTTCCTTAGTGATGGTGGGATCCTCTCTTTCCTGCCTCTGGGGTGGCTCACTTCAAGTCCATTGGGATGGTGAAACAGACCAATCCTTTTGGTGGGCCAAAATTACCCTATCACATAGTCCCGCCCAATTACTTGGGTGGGAGTTACAAGACCATGGTGAGAAAGGCCACACAAAAGCGATCCATCACACTGCACCCACACATGCTGTTCTAAACCTGCAGAACATCAAGAATAAACAAGAAAATCTTAAAAACTACCAGAGAAAAAGAGAGATCTCTCATACAGTAAAGTCTGGATTTGAAGCTGGACACGGTAGCTGGATAAGACTTTGAGTTATATCCCACTAGGAAGGAGTTAATTGTATTTTGTTAAGAGAGGACATTATTCATTTGGTAAGAAAAAGGGTGTGGGTATGCTGGGACTCCCCTGAATATCCATTGTTTTGTCTGCCCAGAGGAGCATCCCCTTTCTTCCAAGTAGTGCTCTTTCCCTGACTCTAGCTATGTGGATCATGTGTGGGCTCCACCTCTTCTAGATCCTTCCCCCAGCCAGTGTATTAGCCAAGGGAGGGCACTTGACCTAAGCCAAGCCAATCATAATAGCTCACTCTCAAATGTCAGTTGATGGACCATGTTTGTCCATCAGAGCCCCTTCTGGGATTTTTGACCTTGGGACCAGAGAGAGCAGGTTTTCATAGCGCTCCGAAAGCAAAATTGTAAGAGGTGAGATATATAGGCTCTCTTAAAAAACTATGTTTTTCTCATGGAATCGAGACTTTTCTGGAGCCACTGAGGCTGAATGAATCCCTGAAACTACTGCCCTGAGATAATCTTTAAACCTTAAACCAAAAATATCCCCTGAAATCTTTAAACCAAATGATAGTTTCGCTTAATTAGTAAAGAATGTCTGCCTTGAACATTGTGCCCTTATAAAGAACTATCTATATGGGATCAAATTGAAAACAGCAACTAGAAAGGTTAGATAGTGAGATTAGGGGGCGGTGAGCTTACATTAATGGAGGAGGAACAATTTGGAAAAGGAGAGTAAGTATAGCTGCACAACTTGAAGAAAGTAGTCAGTGTCAATTATACATGTAGAAATTGTTGAACTGGTGTATTTTCTGCTGTGTATATTTTCAACAACAACAAAATAAATAAATAAATAAAATTATTAACAACAAAAGCCATGCTTTCTGCCATGTGGACAGTGTCAGTCTGAGAGAATAAATGAGTCGGGATTGACTCGGCGACATCCATTTTTTTTTTTTTTTTTTGGTAGAGAAAATCAAAGACGAGATAGAGTGAATCTTTTCAGTGTTTAAGATCTTGTCCTAGTTGTACCTTTGCCTTTCCATGTCTTCTGTGACTCTTTCAAAAACTCCCCCTCCTCATTTGCTTAAACTTGTAAAACTTAAATTTCTATTGTTTTCAACTAAATGGAAGTTAGTGGAATGGTGAGATAGACATTTTGTTATTCTTTAACTATTTGCATGCTTTCTTTTGGGAAATGTCCTTTGCTTATTGATCTACCGGGTCTTATGGTGACTTCATTTGTTTGTTTTAAATATGCGATGTTTCCAAACCAAACTTCTATGCTTCCCATCCCGATCCTCTCTCTTCTTTTCCCTTTCTCAGATAAGGGCTCCCCTATCTTTATACACATCTATGTCAAGAAGTGCAATATCATCAACTCCTCCCTGTCTTTTGAAATCTCTGTGTGGCACAGTATGTGCTCAACTACTAACCCAAAGGTTGGTGGCTCAGACCCACCCAGCAGCGCCACTGAAGAATGACCTGGCAATATTCTTCTATAGAGATTACAGCCAAGAAGAAAACCCTATGGAGCAGTTCTGCTCTGTAACACATGGGGTTTACCATAAATTGAAATGGACTCAACGGCAACAAGTTTGATTTTTCTTTGTTTTCCCTGTCTTTATTTATCTCCCTCATACCTAAGCAGGAACCCTGCGGCTCAGTGGTTAAGAGCTCAGCTGCTAACCAAAAGGTCGTCAGTTGGAATCCACCAGCTGTTCCTTGGAATCCCTATGGGGCAGTTCTCTGTCCCATAGGGTCGTTATGAGTTGGAATCGACTCCAGGGCAACGGGGCTTGGTTTTTGCATACCTAAGCAGCCATCAGATCCTATCAATTCTACCTTTTGAAATAGCTGTTTAATATATGCACTCAGACTTTACAGTAATGCCCACCCATCAACAGGGGTGCAGGCGAACTTCTCATTTGCTGCTGAGTATAAATTGGAACAACTTTTCTGGAGGGATATTTGGAAATACATTTCAAGAATCTTAAGAATGTTTATACTTTGACCAAAATATTACACCCTGTGAATAAGGACAAAAAATCAGAAGTAAGAATAAAGACTTTTCTTAAAAAAAAAAAAGGATGTTCACAATAATATGCTTTAAAATAATATTTAATAAGAGTATTGCTCAAGATATAATTTAAATAAAAAGGGTATAAAAAATATTATATACAGTATGATTCTAACTTCATTAAAAATACATGTAGTAAAATTCAGCATTTATGCAAAATTGGATATGACACGATAGGCGTCTGTTCTCCCTGCCCTCATTCACAAACCTGCCAGCCACCGCTCTTACTTTCTGAGGTGCAGGCGGATGAGGTTAGGAAGTGACAGCTCGTGGTCATGTGGGGCTTTTCTCAGTTCAGTGTACTGTGTACAGTATAACTTCCTTTATTTATTAATTTTTTTGGCAGTGTCACAGAAAAATATTTTATTTATTTATTTTTTTAATTGTGCTTTAGGTGAAAGTTTACAGTATAACTTTCAACATTTTTTCATTGTGCTTTTTGTGTGTAGACTGAAAAAAATACTGTTTTCCATTAGTTTCACCATAATGCAACCCCATACTTAACGCAATTTAATTCGACACTCCCCCCGCCACACACACAGATATCACGTTTTGGTAGGATTTTACTGTATGTACAAAGGTAAGTCAAAAAGTATTGTTACAAAATCATAGAAACTTTTATTAAACAAAAGTACCAAAACATGAAGCTTTTGTTTCTCGAATTATCCTCCATCTAGGTCTATAGGCTTCTGAAGGTGGTGTTTCCATCTGTCTAACCCTTCCCCAAAGAATTCTCCGCTCTTCCATTTACACCACGGCAGTTTTTAGCATCCTCGAGGGACTCAAATCATGTTCCTTTTAAATATTCTTTGAGTTTTGGGTTCAAAAACAAGTCTGAAGAGGCAAGACCAGGACTGTGGGGTGGATGGGGTAAGGTTTCCAAATGAAGTTATCGTAGGACAGCCCTTGCTACCCTAGAAGAATGAGCAGGTGCATTGTTGTGATGGGAAAAATTCCTCTGTGCAACTTTCCTGGCCTTTTTCTCACCAGCGCAGTTTTCAATTTTCTTGAAACTTCTTCATAATCAGCCCCTGTGATCGTCCTGTATCCTTCGAGAAAATCTATCAAGATTACCCCTTTGGAATCCCTCTGCCCAAAAAAAATAAACAGTTGTCATAACCTTCTGAGCGGTCTTCCCGCTCTTGGCTCATCTTTGACATCTTCCCAACCTTCCTTAAAATGCTCAATCCATCTAAAAACTGTTGTTTTATGTGGGTCAGCATTCCCATAAACTTATTGCAAAGCTTCAGTGATTTGGGAAGATGTCCACTGGAGTTTTGTTAAAAATTTGATATTAGCCCTGACCTCAGAATGGTTTTTTTCCATAGCACAAAAAGCATCCTTCTTTTCTGAAGGCACCCTAACGAGACTAAGACAAGAGTATTACTGAGAGAACTTGTCTATAGCCATCTACTGATGGAAGAGACATGTTTCAACACATTTTGTTTGGAATAAACCCGTGTGTCTTAGTTATCTAGTGCTGCTATAATAGAAATACCACAAGTGAATGGCTTTAACAAAGAGAAATTTATTCCCTCACAGAAAAGTAGGCTAGAAGTCCAAATTCAGGGCATCGGCTCCAGGGGAAGGCTTTCTCTCTCTGGCAGCTCTGGAGGAAGGTCCTCCCCATCAATCTTCCCTGGACTAGGAGCTTCTCTGCACAAGAACCTCGGATCCAAAGGATGTGCTCTGCTCCCAGCACTGCTTTCTTGGTGGTATGAGGTCCCCCTGTCTCTCTGCTCTCTTCTCTCTTTTATATCCCAAAAGAAATTGGTTCAAGATATAATCCAATCTTGTAGATTGAGTCCTCCCTCATCAACACAACTGCCACTCATCCCCCCTCATTAACACCATAGAGGTAGGATTTACAACACATGGGAAAATCACATCAGATGACAAAATGGTGGACAATCACACAATACTGGGAATCACGTCCCAGCCACACTGATATTCACATTTTTGAGGGACACAATTCAATCCATGACACCATGCATGTATGAACTGGAACCTTTGTAGCAATACTTTTTGACTTACCCTTGTATATATCTACATAAGGAGCCCTGGTTGCACAGTGGTTAAAGCACTCTACTGCTAACCAAAATGTCAGCAGTTTGAACCCAACAGCCACTCCGTGGGAGAAAGATGTGGCAGTCTGTTTCTCTAAAGATTTACAGCCTTGGAAACCCTATCAGGTCGTATGAGTCAGAATCGACTCGATGGCAGTGAGTTTGGTTTGGTTTTATGCAGAAAAAAATATGTAAAGTAAACACTAAAATGTTACAGTGGTTACCTCTGCGTGATGGAAATTGTTTGATTTTAATATTCTCCCATATCTTTAAACATTTTTGAAAATGTAATTACTGGTAGATGCTTAGCAACCCAACATATGGGTACACTCTAACTTACTTAATCAAACTTCTATTCTTGAGCATCTAGATAACTTGATATTTTCCCATTGTAAACAATGTTGTGGTGAACATCATAGTACTTCCCTCTCTGTGGCAGCCAGGCCCTGCAGAATTATACAGACATGAACCAAATAGTTTTCTGCCTTTCAGAGAGATCAGACATTTATAGAAGTAGCTACAGTGTAAGACATAATGTGATCAGTGCCATATCAGAGGGCAGGAAGAGATGGATTCCAATCCAGCCAGGGAGCAGGCTGCTTGGAGGAGGGGGCATTTGCCAGAGATCTGGGAAGAGGGAGCTCATCTCCCTGGTGGTCACAGAAAGTTGATCTCAGTGAATATTCACTGAGAGGTAGAAAGATAGACCTTTGCACCAGAGCCCAAGAATCTGGGCCCCAGGCTCAGCTCTCATCAGGGCGAGGGAACATCCTCTCCCCTCCACAGAAGCCTAGAGGTTTCCCCAGTCTCATTCCAGCCCCACTAAAGTCCACCCCACCAGTCAGTCCCCCTGACACTGATGGGGTGTGTTGGGGTGGAGGTCTTGACAGCCCCTTGCCTCCCTCTCTCTGGCCTCGGGAAGCAGGCAGAGCAGCTATTTTCTGGCAGCCCTGAGCCATATGGCAGACCCTCAGGCTCCTGGTCCCCCAGCTGGCAGTACCTCCTGCCAAACCTTGGCCCCTGGGGTCAAAAGAATGTTGAGCAATCTTTGGAATTTTTCAGGAAGGAACACGCTCTTTGAATTCCATTAGACCTCCTGAGCCGGGTATAGTGCCCAGAGCCCAGAGCCTGAGGCTGCAGGGCCTGAGCCTTCCTGAGCAGGCATCAGGGAGTGCTGGGGGACTTTTCAGTGTTTGTTTTTCCCTCGTACTGGTGGGGCTGTAGGACACCATTACGGTGAGGTCATGAGGCCCTGCCCTGCTGCATCCATGGGTGGCTAAGCAGCCAGGACCTTACTTTCCGTGCTGGCTCTGGAGCATACACGGGTGCTGGGGAGCGGGCGAGGCCAGAATCCTCAATGTGCTTGAGCCCGAGCCCAGGCTGCACCCCTCAGGACCTCCCCGCCCCACCGCTGCCTGGTCCCTAACCTGGACCCGGGCCTGGGCCAATGGCCTCAGGGCTATCTTCTCTGTCCAGCTTCCTGGGGGCTGCATGATCATATAGGGAGCCTAGTTTTGACTTGCTAGAGATAATCAGACTGTCTTGCAACAAGCTGTCAGCTCAAATGACACTTTCTGAGGGAAGCTTTCTTGATTCTCCCTCTCCCCAAAGTCCGTTCTAGTACTAGTTACTGTCCAGTCAACTCCAATTCATGGCGACCCCAAGTGTGTCAGAGTAGAACTGTGCTCCACAGGATTTTCAATGGCTGATTTTTCAGTAGATTGCCAGGCTTTTCTTCCAAGGTGCCTCTGGGTATATCCAAACCTCCAACCTTTTAGTTAGCAGTCTAGGGAGGTCAAGTTCCCCTGTTATACACTCTCGTGGCACTAATGCCTCTGCTTCTTGACTCTTGCCTCTGTAATTGATAATAACTATCTGTGTAAGTATTTGTTTAATGGCTATCTCACCCATGGACAGTATGCTCCCTGACAGCAGGAGCCCTGCCTTCTTCACTGCTGTATCCCTAATACTGAGCACAGTGCCTGGTACATAATAGGTGCATCATGGATTACATTATGCCAAGCAAAGTTTCCCAGGGAGGTATGGGAATCCTACCTCCAAAGGCGCCCCTGCCAGGGCATGAGCTCCTCTGGGATCATCGACCAGATTCAGTGGTACCTCAAAGCAGAGCCCACTTTGGGCCTTGGTTTCCCTCTATGCTCCAGCTCCCCCACTCCCAGCCTCATCTACAACCAGGTAGGTGGGAGGCCAAAGGATCACAGAAAACAAAGCTCCTTTGTTTGTGATCAGTCCCGGGCCTGACCCGGCAAAAGTGACCTTTGCAGGTAAAGGCTCTGTCAACAGTGCCTGCTGCTCCTAATCTCAGATTCCTCTGTCTCCCTGGCTCTGGCCTGGCTCTACATCCCTTTTATCTTAGGTATATATCAGGTTTGAAAGCTCACAAAGCCTGCACCTCCCCAAAGCACTTCAAAGACAAGGTATTTCTCTTCTTATTTTACAGAAGAGGAAACAGTCCCAGAGAAGTCACCTTCTCCAGGTCGTGGCTAGGAAACGGCAGGGTGGGATTTTCTAGCTCCTGGGGAGCAAAGAGTTGAAGGTGGGAGGCAGGTAGAGGGTGTCTCCTACATGCAGGGGGAGGTTGGGAGCTGGGAAGGAGGGAACCCAGGCCAGCAGATGCTTGCAGATGCCCGTGTGCCAGGCCTCTGAGGCAGGACGGCAGCCATCTCAGAAGGCACTAAAAGCGCCAGTGCCTGCACACTCTGAGGGCTGGACCAGAAACGTGCACTGTGTAAGCCAAGTAGTTTTTACGATTCTTGGGTTTTCTGTGTTATTTTCCCCCTTAGCAGGAAGTAACAAAAACGCAGGAAAATTCCAGTCAGCCTCAGCTGTGCAGAGGGGCGCCAAAGGAAAGGGTTTACATCTGCACTTGTGCCAGGGGGCTTAGAGGGGTCGGCACCCCAGGGTGGGAGAATCATAAAGGGGAGGGGCCAAGGGGAGAGGGGAGCTGCTTTCTCATTGCCACTCCTATACCGACCCCAGGCACCGGGAGAGAACCAGAACGTAACCATGGAAAACCTGAGGTTTTCTGTCATTAAAAGAAGCAGATTGCCTTAACTACCACATAGAATTGTTGTGGGTATTACAGCATTTACTCAGCAAAAAGTTATTGAGTTCTAGCGCCTGGGGTACATGAAGGAACAGAACAAAGATCCCTGCCCTTGTGGCGCTTACGTTCTAGGGAGGGAAGACAGACCACAGACGTTAAACAGAATAAATAAGTAAATTATGTTATTGTTGTTCGTTGCTGTTTAGTTGTCCCTGACACATGGTGACCCTATATACCACAGAATAAAACATTGCCCGGTCCTTTGCCATGTTCATGATTGTTGGTATGCTTGAGTCCATTGTTGTGGCTACTGTGTATTTTGAGTGCCTTCCAACCTAGGGGGCTTATCTTCCAGTTCTATATTTGACAATATTCTGTTGTGATCCATAGGATTTTCATTGACTAGTATTCGGAAGTAGATCACCAGGACTTTCTTCCTAGTCTGTCTTTGTCTGGAAGGTCCGCTGAAACCTGTCTCCTACGGGCGACCCTGCTGTTATTTGAAATACCAGTGGCATAGTTTCTAGCATCACAGAAACAAGCTGCCACAGTATGATAAATGGACAGATGGGTGGTGGAAGTAAATTGTATGGTATGCTAAATGTGTTAAGTACCTTGGGAAATAGGAACAATAGAGCAGATTAAAGGGGCAAGGGGGTCCGGTGTTGAGGGTGGGTAGCAGGATTAACTGCAGTCGTCAAGGTGGCCTGATGGGGGAGGGGAGATTGAGTCAAGTGGGGAACTTGCACTCCAGGGAGGGGGGACCATGGCAGACGGAGAGAGGAGGAGTGTGGTGGGAGTGGAGTTCAGAGAGGTGAGGAGTCAGATCACATGAGGCCTTACTGGCCTTTGCATGGACTTCGGTTTTTACCATGAGTGAAATAGGGAGCCATGAAAGTTGTGGGGGTTTTTTAATTATGGTAAAATATACATAACAAAAAAGTTGCCATTTTAACCATTTTTAAGTGTGTGTTACATTTTAAGAGTAATCACATTCACCACGCTGTGTAACCATCACCAGTATCCATTTCCAAATGTTTGTCACCACCCCAAACAGAAACTCGGTGCCCTTCAACAATAAGTCCCATTGCCCCCTCCCCCAGCCCCTGGTGACCACTAATGCACTTTGGTCTCTATACATTGGCCTATTCTAAATATTTCATCTAAGAGAGATCATATAATACTTGTCCCTTTGTGACTGACTTGTTTCAGTCAGCATAATGTTTTCAAGATTCGTCCATGTGTGAGGACTTCATTTCTCTTTATGGCTGAGTGGTATTCCATTGTATGGATTTACCACATTATGCTTATCCATTCAACTGCCGATGGACACTTGGGTTGTTGCCATGGACTGTTTTTATTTGACTTTTTTTTTTTTTTTTTTTAGAAAGATCCCTCTGGATACTATGTTGAGCAAAGACTGAAGGGGGCAAGGGGAGGCAGGATGGAAAGCTGCTGGATAATCCAGGTGAGAGATGTTGGTGGCTTAGAACTGGGTGGAGCGATAGGAGGTGGTAAGAGAGAAGGGATGGGATGCTGGATATAGGGAGAGACAACAGGATTTTCTGATAGTTTTGATGAGGGATGCCAGAGGAAGAGGAGTTAAGGATGGCTCCATAGTTGGCCTGAGCCGCTGGAAGGGTGGAGTTGCCATTAGGATGTAGACCATGCGTGTTATTATAGCTACTGACCACCTACTCTGGGCCAGGCCCTGGGACAGCCACTTCGCACCTCGATCACATTAAACCCTCACAACTCAAGGATGTAGGAATTAGCCCCATCAGCCCAGAGAGGGAAACTAAGTGTCCATGGTTGCCCAGCATATAAGTGGCAGAGCCCGGCTGCCCAGGCCGGTCTGACCCCACAGGGCAGATGTGCACATTCTGCTCCTCTGTCCTGTCCCCAGAAGGCACTCAGTACACCAGTTCCCTCACACACTGACTCTGGCTGGCCTTGTACTTCACTCCCTCTTTCCTCTGCAGCAAGCTGCCTCAAAGGTACAGAGCTCACAAGGCCTGATGTTTTATACATGCTGGGGTCTTGTCTAGGACACATTTCAAAACTCCTTTTTTGGAGATCTGAGATTAAGTAGGAGCGTGGCCAGGACTAGGATGTGTGGAGACTTCCTCAAAGCCCTTGGGCAGGGGGTTGGGCCATGAGTCAGGGAGATGACAGGTGGAAGAAAAGGCATGGAGGCTCAGCAGCTGCTGTAATAAAAATCTGGGATTCCGATAAATGCAGTCAGCAATGAGATACCCCTCCCCACCATCACAGTTACTCTCCCACACCTCAGGAATTTTTTTGCCCTTCTAACCAAAGCCAAACTAAACCTGTTGCTGTCGAGTCAATTCTGACTCATGGCCACCCCATGTGTTACAGAGTAGAACTGAGCTCCATAGAGTTTTTTTGGCTGTAATCTTTATGGAAGCAGATTGCCAGGCCTTTCTTTCACAGTGCCACTGGGTGGGTTTGAACTGCCAACCTTTCAGTTGGTAGTCAGGCGCAAACCGTTTGCCCTTCTATATTGCTACAGTAAACCTGCAAAAGCTGGAACCTATGTAAGGTGGAAACCTTCAGGGAAGAAAAACTCAAATATTTTCCACTAAAACAAGAGATAGAAAAGTGGTAAACTGTACCTTGTCAAAGACGTAAACTTTTGAGACCCAGAAAAACAAGGAAGCGCTGTGGAGTTCCAGCTTTCTGTGGTTTTGCTGTATATTCCCAGTTTACAGGCAAACATGAGCTCAGAGATTTGACCTTGTTCTCACTCAGATATGGGGGCAGGGCTTGCATGTACGGGGTGGGGATTAGACTTTCTATTGAGTTGTCTAATTCTGAAATTTTATTGTTAATCTTCTGGATTTCTGATTACTGTCTACCTATGGATTCTTACAGCCTGTTAAATTTGTCATTATACTCTTCTCTAGTCTTCTTAAGTTCTTCTATTGCTTTGTAGTATGTTCCTTGGCTTGTTCTGTGTTTTGCCTGCTCCCTTCCTGATATCTTGAAGAGTTCTCTGTATTAATCTTTTGTATTCTACCTCCGGTAATTCCAAGAAGTTCTCTTCCACTGGAAAATTTCTAGATTCTTTATTTTGGGAGCTTGCTGAAGCCATCATGGTCTGCCTCTTTATGTGTTTTGATATTGACTGTTGTCTCCGATCCATCAGTAAGTTATTATATTTATTTATTTTACATTTGCTTACTCTGACCTAGCTTCTTGTTTTGTTTTGTTTCAATATGCCCAAATAGGCTGCTCATGTGAGCTAGTTTGACTATTGCCACCTTTGAAGCTGTAACGTACTGTGACCAGGTGGTTAGATCTGTTACTAGGTATATGGGCCCAGGAGTCTTTTTATTTCTCTTGTATGGATTCAGCTCAGGTGTCCAGGTAGTCAGTCACCAAGTGTGTGGTGCAGGCTCTCACCTACAGTCTTAGACAGGCAGGGGTGATTGGTGTAGGCACAGGTATCTGGCTGCAGTAGGGGGTCATGGGCTGAGCAAGGCATGGGGCTGATGGCTGCCCTTGAGTGTCTGGGAGGAAAGCATGTCCCTGTTTCCTAGAGAGTGGTGGGTTTTGCAGCCAGACTATGAGCACCCAATGCTGTTAGCTGTAAGGACTGGGAGGCACCACTTATTCTTGGACCCTTGTTGTGGGTAGCTAGGTGGACCCGTTGCGGGTAGTCCTTAGGCCCCTGATGTGGGTACATGAGGACCCAGAGCAGTGTCAAATGTCATGAACCTGCCACTTCACCATGTAATTGATACAGTTGAAGTTAGGCTTCAGGTATACACCCTGTTGTACTGTGGTAATGAGGGCCTACGCTGTTGAAATGGGCCCACACAGGTCTATGCAGGGGTGAAAGGCATTCAAAGTCCATGGACAACTTATGCCTGTGCCTAGGCAAAAGTGATGTGCCTACCCTAAGTTCCTGGCTTTGGGGAGCTGACAGATTATTTTTTCCTGTTTGTTAATTTGTTTCCTCTCCAAGGCTGGGAGAATGGCTCTGGGCACGTGACAGGTCCTACTTCTGACCCAGGGAACTCGTCATTTCCTGAAGCCGGCCCGGGACCTAGTACAGGGCAGGGATGGGGCGGTAAATGGGAGAGAGGTTTTTCCCAAAAGGGATATTTTTTGATCTGTGCAGTAGGTCAGACGCATGTACTTATCTTTTGCCAATGGAGCGTGATTTTTCACTGGTTCTGGAGGCCCGAATAGATTCTCTGCCACTCGGTCTCTCCCGAGGTGGAAAACGCCTCCCAAGCACCACTGCTCACCTCACCCCACACGCAAGCCTATCCAGGCTGAAGGGTGCCGATTCCCACCAGATCAGGTCTGGCAACTCCTCGCTGCTTCCACACCGTTTCTCCCTCCCCCGCCACTCAGTCCGATTCCTCAACTTTGCCTTTGATGTTCAGGGCTCCTAGATTCTCATATATAATCGATTCACTTGTTTTTTCGTGTCTTTGTTGTAAGAGGGACCACAGGAAGTGTCTGACTACTCTGCCATGTTGGCCCCGCATCCCGAGGGGAGGATCAGAAAGGTGGAAATCCGCAAGCAAATAGCATGACTTCAGGGGCTGTAACATGGGCACACCAGCCCAGTGATGCCCTGGACTTCTTTTGAAGGGTGACTTCAAGAAAGGTACAATAACACTTCTCTTACCTACCAATGCACAACCCTGCCCATCCAGAGCCTGGCTCTGTGCCAAAGATTCAGCACCAGACTACTGACAGCTGACATAGCAGTGAGCCCAGGTTAGGGGTTCTTAGGTGGGTTTCTGGGTTCCTGGTTAAAGTTGTGCTAAGGGATTGGAGGTAGAGCCCTGCCCTGGAGGACGGCTCTAAACATTTAGAAGCATTTACTCTATGCCAGGCACCTTCACACATGCAACCTGCTTTAACTCTTATAACTATGGGGTAGGGGTCATCCTCACTTGAAAGAAGACAAAGTTCAGAGAGGTTAAGTGACTTGCCAGAGGCCGCACAGCTAAGGAGCCTGATTGTATCCTCAGTTGCCTGACTTCAAGGCTCCTAAAGCCCAACATCTTTGACCTCTCCAGCACCCATAACTCAGCTTCCTCTAGTCTCCCCTTCTTGACTGGGACCACAAGTGATTCTAGGTCAGAACTGCTTTCTTACCAGAGGCCTCACCCTCCCCGGAAACTCCCAGCCAGTCCTAGGAAGTGGGCTGAGGGACAGCCCATGCCTTAGGAATGGAAGGGAGGGTGTTCCACATTTATGGAATTGTCTGACTTTCCTGTCCTTTTGGGCAGAGAGCAGACAAGGACTGGGCATGTGGGCAAGGAAAGGGCATCCTGTCCTTAGGAGGTTGTGGTGGGGCAGAGTGGGGACAACCTCTGTCCGCTCTGATATTCTAGATCCTTTCTCTCCTCCCATCCCACCTCTAAGCCTCTGCTCCAAACCAAGGGGAGCTGCAGCTCACTCTCAGCAAGAGAGTGACTGGATATCTTCTTAAGGGCCCCGGTATTGAGTGCCCATTCCTTCTACCTCCTAACTCCTTTTCCTGAGTATCTCCCTTCTGCCCAAGGCCCTGTACCCACACCCAGCATCCTGTCAGAGAGGAAATAACATACTTGTTAGGATGTTGGGCTTGATGTTCTACCCCTCCCAGAGAGGTTGCCTGCTTGATGAGGTCCTATATAGACAGTGCTGACCCCAAAGGAAGGGATCACCAGAAGGGGGTTGTCTGACCTCCTTGAGGGACGCTTTACAGAGCCTGCCCCTGGCATTACCAAAATTTCGAGGAGGTTTGATTTCCTGGGCCCAAGTCTTCAGGATCTCAGGAGGCCAATTCAGAGGTGCCTGGAGCTCCAAATTCCTCGCATTGATGGGTACTGGCCAGGGTTATCTCTGAGGCTTGGTCTTGAGATTTGAGATGGGCGTGGAGATACTGACCTGTGGTAGGAGTCAGGTATCTGGAGTGTAACGGGGAAAGGGAGATGGGTTCTGGTGGGTGTCCTAGCACACCCCTTCGTTATTTAACATGCTGCAGGCTGTCCCCAAAGCTAGACTGTCCTCCTTTCCCTTTCCACCCTCCCCCACCCCTAAACAGCCACTGATCACTCCACTGGTCTGGATGCTGAGTCTGCTCAGATTGCATGTGTGAGGAGCCGCTGCAGACAGCCAGAGAATTTGCACCCACAGGAGGCCCTGGTGGAGGCCAGAGACAAGCCCGAGAGGAAGGCGGGGCAGGCACACAGACAGCCTCTGTTGGCCTGGGAGGCTGGAGAACAGAGGCCAACGCAAACACTGTTGTTTGCAAATAAACAACCTCAAGCTGGAGGAAAACAGCTTATCTTTGTTTGTCCTGGTTGGTGCTGATGCAGCTCCCTGGCTCCTGGGCTTCCTGCCCCCTACCCAGCTAGGGTTTGTCTTTCCTTGCTTGTGGCGACCTTGGTCCTCGGGTGGAGGGGATGAGGTGAGGTGAAGCCCCCAACTGAGGCCCCTGGTTCCCGGACTTGAGGATGGGTCTCAGCCCGGATGGCTTCTCAGGTGTGACCCCTCCCACACAGTGGTCATGGGAAGCTGTGCTTAAAATCACAGGCCCCATGCCCTCACTGCTGGCCGGGCCTCTGTCTCCCCCTCTGCCTCTGTGAGTTCTCAGAAGCACCCCTTCTCCCTGTCTAGCTCCATGCCATGCACTGTCAGAATCCTAGAATATCAGGGTACCGTGGTATATGGATAATGAACCTGACTGCAGAGAGGTTAGGCAACTCACCCAAAGTCACACAGCTGGTGAGTGGCTGAATCAGCTCTCTATGTTCTTGGAAGAATCTTCTTTCTATTTCTTGTGTATGTCCCTCCCAGACCCTGGCCCACCCAAGAGAGCCTAGGCTGCTCTGGGATGAACTCTCTCTCCACGCACATGTTGCTTATCAAGCAAGCGTTGCCTCGCAGGGTTTCGCAATGAGCCTTGTGTTCTGGTCACCTCATTGGACCTGGAGCTACAGGAGGGCAGGGGCCGTCCCTTGCTTTCCTCTAACTGCTGCCCAGGTCACTGCCCACCTGCACCCAGAGTCAGGGCCCAGCAAACCCTTACTCAATGGGAGCATGAATGTATGAGGACCACGAGAAGAAACAGACTCAGGACACTTCAGATTTTTTTCCCTCCAGGGTAACAGAGCTGTGAGTTGTGCAGGAAGGCGGAGAGATGTTTGTAGTCTCCAGTTTAGGAACAGGACTTGTAAA
The DNA here is from genome assembly GCF_000243295.1 of Trichechus manatus latirostris. Lineage (NCBI taxonomy): Eukaryota > Metazoa > Chordata > Mammalia > Sirenia > Trichechidae > Trichechus > Trichechus manatus. The sequence continues at coordinate 1,167,872 of NW_004444233.1, read as the reverse complement.
ACAGGGAGGTGTCCAGATTCATTCCGATTGGCTTGGAGCAGGCCCTACTCACAGGGCCAACTGAAAGACTCAAAACTGAAGGCCAGCGACATCTCCCCAGAGACTGAAGGAGGAAGGCCCAGCTAGAGCCAGCATGGCAGGAGCGAGTATGGGCGGCACTGAACTGGCAGAGAGTGTCATGGAGAGGTTTGCAGGCCTTCGGGGAGAAGGCAGCTGGGATTTTTCTGGGAGGCTTTCCTTCTAGGATTAATTAACCCCTCCTACTCTCCATTCAGTGAAGCCCCGGTGGCACAGTGGTTAAGTGCTCAGCTGCTAACTGAAATGTCAGCTGTTAGAACCCATCAGCTGCTCCGCAGGAGAAAGATGTGGCAGTCTGCTTCTGTAAAGATTTACAGCCTTGGAAACCCTATGGAGGCAGTTCTACTCATCCTGTAGGGTCGCTATGAGTTGGAATCAACTCAATGGCCCTAAGACTCTCCATTCAGCCAGTCAGTTAATCCATTAAGTGGTGCAAATAAACAACCTCAAGCTGGAGGAAAACAGCTTATCTTTGTCCTGGTTGGTGCTGATGTGGCTCCCTGGCCCCTGGGTTCCCTGCCCCCTACCCAGCTAGGGTCTGCCTTCCCCATGTACTAGGAGCCTGGGGACGGGGGCTGTGGGCAACAGACCTCAAATAAGATAAGTAAAGGGAAGAAAATAAGCACACACAAATCAGACAATTCTTAAAACCAAAATCAAACCAGTTGCTGTCAACTCTGACACATGGTGACGCCATGTGTGTCAGGGTAGAACTGTGCTCCACAGGGCTTTTGATGGTGATTTTTTGGAAGTAGACTGTCAGGCCTTTCTTCTGAGGTACCTCTGGATAGAATCAAACTGCCTTCCTTTCAGTTAGCAGCCGTTTGCGCCACCCAGGGACGCCAGATGATAGTTAAGAATGGTTAAATGACAAACTGTAAGTGACCAGATACAATAGGCCAGGGAGGTCTTATCCACAATGGCTGAACATCAGGAATCTGGTCTTTTATTTCCTTTCCTTCCTTCTACCAATCCCACCCCCACACAGAGTCCCATACATAATAGGGCCAGCAGAGAGACTAGTGAAAAATGTCCCAGTAAATCACGGACTCTATGAGGCCTTGGCTACGTCCCAACTCCAACGCTGAATTTATAGCTCTCAGGGCTTGCAGATTGCTGCAACCCCTGAGTGCCACCAACATCTTAAACTTATTGACTGGTGGACTGACTATCAGCATGAGGGGTGGCCAGCACATGTGGTGCAGAGAAAGATGGTACACAGGCAGGAAAAAATTGGCACAGTGCTAACGGCCTCATGTCGGGGAAAGGGAAAGATTAGAATTACTTGTCAGTGAAATTTCCCAGAGCAGATTCTTTGGTTCCCATTTCTGAATCCTTACACTTTCCCTGTAGCCAGAACTTCCCTACCTCCTCTCTCCCAGATAAGCCCCTCCCCTATTTTGAAACTGATTTCTGGGGAAACAGTCTCTAAGTCTGACCAATTGACTAAGCCCATTGAATCCACCTCTGTGTACCCAGCTCAAGCAGCCCAGCCCTATCTGAGCCAGGATCTGATTGGTCTTGCTTGTGTATAATGTCAACCAGAAAGGACCATCACCAGTTTAGACCAGCCCCAGGTGCTTCCACCTTCAAACCTTACTTAATGGTATTTTCCAAACTCACGTTCTCTTGAGACTTTGTCATAGTAAAGTCAAGAACTCTTGCACCTATTATAAATGAAAAGAACAACATGCAGCCCAATCACAAGTTTGGCCTGCTTCTAGAGTACCTGTCTTTGCTTAAATGACAACTTTCCAGAACTTATCCCACTTTGTTCCCAGCTAAGCTTCTATAAAAAGAGATTGCTATTTTTCTCAAATTGAAGTCTTTGGTCTCTCTTCCTGAGTGCCAGGCTTCCTTGCTGCAATAATTTGGGTACTATCCCTTGGTGCCATAAAAAGGCAAATAAAATCTTTTTAAAATTTTTTTACAACTGACTCCAGAAACTGTCATTTAACAATAAACAAATTTTCTACTCAACAAACACTTCTGAATGTCTGCTCTGTGTTAGCTCTGGGCTATGTCAGTGGGAGACAAAGTGGTACAAGCCAGTCCTTGCCCTCCAGAAGCTCACAGTCTCATCAGGGAGATAACACATCAGCCCACCAGAATGAACTTAACCTTGCAAGGCAGCCTGTGTTCAACGTCAAATGAGCAGAAGAGTCATTACACTGTAAGAAGTTCAGAGGATGAAGAGGCTTCTGAGGACTGGAAGGTACCCCCAGCTTCTTGAAGGATCTGGGCCTTGAGAGAATTAGGTGGAAAAAAAGAAGGGAGGGGTTCCATGAAGGAAAATTGCTTTAGTAGAAGGGTGGAGGACTGACAGAGCATAGATCAGGTTGGGCAAATATATGGCATACATACACCACTCTTCTCTCCCTTATCCATAGTAGACAATATTAATTTATTGTGGCACTATTTCCCACTGACTCTGAAAGTAGACACCTTCTCAATGCAGGTATCACCAATCAATTAAAGCTGGCAAGTGAGAATAAGTCTATTTGCCCTTTCTGGCCTAGAGTGTTCAGGAGGCATAAGAAAATGGATCAAAAACCAAAGACACAAGGGAAAGATTAGTCCAAAGGATTGATGGACCACAACAACCACAGCCTCCACCAGCACAGCTGATGAGTCCAGCACAGCTAGATGGTGCCCAGCTACCACCACTGACTTGCTCTGACAGGGATCACAATAGACGGAGAGCTGGAGAAAAATGTAGAACAAAATTCTAACTCACAAGAAAAGATCAAACTTACTGGTCTGACAGAGGCTGGAGAAACCCCAAGAGCATGGCTCCCAGACAGCCTTTTAACTCAGTACTGAAGTTACTCCTGAGGTTCACCCTTCAGCCAAAGATTAGGCAAGCCCATAAAACAAACAGGACTAAATGGGCACACCAGCCCAGGGGCAAGGAGAAGAAGGCAGGAGGGGACAGGAAAGCTGGTAACAGAGAACCCAAGGTCGAGAAGGGAAGAGTGTTGACATGTCGTGGAGTTGGCAACCAATGTCACAAAACAATATGCATATTAATTGTTTAATGAGAAACTAATTTGCTCTGTAAACTTTCATCTAAAGTACAATTAAAAATAAATGAATAAAATAAAAACTACAGTTTAAAAAAGTTGCTAAATCAGACTTCATAAAAGTTAAGAACTCTGCTCTTCAAAAGATGCTACTACTAAGAGAATAAAAAGACAAGACACCAAATGGGAGAAAATATTTGTAAATCATATATCTATGATATGATTTCTATCCAAAATATATAAGGAATTCTCAAAACTCAATATAAGAAAACAAACAACCCAACTAAAAAATGGGAACAATAGTTGAACAGGCACTTCACCAAAGTGGTGGGAAGAAAAGAATCAAGCTGGAGTAGAATATTTTTACAGTGGCAGAAAGGCAAACACAGTGACTTATAAGAGGGCAGAGCTGGAATGGACCATAGGATCTAGTTCCCTCATTTTAACTTAAGGAATCTAAGGTTGGAGAGAAAAGTATTTGCCAGAGATCTATGGGAGTTAGTGGCAGCGGGGCTGGAACTCAATCGTCCTGACCATTGGGCAACAGGTTGCGGCCAGATGTTCAGAATGGCCTTGAATGCTTGGCTGCTGAGCTTGCATCTAATCCTGTGCAATCTGGAGTTGGGCACACAAGAGCCAAAGGCTGAACACAAGGGTCTTCTGAGCTCGTTCTTTACTGCAGGCCACTCTCTCTCCTCCTTGACCAAACCCTCATTCCTCCTCTGCCCATGTTCAGGTGTTGGGGAGGGGAGCATGCCCAGGTTCAGTGGAACCTTTGGGGCAGAGAAACCAGTGAACCCCCTCCCACCTCTTTCCTCTCAAAGGAAGGTAATTCGTCCCTCTGGAGCCAGTCCTTAGCGAGGGAAGCACTGGTAAAGAATTTCTTTTCCAGCTCCCAGGCCACGGGACCATCAAAGTTTTCTGAGCCTGGGAGTATTATGATGACAGTGGTATTTATAAAATATTATTATGAATGATTAATCTGACATGTACCTCCCTGTGGGACATTCCTGAATGATGTGAAGCTCTGTGGAATGGGGTCCCCTAGGTCTGATGGCACCAAGGGATAGTACCTGCTGGAGATGCGGGAGGTCCTTGGAGAGAAGTCTGCATAGCTGAGTTGGGGTGGAGGGAAGAAGGAGGCTGGATGAGCTTCACCCTCAGGAACAAAACCATGGAGTCAAAGTCCACTGAGGCCCTCAGGAGGCATCAGGATCATGGGCCAGGACTCACAAGCAGCTACAAGGGCTTTATACAATTGTCAGACTGTGTAACTCACAGCTGGGGTGGGTTTGTTACTTGTTTTGCTGTTTGTTTCCCTGAAGTATATATCAGTAAAGTTTATTATGGGCTTGTCCTGGGGGGTAGAATGAACTAGAGAACTGGGGAGGCTGTGGTCCTCTCTGCAACCAAGTTCTAGGGATCAGGGAGGGAGAGGTAGGAAGTAAACTCCATGGAGTAGAGTAGGTGGTGGCAAGAAGGGACCCAGAGGAGAAGGACACAGCCAGCAGGGGCCTTCTCTGGATAAAGGGGCCAACCAGGAAGGCCCTGGCCTGAGAAGGGGAAGATCTGAGCAGCAGCAGTGCCCAGCACCCCCGTTGGACAGCAAGCCTCCCAAAGATGGGACCATATCCCTGCCTTCCTCAGCATCTAGTCCAAGGCTCTGGAGACCGTGGGCATATAAGCCGCGACCTTGCTTGAATAGGACTGACTTTATCCCCTATTCCTGACCATTCCAAAATTCAAAAACATTTCTGCCACTTGTAGAAAAGGGCAGGTAGAGGATAGCATTCTTGTTGCCCATGGGGAGGCCATCAGAGGGAAGGGAGAAGGACCTGGAACTAAAGAGATGAGCTAATTTTTCCCTTCAAAGGTCATCAATGACGTTCTATTTTCCATACCTAGCAGCCTCTTCTCAGAGATCACCCTCTCTGTTGCTCAACCTTTTCTTCTTTAAACGTTACCCGCTTGGCTTCCGGTTTTTGTACCTTCATTGTTCTCCCCCTACGGCTCTAGTTCCTCCTTGTAAAAATGGCATGGCAGAGGTGTCTGACCTCCTCTAACTTCATAAGGGGAAGAGAGAATCATTATCAGCATCAACAGCCCGAGGCTGATTCAGGTATGAGGCGGAGGTCAGACATATCTCTTCTCTCCAACATTTTTACCAGTTCTGACACTAGCTGTCCCTCCAATGGCACTCTCTACTTCTCTGCTGGGTTCCATAACGTTGCAAAGGCCACACAGAACTCAAAGACCATACTCACAGTTATGGGGTTTATTAGGGAAGTAACAGGTTACAATTCAGGATCAGGAAGGACTCAAGATATAGTTCTTCAATCAGGACAGCCTCTTCTCAGCCATGCCTGCAGGCAGGCCCTTCTCTGGAGCTCTGCCCCTCGGCCCCTTGCTAGAGCAAGTGTTAGAAAGCTCTTCAGATCCACCAATAAGTGCTTGGGGTCATCCCACTCCTTCAGGAAGCCTCCTGCCCAAAGGTGCTCAGCTCTCTCGCTCCATGGGTTGGCACACTCACTATAACAGTCTTGCTTCATGGGCTAGGAAGCCCACCGCACCATACCATTCTGGTCTCCTGGTTCTGCTGCTGTCATTTCATCTGCCATCGCTTCTAGCTGTCTTGCATCACCTCCAATGTTACAGCTCTGTCTCCTGGGCCTAGGAGGTTCTCAGTGCAGGGGCCTCAGGTCCAAAGGATGCACTCCGCTCCTATCTCTTCTTGGTAGTGGTGAGGTCCCCGCTTTCCGCCTCTGAGATGGCTCATTTCAAGCCTAGTGGGATGGCAAAACTGACCAATCTCCTCATTAGGATTCCATATACCTTATTTGCATAGTCCTGCTCCAACAAGGGTGCCATGCACTTTATTTGCATTATTAGCAAACTATCCAATTCCCTTGGTGGGTCACAAGCACCTTATTCGCATAGCCCCACCAAGTCATTTGGTGGGAGTTACAAGACAATGATGAGAAAGGCCATATAAAAGCAATCCATCACACTGTACTCCTTCTCCACTTCTGGTTTAGTTTACTCTTCTTCCTGAATCCCTTATACCCAAGTGTCTCCAAGGTTCTGTCCTTGGTCACTTTTTCTTAGACATCCCCATGGTCTCCCTGGGTACTCTCACCATTCATGCAACTTTGATGGTCACTTGCTTGTTGGTGATTCCCAAATTTGTGCCTTTAGCCCTGATCAGTCCTTCAATTCTAGACCCTTATTTGCAACAGCCTGCTGGACAGATGCACCTGGAAGTCCTCCATAAACCCCAAGCTCAGCACAGCCATTGTTGAGAGATCTTCCATGGGACTTGGGAGAGCTATTCTGGAGACTACTCTTAACTAACCAGCCTGGAGACAACGCTGCCCTGACTGTCATGTCTTTACCTCAATTACCCAGCATCAGGCCGCCATATGCAGGAAGTTGCCAACTCTCCCTCTGTCTCCAGCCGCTCTGCCTTCTGCTTTACCCTACTGACACAGAGGATTCAGATAACCCTGGGAGGTTGCTGAATTATTGATATCAGACCTTGTTATGGATTGAATTGTGTCCCCCAAAAATGTGTATCAACTTGTCTAGACAATGATCCCCAGTATTGTGTGGCTGTCCACCATTTTGTGATCTGATGTGATTATCCTATGTGTTGTAAATCCTTACCTCTATTATGTTAATGAGGCAGGATTAGAGGCAGTTGTGTTAATGAGGCAGAACTCAATCTACAGGATTAAGTTGTATCTTGAGTCAATCTCTTTTGAGATACAAAAGAGAGAATTGAGCAGAGAGGAGAGGGACCTCATGCTACCAAGAAAGAAGCGCCTGGGGTACAGCATGTCCTTCGGACCCGGGGTGCCCATGCTGAGAAGCTCCTAGACCTTCTCCCAGAACCGACAGAGAGAGAAAGTATTCCTCAAGAGCTGGTGCCCTGAATTCAGACTTCTAGCCTCCTAGACTGTGAGAGAATAAACTTCTGTTTGTTAAAGCCATCCACTTGTGGTATTTCTGTTACAGCAGCACTAGATAACTGAGACAGGATTTGGTACCTAGAGTGCTGTCTAACAGATGCCTAAAATGTGGAATCAGATTTGAAACTGTGAATGGGTAGAGGCTGGAAGAGTTTTAAGTTGCCTAATAGTAAAAGCCTAGATTGCCTTGAAGAGACTGTTGGTGGAATTATGGACATCAAAGACAATTCTCGTGAAGGCTCAGAAGTAAGTGAGGAGAGCTGTAACACCTGAGACGGCACAGACAGCGAAAAGCAGCAGCAGAGAAATGGCAGCGGCAGAACCAGGAGACCAGCATGAGATGGTGCTGCAGCTGACCCACGAAGCAAGAGAGCTGAGTGCCTTCAGGCAGGAGGCTTCCTGGTGGAGTGGGGTGCCTCTCGGCACTTATTGGTGGAGCTAGCCTTGCCAACTCACAGAGCGAGAGAGCTGAGTGCCTTCCAGCTGAGGTTTATTGGCAGAGTGGGATGCCTCTAGGCACTTATTGGTGGAGCTAAAGAGTTTTGTAACACTTGCCCCAGCAGGGCAGAGACCAGGCTGGCCCAAGAAGCCAAGGAACCAGGAAGCAGAAGCTGAAGAGACAAGGAGAAAAGGAAGAGCTGTCTCAGTCTCCAAGGGTGAAGCCAAGACCTCTGGAGTCTCAAAAGGTGGAACCATGGCCTGCTGGTCTCAAAGGGCAGAACCACAGCCTCCTAGGTTTCAAAAAGTCAGATCTTCACCAACTCGTTCCGGAGTATAGGGCCGCCTTTCACGAGCGCCAAAGGGATGAGACCAGGTCCACTGCCCAAAGCTGAGGGGGTGGGGCTGTGATGCTCAAAGGGCAGAAGAACAGGGCCTACTGGGGCTGAGGGGGTGGGGTCACCACTCAGATGGACTAGGGGAATGGGGCCGCCCAAAGCTGAAGGAGCAGAGTTGCCATTCCAGTGGGCCTGGAAGGTGGAGCTGAAGCCCTGAGCCAAGGAGCCTCCACCGAGAATCTGGAGTGTGTGGCCAACACCCAGTCTGGAGGGCAGGGCTATTGCCTAAATGGTCTCAGAGAACAGAGGATATTTTCAAGACTTGAGAGCTAATGTAATGTGTTCTGCTGACTTGCTTGGTGCTTGTTATCCCTTCATTCCCTCCAATTTCTCCCATTTGTAATGGAAATGTCTATCTTGTACCTGTTCCACCATTGTGCTTTGGAAGCATATAACTTATATTCTAGATTTCACAAATGAAAAGGAATTTTGCTCCAGGATGGAATTTGGACGTGGAGTTGATTTAAGACTTTTGGGATGATATGATGGGGTGAATGTGTTTTACACATGGCAAAGATATGAATTTGGGGAGGCCAAAGGGTGGAATGTTATGGATTGAATTGTGTCCCCAAAAAATGTGTATCAACTTGGCTAGGCCATGATTCCCAGTATTGTGTGGTTGTCAACCATTTTGTGACCTGATGTTATTATCCCATGTGTTGTAAATCCTAACCTCTATGATGTTAATGAGACAGGATTAGAGGCAGTTGTGTTAATGAGGCAGGACTCAATCTCCAAGATTAGGTTGTATCTTGAGTCAATCTCTTTTGAGATATAAAAGAGAGACTGAGCAGAGAGGAGAGGGACCTCATGCCACCAAGAAAGAAGCACCGGGAGCGGAGCATGTCCTTTGGACCCAGGGTGCCTGTGCTTAGAAGTTCCTAGACCAGGGGAAGATTGATGACAAGAATGTTCCCCCAGAGCCAGCAGAGAGAGAAAGACTTCCCCTGGAGCTGGCACTCTGAATTCCGACTTCTAGCCTCCTGGACTGTGGGAGAATAAATTTGTGTTCGTTATAGCCATCCACCTGTGGTATTTCTGTTATAGCAGCACTAGATAACTGAAACAGACCTGGAGGAAGACTGAGACACTCCACTTGGGGTCATAAAACCAAAAAACCCATTGCCACAGAGCAATTCCAACTCATAAATTCTAAATCCATTTGGAAACTATTCCAGTTCTGGTGAATGCTCTGTGCTAAGACCTCATAAGAAGATAAGAGGAGACCCTCCAGGCTGAAAAGGGAGAGAGGTTACTCTCCCATTCATCCCTGAAATATTAATTGAGCTCCTTCTCTGTGCTACAGACTGTGTCAGGTACCCAGGATACAGTGGAGAAGAAAGACAAGATCCTTCTTTCGTGGGGTTCACAGTCTAATAAGGACCAGGCACTGAAAAAGTAATTAAAGCATGCTGAGTACTCCAAAAGGCAAGTACAGAATTGAAACGGCATGAAGACCAGGGACTGAGACCTAAAGGATTATCAGGAGCTAACAGAAAAGAGGGAGAGAAGAGAGGACAGCATGTAGGAAGGCTCAAGGCCAAGAGAGGGCTCAGCACTTTCGAGGAACTGAAAGAGATTCAGTGTGGCCCTAGATTGTTGAGAAAGGGGAAGAGTGGCATGTAAAGAAGCTAGAAATGTGGGCAAAGGCTGTGTCATGTAGGCCATCGGGGGCCATGGTAAGAATTTTGGACTTTAGAGTTTAAACCAGTGAGAGCCATGGTTTAATGTGCATATAGAGATCATTTGGGCTACTATGTGGCAATCACATACTGAAGACCAGCTAGGACCTTATGGTGGGCATAAGATGATAGTGGCCTGGACAAGGGAGAGGGCTGTGGCTGTAGAAAAGTGGTCAGATTTTAGAGATACAGTAAAAACTGCAAAAGCCAGAAACTGTGTAAGGTGGAAACCTGTCAGAGAAGGAAAACTCAAATAGTTTCCACTAACAGAGAGAAATAGAAAAATGGTAAGACTGCACCCTGTCAAAGGCAGAAAACTTGCAAGACCTGGAAAAACACAGCAGTCCCATCTGTCGAGTTCTGGCTCTCACAGGTTTCACTGTATTTAGGAGGACTTGGGAACTAAAGAAGAAAGAAGGAGTTAAGAACAATCTTTCCCCTTTTTCACTTGTGAAACCCAGTGGATGGTTGAGTTTGTGCCATGAGAAGTTCAGTTGTGGATATATTGAGTTGAGGTGCCTGTGGGGCCTTAAATAAAGATGTCAAGTCGTATAGGGTTGCCAGAAAAAACACAGAATGCCCAGTTATATTTAAATTTCAGATAAACAACAAATGCTTTTTAGCATAAGTGTATCCTAAATGTTACATGCAACATACTTACACTAAAAATTTAGTAAAATTGTCAAAAAAGAAAACAAAAAATCCTACTGGAGCAATTGCTCCCTAATCCACAAAATAAGACTATATCAGATGATTTCTAAACTTCCCTCCAGTTCTAACTTTTATTTTTTTGCTAATGGAATCAAATGCCAGTTACTTTTAGCTTTACAGTTATATGACCTCGGGAGTCACTTTTTTTTTAACCTGTCAATAAAGATACACCTTTATTTAAAAGGTCTCAGCAAAGAAATTTTCTCCTACAAATCTTTCAAGGAAGTTTATCCTAAAATCTCCTTTGTACCATATTTTGGAAAGAAAATTCCTTTTAAAAGCATTATCATCAACACAAGGAGCCCTGGTGGTGAAATGGTTAAACACTTGGCTGCTAACTGAAAGGTCAGAGCTTCAAACCCACTAGTGGCTACGGCTCCATGGGAGAAAGATGTGGCAATCTGCTTCCATAAAGACAGAAGCCTAGGAAACCCTATGGGGCAGTTCTACTTTGTCCTATAGGGTCGCTATGAGTCGGAATCAGCACACAACAACAACATCATCAACACAATATATCTTTGGCCATAACATATTTCATATTAGGAATTAGTGAAAGAGCATCATCATTTCTAGATTTAAACAAGAACCAAAAAATTGATTAACCAACACTATGTAAACATGTATAAGCCCCTAATTTATAATGTTTACTATCTATGTGAGTTTTCTATTCCGCCTTCTGATTAAAACTGTATGTATTACTGAAATGTCAAGCAATGTTAAGTATGTCCCATGTAATATTTAGGGCATACTTACATTCAAAAATCATTTGTTGTTTATCTGCAATTCAGATTTAACTGGGCTTCCTATATTTTTATCTGGTAAATCTGACAACTCTACAGGAAAGTAGATAAATAGATCTGAAGCTTAGGAGAGAGGTCTAGAACGGAGGCGTGTGTCTGACAATTGTCAGCATAGAGTAGCACTTGAAGTGTAGGGGATGGCTTAAGGTCAATAGATAGAGGAGACAAGGCCTGGGCAGAGTCTGAATGAATCCACCATTTAGGGTTTGGGTAGAGGAGGAAGTAGAAGAGAAAGCAGGAGAATGTCACAGAGGCCAAGGGTAATAGAAGGAGGAAGTGACCCATAATGGAAAAATCAAATATGAAAGGGCTAAAAGTGGTCACTGAGTGTATGGAGAAGGTCATTGGTAGTCTTGGTGATAGCAGTGTACTTATGTTTTGTGATGGGGGAAAACATATTTCAGTGAGTTAAGTAAATGGGAGGTGTTTGAGATATTTTTCTATGAAGGAGAAGGTGGTAGGTAGTTGGAGGAAGAGGTGGGATCAAGGGTAGGTTTGATTTAATATTAGATTTGAACTTGCTTAAATATTAACGGGAAGGAGTGAGTAGAGAAGGAGAGGTTGATGATGAGGAAAAAGAAGGGAGAGGTAACGTCCCTGAGATGGCAGCAAAGGTTGGGATCCAGAATATAAGTGGCAAGATTAGAGAGAAGGATGCACATCTTCCACTAAACCAGGAGGCAAAATGGAGAGGAAGGGTACATGTTGGTAAAAGTGGCGGCAGTATATTGCAAGATTCCCTGTCTGAAGATATCTGAAGAGATGATGCCATCTGCAGAGAATTAAGATGGAATTAAAGATGTGAAAGCTTTGAGGGCAGAGAAGAAGGTTTAAAAACTGATTGTACGGAGTTGGATAGTTGCATCCAGTTAAGTGCTTGAGTAGGAGCTGAAAGGTTAGTCATTTGAACCCACCCAGAGGTGCTTTGAAAGACAGGCCTGGTGATCTTCTTCTGAAAGCTCACAGCCTTGAAAACCCTGTGGATTAATTCTACTCTGCACACATGGGGTCGCCATGACTCGTAATCGACTTGTCGGCCACTAATAACAACAAAAGGCAAAACATAGCAGAGCAATGCTGAGGACTCAGCCAAGTTTGGTGATGGTCAATGATGGTGGATCCAATCTGCTTGCTGGTGTGGTTTTCTCCAGCAGAAATCACCTACCGTGTGCAGTTCAGAGAAGAAGGATAGATGATTCATCCATAGTTGGGGTTTTGCCAGGTGATGCAACAAAGGGGAGTTCATGTTATAGGCGAGAGAATGAATAAAATTCTGGACCATGCAATTCAAGCTGTGAAAAAGAAGGAGGCTTCTGGATAGGGAAAAAGTGGAGGGGTCAGTGGACAGATGCTCCTGATGAGGTCAGAGGACAGGTGTAGGGGAAGTGATTGAGTGGCTAAGCTGAAAGGATAGAAGGGTGCCCAAATTAGTAATTTCAGAGGGGGGGGGATGTTCTGGGGAGTGACTAAGTCTAGGGAGTGGTGATGGGAGTGGGTGGCTAAGACACAGTGGGACATAAGGTCATCAGACATAGGGAGACCAAGCAACTGAGAGACTAGAGTGTGGGCTGGGTCACTCTCATGGATGCTGAAGTCATCCATGATGATGCCAGGGCCTCACTGTGTCCACATATCTTACTCTCCTGGCAACACCTCCCTGTTTGTCAGGCCACGTGGGTTTCTGTGGTGGTGGGCAGGAAGAGGGGAAGTGCTGGTGGCTAAAACTGGGAGAGGACTGTGAAATCTTTTCGTAGTAGATTTGAACTTTCCATAGTAGAGATTTGGTCACTTGTGTAAGCTTTGAACAAAATGGACTCCTTTGAGCTAGGCTGCAGGCACCCATGGTTGGTTACGGCTGGCATCAGGACTGAGATTTTCTCTCATTGTTACTCCAGGAACTCAAGGAACTACTGTACTGTTAACAACCCCAAGTGATGTGCTCATCTTCTTTCCCCCCACCCTCCCCCCACTCCCCTCATCCCCCACCCCCCACACTGGAACCTACTGCTTTTCTTGTGTTCTTTTAGCCAGTTACGCCAAAAGATTCAGAGTCTCACCTCCCACATCCAGCTGGTCACCAATGCTACCTCTTTCTATTCTCACTGCCCCTGTTCATTGACCGGATGATGGATCGTTGTCATCTGTCTCCTCACATTACAATTGCTTCCTAACTGATTTCTCTGTCTCTGTGATTTTGCCTAGTCCCCTCCTCTCAACATTCTCCCCCTTCCTAAGAAGCAGAGACTGGGGACAGAATACTTCTAGCAATGCATTCTACACATATACCCTTCACATAGCCATCAGTATAATTTTCCTAAAACACATGTCAGTCTAAGTGACTCCCATCTTCAAAATTTCTCAGAGGATCTCTGTTCCTACAGAACAAAGACCAAACTCCTTAGTGGGGTATGCTAGACTCTTCTTGGCCTGGCCCCATGTTCCTTGCCACCCATGTCTTCTCCTCCACCCCTCCATGTACCACATGCCAGTCCGTCTGGGCTTTTTTACATTAATTGTAATAAGCCATGCACTTCCCTGACTCTGAGCCTTCGTGTCTGCTGTCCCCTCAGTCTGTGATGCCTTTCTCCCATTCCCCACCTGTTAAAAGCCTATGCATCCTGCAGAGCTTAGCTGCAGTCACACCTCCCTGGTGCCTTTTCTATCCTCACCATTCAGAATTAATCAGCCCTTCCTCTACAGCAAAGGCAGCGTGTCACCAGCCTCTCTATTTAGGATGTATTTTCAGCCTTGTATTACAGTTAGCTGTTTAGAAGTGGCTAGTGTCACACTTTTTATGCAAATAGTTTTCATTGTGTGAAACACGTAGGATACAAACAGAGAAGATCAGTCTTCAAGGTGCTCATGTGCTGGTGAAGGGTGCTGGGGGGCTGACAGGCAATGACAAAGCTTTGTGATGGGGAAAGGACATCCACTGAGATGAGGTCAGGGAAGACTTTCGGGAGGAAAGTGACATCTAAGCCGAGCCTGAAAGGAGGAGCTGCAGGGCTTTTTGGGTAATTCCACCATGTGGTGGAATTACAGGTTATCTTAGTTATCTAGTGCTGCTATAACAGAAATACCACAAGTGGATGGCTTTAACAAACAGAAATTTATTTTCTCACAATTGAGAAGGCTAGAAGTCCAAATTCAGGGCGCCAGCTCTAGGGGAAAGGCTTTCTGTCTCTGTTGGCTCTGGGGGAAGGTCCTGGTCTCTTCATCTTGTTTCCTGGTTCCTTGGAGATCTCCATGTGTCTTGGCAGCTATTTTACCCCATCTCTCCTCGGCCCACTTGTTTAATCTCTTTTACATCTTGAAAGAGATTGACTGAAGACACACCCTACACTAATCCTGCATCGTTAACAAAGACTACCCATTCCCAAATGGGATTATAACCACAGTCATAAAAAAAATCCATTGCCCAGTCAAGCCTATCCAACTCATAGCAACCCTATAGGACAGAGTAAAACTGCCCCATAGGGTTTCCAAGGAGTGGTTAGTGGATTTGAACTGCTGACCTTTTGATTAGCAGCCTGAGCTCTTAACCACTGCGACACCAGGGCTCCATACCACAGGCATAGAGGTTAGGATTTACAATATGTATTTTGGGGGGACATAATTCAATCTATAATATCACTTATATGTGTATCTCCCCAGCTGAAATGTGAGTTCCTTGAGTTTGAAAAAGTGTTTTATTTATCTCTGAATCCCCATGCCCCAGCCCAGAACCTGGCACGTGCGTTCTAAAAGCACAATATATATTTGTTGTAAGGATGAGTCTGGAGGCTCCTGGAAGGCAGGGGCTGTGTCTTGTTCATCCTTTTATTCTTCTCCCTCCCAGTGCCTTGTACTGATGCCCGGCAGGAGTCAGTTTTTGCTGAAGTGTATCAAGAAAAAGATTTCCTCGCAAGTAGCAGGTGCTCTGAGGACTCATGAGTAAACAGTTGGCCTGGGGTATGTTCCAGACCAGACATGTGCTGGCAATTCATGGGATTGCTGTCTAGACCCCAGACACAGGCAGTCACTGCTCATCTGGCTGGGCTCCCTGAGGCCGGCTGACTGACCATGACCTCCCAATCTACCCTGTCCCTCTCTCCTGCATAAGGGTTAAGGGTAGGGAAGGGACACTCCCAGCAAGCAGAGGCAGGGCCGGGAACAACAGGGGCTGCGCCAGAGTGACTCACTGGAAAGGGCAGAGGAATGCTGCAAGGCACCAGCAGAAAGTCTCCTCCCCTAGCTGTGGATTCGGCCCCTATCTTGGTTTTGGAGGCTGTAGGTTCATTGTTTTGCTTTCAGCCATTGAATCTCCTACCTTCAGGAGAGGACAGAGGGAACCTGTTCCCTGAGTGTGGCCCTGAAGGGATGGACAGGCTGCATCTGGGAAGATGTGAGGAGGAAGCGTCTGCTCCTGGGGCAGGGACAGAGTTCCCCAGGAGACTCCACGCTCACCCCCGCTCACATTCCTACCCCCAATTTGTGCAGAGAGAAGTTGGAATGCAGAGGGCAAAGATGTTATTGTAAAAGCTGGAAAGCATCCTGAATTCCTGGGCTAAGGAAAATCCCCCCATGGCTCTACAGTTCCAACCAGGAAGTAGGGAATTCCCAGCAGCTGGGGTGGGGCAAGGAGGCAGGAGGGGAGAGGGTGCCAAGCAGAGGTCAGGGCTTCTGCAGCCAGGTCCCTCCCCTCCTGAAGCAAGTCCCTTCTTATCCCCTGGAGGTTTACATGGGCTGATGGAGTCCGAGGTGCTCCTTCAAGGCATGGGACGCTGGGTGCTCGGGTCCCATGAATGTCCTCACTGCTCCTAGGCCTCTATAAGGAGCCAGGCTCCTCCCCGGCCCCTCCTGGCTCTTCCTCCAGCTCTCCTTCCCATGCTCCCCACCCGCAACCAGCACGGGACTCCTTTATTTATTCCCCTCACAATCTTCCTCTCATTTCCTCACCCAGACTAGGAGAAAACAGGGAAAGGGCCAGCTTTCGTTCCTGTTTGTAGAGGGGCCTCAGGGCATGGTGCAAAGAGTTTGGGGTCTGCTCCCTACTTACCTGACCCAGTCCTGCCTCCAGCACCAATTTGCTCTGGCTCTGGGCAAGTCACTCAACTGCTCCAAGCCTTGGCCACTGCTTCTCTGTGAAATGAGGATGCCCCTTTGCAAAACTGTTGTGAAGAGCCACTGTATGTAAGGGCTGTTTGCAAATTTGCTTTTTTTTTTTTTTTTACTTTTTTTTTATTGTATGTCAGGTGAAGGCTTACAGAACAAATAGTTTCTCATGAAACAGTAGTACACATAATGTTTTATGACATTGGTTAACAACGCCACAACATGTCAACCAAATTTGCTTTTGAGATACAGTTATTCATTTACATGTATACAAACATCCCTTCAGCAAAATATTTATTGAGTGCCTATTATATGCCAGCCACTGTTCTAGGTGCTAGGGAGAGTTCTCTTAGGATGTCAGGAAAGGCCTCCCTGAAAAGACATTTGAACAGAGTTCTGAATATATATAAGGGAGAGGGCCAGGTGACAGTCTGGGGGGACAGCATTCCAGGCAGAGGGAACAGCAAGTGCAAATGCTCAGAGGCAGGGATGAGCTTGGCCCAAGTACTGGCATGGAGGTCAGTGTGGCTAGAGTGGAATGAGCAGGGGGAGCATGGAGGAGATGAGGTCAGAGGAGAAGGCAGGGCCAGTTCCTAGGGGCTTATTTATCACATTAGGGAGTTTGGGTTTTATTCTAAGTAATGGTTTTGAGCAAAGGAGTGACATTATCTAACTATGGGGGGAGGGGGAAAGGATTACTCTGTATGGAGAATTCACTGATGGAAGGCTCAAGTGGGGCCAGGAAAGCAGTTAGGAGGCTGTGATCATTAATCATCACTACTGATCCCCCCCACCTCTATCCCCACCCCCAGTTATCATCGCAGTGCTGGGCACAGGGTATTCAATTCCTTTCCCATCTCTCCTCATCATCTCATCCCAACTCTCTGCTTACTCGTCACTGTGTCTGGGCTCTGTCCCCACACTCCCCTGAGACTGCCCTCTTTCCTGACATCAGTGCCTTCTCTAAGGGGCTTTTTTCAGACTAGACCTCTCTGAGGCATTTGACGATCTTGCTCCCCTTTTCCTGTTGGGAATCTCCACTCCCTTGGCACCTTGGCACTGCACCATACTGCCTGGGCTCCTGCACAAGGTACAAAGGTACCGGGTCCACTCTCTGACCGTTCCTTCTCCCCTCCTCCAGGGGCTCTTCTCCCCTGCCCCAGGCCTAGGTGTTGCATCTCCCAGGTTCTGTCCTGGGCCCCTTCTCCTTCCACTCCGTCTACACTGTTCTGCTGTGCCACCCTCCCTCCTGCCCTCTGCAGCAGGCACAGCTATCACTCTCTCTGGTGAGTCATCTGCTCCCCATTGCATCCTGTCCCCATTGTTCACCAGGTGCCCACCCCAGGCACTCCTTGGGCACCTTCTAAGTGAAGGTGAGCTGCACAAACTAAGCTCCTGTCCTGAGGACGGTCACGTTCTAGTGGTGGAGGCAGAAAAACACAGAAACGACTTTATGATGTGATGTTGGGGAGTGAGGAATGCTATGATGAAAATTAAAGCAGTGTAAGGGGATAGACAGTAACGAGGATAAGGGTTACTCTAGATAGAAACACAATTATTTGAGTGCACAAGCCCCGTGAATGTCTGGGGAGAGAGAGTGCTCCTGGCAGAGGAGACAGTAAGTACAAAGGTCCAGACATGGGAAATGAGCTTGTAAAGAAGGCTAATGTAGCTGGAGCACGGGGGTGGTAGGAGATGAGGTTGCTTATGTCTAACTCCAGAGTCAATGTCTAACCTCAGGCTACAATGTCCAGTGACCTACTGGACTTCTCCAGCTTCAAGCTCCACAGGCATCACCACGAACTCAGTAAGTCCAAAATTTAACCAGTTTTCTTCCTCCTGAAACCTGCTCTTCTTCCTGTTGTATAATCTAAATGATCTCCCATGCTTGGAAGCTGGGAGCAGCCTCAACTCCTCTCTCCCTCACCCCACACATCAGTCACCAAATCACATCAACGCTCTTTTTAAACATTTCTCGAATCAGTTTCCTGTCTTCCTGGGTCAGGCTCTCACCCCTGTTGTAAGGATCATTGCAACCTTTCTAACTGGCTCTGCTCTGGTAATCCTCTGATTAGAAAGATGATACATACACAAGGCAGCATGCAATATGTCAAGGGAGGGCTATGGGCTGGATATAGTAATCTGGAGGGGCCAGGGAAAGCTTCACGGAGAGGGACATCTCATACTGTCCCAGTCCAATGACTATATACAGCTGGGGCTCCCAAGTCTATCCCTCCAACACAGGCTTCTAGCTTTGTCCACTCACTTGGGCACTTGCCCTTGGCTGCCCCTCAGGGAGCTCAAACTGCTGATGTCCAAGTCTGTGCTCATCATCCCCCCTGCCCACAGGCCTGCTCCTCTCAGTAAAATGGTCTACTACTACCCATCCACTTAATCAGGAACCTGGGAACCATGCTTAACCCCTCTTCCCTCCACTCCATGCCTAAGCAATCACCAAGTCTTGTCAACTGGAAAGAGCTCTGGACCCCTCTTCGTTGCCTCAGCTTCCCCACCATCACTTGGTTCAAACTACCATTGCCTCCCATCCAGACCACACTAACCAAGACTTGCTCTCCTCCAATCTGTTGTCCACACTCTAGTCAGTCTAGTCTGCAAAACTGTTCATTATGAGTCTCTCCTATAAACCGTCCATTGCCTTCTCATGGCTATTAGGAGAAAGTCCAAACTATGCAGGCCCACTGGGTAACTCCCAAGCCTCTTCTCTCACCACTCCCCCTCACACCCTCTAGTCCAGACTGACCAACTTTCAATTCCTAGAATGCATCATCTTTTGCCTCAGGCCTTCCTACTTTGTTTCCTCTGGTCCAAACACTCTTGCTGCCCCCTTCTCTCCCTGATTCCCCTGCCTACCTATCTCTTACTCACTCCCCAAGAAATCAGCAGAGGTGTCACCTCCTCCAGCAAGCCTTCTCTGACCTCTCAAGGCTGAGTGAGCTGTCCCTCCCAGGTGTTCCCATAGCACCTGGGTCATGCAAATTGCTACTAACCAAAAGGTTGGAAGTTCAAGTCTACCCAGAGTTGCCTCAGGAAAAAAGATCCGGTAAACTACTTCCAAAAAATCAGCCATTGGAAACCCTATGGCACACAGTTCTACTCTGACACATGAGGCCACCATGAGTCAGAGTCAACTTGATGGCAACAGCTTTATCTTCCATGAGTCTGGAGATCCATGAGTGCTTACCTTTTTAGTGTGTTGGAAATAGAAACCTCAGCTGATGGCACAGGGCTTGGCACAGAAGGTGCTCAATAAATGTGTTTTGGATGGATGGATGGATGGATGGGTGGATGGGTGGATGGATGGATGGATGGATGGATGGATGGATGGATGGATGGATGGATGGATGGATGGAAAGGTGAGAACAGAAATGGAGTTTAAAGAAGTATGGTGGCATCTGGAGAGGAAAATACATTCTAGTGTAGGAGATGGTGGAGAAGGGGCATGGCAAAGGCAGAGGTGTAGAGATGGCCATGTGTACTATGTCATGCTCAGGAGCAAAGGAGGCCTGCGTTATTGGAGCAGAGGAGGAAAAGGGGAGTGAAGGGCAATGAGTTCAAAAAGGGAGGTTGGAGACAAACTAAGGCATTTGACCTTTATCCTAGAGCCAGTGTGGTGTCTCCGAAGATGGTGAGCAAAATGTGACATGGTCAAAGCCATGTTTAAGAACATCCATCTGGTGTAGCCTACAGCCTGGACTGAAGGGGAGTATGGAAGGTGGGAGGAATTTGAAGACCACTTCTATTTTGGGGAGCAAGCAGGGAGGCAGTCCTGAGCCTTTCTTTCAACGGGAAGGCCCTGAGATTCAGTGACAAGCTTCTGGCAGCCTTGGGCTGTGGAGGGAAAACTTCATGTACCCGCACTTCCTTCTCCACTCCACAGAAGCTGCTTGCCCTTCCTGGTGACTCACCCAGAGGGGTCAGCTCCAAGCAGAAAGTCATTGTTGACAGGAAGAGGGGGTCAGACTTTCCCTTCACCAGTTAGCTTCCCGGGCACCAAAACAGCAACACAGGACAACAAAGTGTGGGGAGGGAGCCTCCTGAATGGGCTGGGGAGTACCGCACCCCAATCCATGCCACCCACCTACCCCCTCAGGCCCACTATGCCACATGACAGCTAGCCTAAAAGCAGCAGCTGTCAGTGAGTCAGGCAGCCACGTGAGGAGATGTGAGGGACATGGAGGGGAGCAGAGGCGCCATTCCGACCTGTACTCCCAGCCTGGTCAGGGGACAGTATGACCACAAGACCCAATAGCCCATGCCTAGACACTTGCATACCAACAAAGCTGGTTGTGAGGCACACATTCTGAGGGGAAGGTGGGAGCCAGTGAGGGCATCAGGGTTGGGGACAAAGTCTGGCGAGACAAGGAAGTAAGAATTGATAGAGGGGACAGATATCTACAGGCCACCCAGCGGGGTGTAACCTGGAACCCAGGACTTGATCAGAAACTGTCCCTTTCACATGGAAATTGGCAAGAGTTAACCCACTGTGGCAGGGGGTCAACAGGCTGGTTCCAACCCCAAGAGTTGCTGGAGTTTAGAATTTGCTGTCCATAGAAGAGCATCATCACATGTGGTGGTCTAGTTCCTGGGCTTGGCCATCCCACAGAATTCTGTGTGAGCTGGAATGTTCAGCTAAGAAGAGAGGGCTGCAGATTTGGGGTGGGAGGAGGAAGCAGGGGAGACTTGGAGCATCTGCAGGGTCCGGGAATCCATAGGCAACAGGTATTTTCTCAATCAACAGAGAACTATTGAACGAGAGAACGGGACTTATAAGTTCTCTCCCAGCTTTAGGGCCTGTGTCTGGGAGTGGCTCTGATAAAACCCACCTCACTCCTCACTCCTTGTGTTACTAGGGATGTATATGGACTTCATCCTCCGTTGTATAGGAGGAAGCAAAATCCAGACCCTCCTACTCACCTACTGGCTGGTGGGAAGGGGGTCACCTCCAGCTTAAGGCAGTGGGCAACTGGCTTTAACAAGCCTGGGACTCAGGACAGGTGGGATGAGCAGAGGTGGGTGTAATGCCTGGGGCTGAGGGCTTTGAGCCAGTCATTGGGAAGAGAGAAAGAAGAGGGAGCTGAGCTGAGGACTGGGAAGTACAGAAAAGGACTCTATGCCAGGTGAGGGGCTAAGGATCAAGAGGGTGAGGAGAAATAAACCCTTCCCACAGCTCCCTGAGTTGCAAGGTCAGCGAGAGACCGAGATTTTCCTTTCTCTACATCCTTAGTCCTCCTCCTCCCTCACCTTTCTTGGCCGTTCCAGCACTACAGACCCTGCTGCTGGCTCAGAATGGGGCAAAGGGCACAAAACGGGAGTCAGAGCTGGTTTGTCCTTCTATCTGGAATTCTTCCAGTCACCATAAAGCTGGCTCCTTTTTGTCACACTGCTCTTAGTGTAAATGTCACAGTCTTGGAGAGGACCTTCCTGACAGCCCTGACATCTCTATCACAGCCCCGTTTTATTTTCATAACAGCACTTACCACTACCTGGTATTTTCTCAGTTATTTGTTGGTTTCCTCGTTTATTTCTGGCCGCTCTCCAGAAGGTAAGCTCCATGAGAGCAGGGACATTGACTGTCTTTTTTACGGTTACATCCCCAGCACTTAGAACAGAGCCTGGCACAGAATAGGCACTCGTGTATTAGCTTTTTTATGAATGCATAATAATAGCCAATGTTTATTGAGTGCTTACTACATACCAATCACTTTTTTCATGTATTAACTCGGGGGTAAGTTAATCTATGGGCCAAGGGGGCAAATCCATTTCCCTGCCTTTTTTCATAAATAAAGTTTTATAGGAACACATACCCTTTCATGTTCAATGTCAGGGTTGAGTAGGTGAGACAGAGTCAGTATGGGTGACAAAGCTGAAAATATTGCTATCTGGCCTTTTACAGAAAAAAGTTGCCAACCCCTCTATTAACTCATTTAATACCCACCAACCGTTGAGGTCAGTGCTATTGTTACTACTGTCTTACAAGTAGGGCAACTGAGGCACACAGAGTTTGTCCAAGCTTCCACAGCTAGTACAGTCTTGCTCCAAGGCCCAGGTTCCCAGCTATGCACTCCATTACCTTTCTAGGAATGAACAGAAGGAGGGGGGGAGAGGGGGTCAGGTTGGTCATAGACACCATGGGGGTATATGTACATGTTCTTATCATCCCCAGTGTCTTAGATTTTTAGTGCTGCTGTAACAGAGGAGAAGGAGAACATGAAAGGAAAATGGAAGATAAAGACACCCCAGGGCAGCTGGGAGGCCAGTGGAGCCCTTAAGACCCTGGGGCATTGTTTTTGAGACTCGGTCTGGCCCTGAGACCCAGAAACCTCAAATCCCTGGATCAGGAGTCCCACCCCTAAACATAAATAAAGACCCTCTTTCTTCTATCTGAGACTGAGTGTAAAATTTTCTCCATTTAGGACTTGGGGTCCCTATATTTTTCTTAATGAGGTGTTGGTGGTTTAATAGTAGAATTCTTGCCTTCCAGACGGGAGACTCGGGTTTGATTCCCAGCCAATGCACCTCATGCACAGCCACCACCCGTCTGTCAGTGGAGGTTTGCATGTTGCTATGAAGCTGAACAAGTTTCAGCAGAGCTTCCAGACTAAGAAAGAATAGGAAGAAAGGCCTGGTGATCTATTTCCAAAAATCAGCCATAGAACCATAGAGAATCATAGAACCATAGAATTAACCATAGAGCACAATGGTTACTATCCCATGGGGACAATGCAGGACCAGGCAGTATTCTGTTCCATTGTGCACAGGGTCACCATGAGTCGGGACTGACTTGATGGCAGCTAACAACCACCATAAACATTTTTCTTAAAACCTTTGAAACACCTGCCACTGTTTATCTATGCAAGAGTCAAGGAATGAAGAATCTGTGGTCTCTGATTTAGCACCAAATCTGTTGCCGTCAAGTCAATTCTAACTCACAGCGACCCTATAGGACAGAACAGAACTGCGCCATAGGGTTTCCAACGGTGTAATCTTTATGGAAGCAGATCGCCACATCTTTCTCCTATGGAGCAACTGGTGAGTTCAAATTGCCAACCTTGCAATTGGCAGCTGAGTGCTTAACCATTGCACCACCAGGGCTTCTTCTGATTTAGCGCAAGTACAGATAATTTGAGGTTGGACATGTTGTTGTTGTTGTTAGGTGCCGTCCAGTTGGTTCCAACTCATAGATGTACAACAGAACGGAACACTGCCCAGTCCTGTGCCATCCTCACGATAGTTGTTATTCTTGAGCCCATTGTTGCATTCACTGTGTCAATCCATCTCGTCGACGGTCTTCCTTTTTTTTGGTGACCCTCAACTTTACCAAGCATGATGTCCTTCTCCAGGGACTGATCCCTCCTGATAACATGTCCAAAGTATGTAAGACATAGTCTCGCCATCCTCACTTATAAGGAGCATTCTGGTTGTACTTCTTCTAAGACAGATTTGTTTGTTCTTTTGGCAGTCCATGGTATAGTCAATATTCTTCACCAACACCATAATTCAAAGGCGTCAATTCTTCTTTGGTCTTCCTTATTCATCAACCAGCTTTCACATGCATATGAGGTGATTGAAAAAACCGTGGCTTGGGTCAGGCACACCTTAGTCTTCAAGGTGATATCTTTGCTTTTCAACACTTTAAAGAGGTCTTTTGCAGCAGATTTGCTGAATGCAATGCGTCTTTTGATTTCTTGACTGCTGCTTCCATGGGTGTTGATTGTGGATCCAAGTAAAATGAAATCCTTGGCAATTTCAATCTTTTCTCATTTATCATGATGTTGCTTATTGGTCCAGTCATAAGGATTTTTGTTTTCTTTATGTTGAGGTGTAATCCATACTGAAGGCTGTGGTCTTTGATCTTCACCAGTAAGTACTTCAAGTTCTCTTTGCTTTCAGCCAGCAAGTTTGTGTCATCTGCATAACACAGGTTTTTAATGAGTCTTCCTCCAATCCTGATGCCACATTCTTCTTCATATAGTCCAGATTCTCTGATTATTTGCTCTGCATACAGATTGAATAGGTATGGTGAAAGGATAATACAGTCTTGATGCACACATTTCCTGACTTTGAACCATGCACTATCCCCTTGTTCTGTTCCAACAACTGCCTCTTGGTCTATGTACAGGTTCTTCAAGAGCACAATTAAGTGTTCTGGAATTCCCATTCTTCCCAATGTTATCCATAATTTGTTATGATCCACACAGTCAAATGCCTTTGCATAGTCAGTAAAGCACAGGTAAACATCTTTCTGGTATTCTCTGCTTTCAGCCAGGATTCATCTGACATCAGCTATGGATGTCCAAAAAAAAAAAAAATAGTCCTATGTTCAACCTCTATCATAGCTGATAGAGGTTGGATGTGGGACTATCTGTTTTTTTTTTTTTTTTTTTGGAGTTCCACAAAAAAATGCTCTGGCTCCACCCCATGAACATGTATGTTTAAGAATCACGCATTCATTCCTCTGATGTTTAAATTTGGATGCAGTTCAACCCAGAGATTGAAGAGATAAGAAACCAATAAATAGATCCTCTAGTATCAGAGTGTTATGGATTGAATTATGCCCTCTCAAAAATATGTGTTGTAAATCCTAACCTCTGTGCCTGCCGTTATAATCCCATTAGCGAATGTCTTTGTTATGTTAATGAGATAGGATTAGTATAGGGTGTATCTTGAGTCCATCTCTTTTGAAATATAAAAGAGATTAAACCAGTGAGCAGAGGAGAGATGGGGTAAGACAGATGCCAAGACACATGGGATCTCCAAGGAACAAGGAAGGGAAAACTGAAGAGACACCGACCTTCCTCCAGAGCTGACAGAAAGACAAAGACTTCCCCTAGAGCCGGCGTCCTGAATTCAGACTTCTAGCCTCCCAAACTGTGAGAAAATAAATTTCTGTTTGTTAAAGCCGTCCATTTGTGGTATTTCTGTTATACCAGCACTAGATAACTAAGACACAAAAGATAAAGTGTAATCTTGGAAATCGCAGCCCAACACAGGAAGAAGACCTCCTAGTAGTGCTGGAAGCTTTTCCTTCTGATAAGAAAATACAAAAAAGGAGGGGATGGGACAAGCTGGAGAGGAGCAGTGGCCTGAGTTGTGGATCATCCCTGTCCAGTTAGAGAGGTCTGCTTTGCAGGGGCTGGGCATTTTCTGGAAGGTGCTTTCTGGTGGGGAGCAGTCAAATCACAGCTCCTTCCCTCTGTAAATGTCTGGCGACCTTATGTATAACAGAATGAAACATTGCCCAGTCTTGCACCATCTTCATGTTTGAGTCCATTGTTGCGGCTGTTGTGTCAATTCATCTTACTGAGGGTTTCTCTGTTTTCATTGGCCCTCTGCTTTGGAGAGGTTTATCTCTACAGACAGAGATGGAGACGTAGTGAGCCTTCCTTGTATATGTCCATGGCCCAGCCTCTGACCGCCTTGCAGCCTTCTCCCCATCTAACTCCCTGTTGCCCCCGCTCTGACTCACTAAATCACTCTCCCCTCCACCCCTTTGCCCTTGCTACTCCCTCTGCCTGGAGCACTTCTCCTCTCCCCCTCCCTTCTCTTTGTCCCTTGGCTCACCCATCACCTCCCCTGGAAGCCGTCCCTGATCCCCCACCTCTCCTGGGGCTCCCGCGCGGCAACCTGGGCTTCCTCCCCAACGGCTCTCTAACCACCGGAGCTGTAATGGGCTGCTGATTTTCCTAACCCCCTCCATCCCTGCTGGACTCTCTCTTATTTTGGAAATTCCAGCAATTAACCTTGAGGTGGACATATAGTAAATATGCAATAAAGATTTATTACGTGGAAGACTATCCAACTTACGTGGGGCAAAGGAATGCGTTATGGTAGACAAGGCCAGAGCAGAAGGTTGGGACCAACTCGAGGAAGGCCTGGACATCAGACAAGGGTGCTAGCATTTACACTGTGGGCATGTGGAGCCACTGGTAGTGCTGATCAAGGCCACCCAAGGCTGATGGCGACCATTGACAGGAGGGCTCCGCAGAGCATGAGGACTCAAGCAGAACAAGGAGGACCGGGAGGGAGGGACGCATGACGATTGCTCCTGCACTCTGGAATGCACGCACGAGGTCTCCTGAGGGTTTGGTGTGCCTGGATCAGCCCCCAGGTTCCACTCCCACCTGGACTTACTGACAGAGTG
Source organism: Trichechus manatus latirostris (assembly GCF_000243295.1). Classification (NCBI taxonomy): domain Eukaryota; kingdom Metazoa; phylum Chordata; class Mammalia; order Sirenia; family Trichechidae; genus Trichechus; species Trichechus manatus. Next base: position 1,141,518 of record NW_004444233.1, on the reverse strand, counting down.
AGTGCTGGTCCAAAGCTCTGGACTCCTGCCAGAGCCTATGACCTCACCCAAGAGCAGAGAGCCCATGACAAGCATGTGACCCAGCAGCCAGCCCTGGGGACAGGCACAGTGGGATGGAGGGGAGGAGTTCGGCTTAGAAACAGGGGATGGAAGGTTGTTTCCAGCAAGGGAGATCACCTGGTTTCTTGAAATCCATTCATTCACTCATTCATTCATTACTTTATCCATTCGACAAAACTTTATTGATAGGTATGGGACCTGTAGGAGGTAAAAAGCTGTCTCTTTCCTCAAGAAAAGACCCTCAAGTAGAGCAAGGGTCAGTGAAAATAAAGGAAACCGTCTATGAGATGGATTGACACAATGGCTGCAACAACAGGTTCAAACTTACCAAAGACTGTGAAGATGGCACAGGGCAGGGTGGTGTTTTGTTCTGTCATACACATAAGGTCACCATGAGTCGGAGTCGACTCCATGGCAACTAATAAAAACAACAACAATTTTCAAGAAGTTGGAGGAAGGGTGAGAAATGTGCACACAAAAAGGGGACACAAACATTAGAGAGACACAGAGGCAGAGTACCATGGTCCAGAGGAGGGAAAAGCAGTGGGCAAGATTCTCAAAAGAGAGGACATAACACACGGGTCTTGTATGAGCTTCCTAGGGCTGCAGTAACAAATTACCAGAAACTGGGCGGCTTAACACAACAGAAATGGACTCTCTCACAATCCTGGAGGCCAGAAGTCTGAAATCAAGGTGTCAGCAGGACCGCAATTCCTCTGGGTGCCCTAGGGGAGAATCCTCTTGCCACTTCCAGGTTCTGGCGGCCATTAACACTCCTTGGCTTGTGGCTGTATCTCTCTCACATTGTCTTCTCCTCTGTGTGTCTGTGCCTTCTCTTCTGTCTGTCTCAAATCTCCCTCTGCCTTCCTTTTATAAGGACACTTGTCATTGGATTTAGGGCCTACCCAGATAATCCAGGATTATCTCCTCAAGATCCATCTTAATCACATTTGCAAAGACTATTTTTCCAAATAAGGTAACGTTCACAGGTTCCAGCAATTTGATGTAGACAAAATTTTAAGGGACCATTTTCTGGCCTATCACAGGCCTTAAAAGATGAGCATGATTTCAAAAAGAAGACACGAGAAGGGTAAGGAAGACCAGGCAAGCCAGGCAGAAAGAGACATGAGCTCTGTAAGGGTGAATACTGTGATGGTTGGGTTCCTAGTTGTCCCTGGTAGATGCTCAATAATCATTTGTCTGTTTTGTATAATGAGACAATGAAGTTCTCCCAGCCCCTCTTCCTTTGCTCTCTTCTTGGACCTGCCACTGATCACTTGAACTTGTCTCTCAATAGCACTTACAGCCTCCTGAGCCCATTTCCTTCTGCCAAGTGGTCGGGAGAGGAACCCCAACCCCAGATCAATGTCCCAGCCCTGTACATCACAGATAAACGCCTGCACAAACCCATGACGTCCAGCTTCGGCTGGGCCCTGGTTACCTTAGGACCTTAATTTTTTCTTAGGTGACCTCAATGTCATCCTTCTCGGAAGCTCTGCAAATCTTCCTCACTCTTCTTAAAGTGCCTTGTTCCTCTCTCAGCAAGCCCGCTTTTCTACCAGCCACATCACTGAGGAAAATAGGGCCTCATGGACCTCGAACTCCCTCCCCTACCTGGCCTCTACCTGCAAGTCCATCTGTAGCCTCAAGACACCTCTGACCTCAGAGACAAAATGTCCCTCCTCCTGACCCCGAGAACCCTTTACCTGCCCCTGATCTCACCCTTCTTCCCTCCCTGGGACCCTGCTCCCTCAGTGGCCTCTATCTCTCTATCTGTTCAGCCTCTTCCTCTGTGGGTTCCTTCTCTTTAGCAGATAAACCTGCTTGTCTCTGGTATCTTCCAAGCCCCCCCCCTTCCTGAGTAGACATTGCATTTTCTGAGGTCAGGAGTACACGCAGCACAATATGTGCCTCTTCCAGGGCCCCTCAGAACCTAAGGACTGTGCCCTAAGCTCAGAAAATATTCATCAAATGGATATGTCTGATCCTATCACTTCCCAGCTCCTCGGTGGCACCTCAAGGTAGTCAAAATGTCATGTGTGTATGATTACATACATGTGTATAACATAATGTCTTGTGTGTAGGACCGGCAAGGCATCTGAGGAATGTAACTGGTCTGGCCTCTTTCCCACTTCTTCTATTCTTCCTCCCCTGATCCAATTATTCCAGAATACTTGTACTGTCCAGGGCCTGCCACACTGTCGTTCGCCTCTCCTGGCCTTTGTGCATATCGATCCTTCTCTCTGGGATACCTCTTTCTCACTTCTGCACTTGCTACACTTTTGCTTTCAACTTGGCTTGAGGATCTCTTCCTCCACCAAGACTTCCTGGTTCTCTCCCCACCCCAAGTACCTCCTCCTAACCCCACCCAGCACTGCCGAACTGTGTAGGAACAGCGTGTGTAAAAGCCTACCTCCTCTATGAGACTATGAGATTCTTGGAGGTTGTTGTGGTTAGTTGCCATCAAGTCGGGTCCAACTCATGGTAGCCCTATGTGTTCCAAAACAAATTGTTGTCCAGTCCTGTACCATCTTCATGATCATTGGTGTGTTTGTGTCCATTGTTGCAGCTACTGTGTCAATCCATCTTATTGAGGGTTTCCCTCTTTTTTGCAGACCCTTTACTTTACCAGGGAGCCCTAGTATCACAATGATTAAGCACTCAGCTGTTAACTAAAAGGTTGGTGTAATCTTTGCTTCCATAAAGATTACAGCCTTGGAAACCCTATGGAGCAGCTGTACTCCATCACATGGGGTTGCTATGAGTTGAAATCAACCAGATGGCACCTAACAACAGCTACTTTACCAACCATGATGTTCTTCTCTAGCAACTGGTCTTTGCTGATCATGTGTCCAAAGTAAGCCAGCAAAGTCTCACCATCCTCATTTCTAAGGAGCATTCTGGTTGTATTTCTGCTAAGACTGATTGTTCATTCTTCTGGCAGTCCCCAGTATATTCAATATTCTTGACCAATACTACAGTTCCGATGCAACAATTCTTCTTCTGTCTTGGCAGAATGGAGGGTCTTGTTCAGTGATTTTAGCACTAGTGCCTAGGGCAAGGCAATTGGCAGGTGCTCAGTAAATGTTCATTAAATGAATGTGTTAATTAATGTATGGAGAAGTGCTAGTGATTCCAGAAGCAACTTTCAAATTTCCTCTCGAGTCCTGGTTCCCACCTGTAAAACGGGGTGAAACTCCCTAGGGGTACAGAGTAGCCAAGATGACATGAGCCCAAGGTCTAGGATCTCCAAAACTTCAGCTCTAGGAAAACCTCTCCTTAAGCTGGCTTTAAAAATTAGGAATGTAAACCATAATTTTATTTTTAAAATTGAAGATCTGGAATATGATTTCTATTGCTGTATTCTAAAAATATATTTTCTTACTGTTTTCTGCTTTCTTCACAATAAAATAGTTTTGGCATGACACTTCCTGCGTAAGTGAAAACACCATTTATTGAAATAGCATTTTATGAGTTTTAAGGGAAACAAATATCTGACTTAAGGGGTGGAGGGTGAAGGGGGAGGGGCTCCAGGCAGGGCAGTTCCATCTCTGCTAGAGAAGGCCCAGGGCCTGGCTCGGGGAGGATTGAGAATCGGCAGGAGTTTCCAGCTTCTCAAGGAATGTTGGCACCGGAATCCAGGATCAATCATCCTCAATCAATCAGCAAATATTTATTGAATGATTATAGCACTTGGAGATGCAGCTGGGTGGAACATAAGAAGCATGTGAGCCTGGTTTGCTTTCTGTGGTAAGCTCCTTCTGGTCATACCATTACTATCACTTCTACGAATAATAGTATCCAACATTCATTGGGCACCTACTCTGCAATGACGGCCTGGTTATACACTGTATTGACTCTTCACAGAGGAGCTCTGGTTGCGCAGTGTTAAAGCGCTCGGCTGCTAACTGAAAGTTTAGCGGTTCAAATCCACCAGCTCTCCTCGGGTAAAAGATGTGGCAGTCTGCTTCCATAAAGATTACGGCTTTGGAAACCCCATGCGGCAGTTCTACTCTGTCCTCTAGGGTTGCTTTGGGTCCGGAATTGACTGGACGGCAGCGGGTTTGGTTTTAACTCTTCACAACACCCTGAGGCAGATAATATTATTTCCACTTAACAGATGAGGAAGCTGAGGCGCAGAGATTCACACTTTGCCCCAGGTCTCACATCTAGCAAGTAGCAGAGCTGGGATCTGAATGTGGATTCCCTGATTTCAAACCTGAAGTCCTTTAATAATGATAGCCAGTATCTGCATGAAGTCTTCCAAGGTTACAGAGTATTTTCCAGTAAATTTCTAATTTGGTCCTATCACTAATCCCATGAGGTCAAAGTTATTATAATCTCCGTTTTACAGATAAGAAAACTGAGGTTCAGAGGGTTCAAGCGACTTGTCAAAAGCCACTGTTAGTAAATATATAGTCAGGATTTGATCTGAAATCAAATCCTGTGTTCCTTTTGGTACACCATGGCAAGGGCTGGGTCTTCTAGTTTTGGCCCCCTTCCAGCTTCTAGCACAGAGCTGAGCACTGCAATCTTGTAGAAGGATTTAATTCCAGAAACAGAATTCTCACAACCCCAAAGAGCCCATGCACTGGCTGTGGCCCCGCCTGGGCTCTGCCCCAGACTGCTGTCTCTGGGAAGGGAGAAGGAAGGAGCCCCAGGCCTGATGGCCAGGCTGCTCGGGGGGCCGGCAGCCCAGCTCATGGGACCTGGAACGTGAGTGAGGGGGCAGGGAGCTGTGCCTGGCACTCTTCAGTCAGGAGGCTTTCTAATGAATGGACCAATTGGTAGTTGTGGGTTACATGGGTCAATCGTGGTTAGGAGAAGGGAGGAGTCTCCCGAGAAACACTGCATTCCTGCTCTTGTCATCCACTCAGAGTGCTTGGGAACACAAAAAGTGGGAACATAGCTCCTGCCCACCCCTCTCAGTTCCAGGATTAAGCCTGCCCCCTCATATTCTCATGGCCCCCAGAACAGTAGTTCTGTCTACAACAGGATCCAGATGAATGTTCGTAGCAGGAAAGGGGCTTTTCCTTAAATGGAACCTGCCTTGGCCATGAGCCACCCCCATCCCTATAGTTCCCTGGCCAGGGCTCTGATAAAGAGGCATTAGCACAGCCACTCTGCAGTCCTCTTTGCATTGAACCTTCGGTGGCACTGACTGGATAACAGCTGCAACGCCATTCTGGCCTCTCTACCTCTTACATAACCCAAACCAAACCAGCTGCTCTTGGGTCAATTTCAACTCATGGTGACCTCATATGTATACAGTAGAACTGCATGCCATAGGGTTTTCAAGGTTGTGATCTTTGGAAAGCAGATGGCCAGGCCTGTCTTGTGAGGCACTTCTCGGTGGGTTCAATCAGCAAACATTTCAGTTAGTAGTCGAGAGTTTTTGTACCACCCAGGGACTCCACTCCTTATATAGCACCTACTATATTCCAGGCAGGAGTCTCTGTGTGGTGCAAACAGTTAACACACTCGGCTGCTAACTGAAAGGTTGGAGATTTGAGTCCACCCAGAGGTACCTCGGAAGAAAGGCCTGGCGATCTACTTCCAAAAAAATCAGCCATTGAAAACTCTGTGGAGCACAGTTCTACCCTGACACACGTAGAGTTGCCATGAGTTGGAGTCGACTGGACGGCAACTGGTTTTATATTCCAGACAACGTTCTAGGCATTTTAAACATAACAAGACAACAGATCCTTAGAACAACCCTATGAGAAGGTGCTCATAGGGTTATTATTATTATCCTCATTTTACAGATGAGGAAGCTGAGGCTCAGACAGCTCTGTTAACTTGGGGTCACAGAGCTAGCAGGAGGCATGGCTGGGATTTTCTACTCCCAGGGAGTAGGAAAGGAGACTTTGCCATCTGGCTGGAGGGCCTGGGGTGGGTTAGGACCCTGGCCTGGGGCTTAGGGCAGCCCACAGAGATGTGTGTTGCAGACCAGAATGGGGTTGCCCACACTTCCCCCACCCCCCACATAGGGCAACCCTGGGAAGGCTTCACCTCCCCGCTCACACCTGCTCTGAGCCTGCTCCATCCCTGCCCGGCCTGGCCCCCACATGAGGAAATCTCCTCTTGGACCTCTCAGTTGGCACTGAGCAATCCAGCATAGAAAACCAAGGCAAGGAACAGCCTTAAATCACATGAGGTGGAATGGAAGGGTCTGTGGCCACAGCTATGTCTGGGGACTGAACTCCTCTACCCCCTCCACTCCCACCCCAGTCTCTTCTCTGCTCCAGGCTCCTGGTTCCCTTCAGGTGACTTCCAGAAGCCCAGCCACTCTGGACTCCTGGGGCTCTTTGGACATTTCTCCATCATCACACCCACGGCCTCATGTCAGATTATCCCTGGATGTGTCTGTCTCCTTGGCAGTCTGTGACTGGGGAGGGCATGTCATTCAACTGACGGGGGGCTCGCATAGGGCCCAGCTCACAACAGGCGCTCAAAACCATTGATTGCATTAGTAGATGAATGCAGATGACATAGGTTCTCACTTCTTGTTTCCAAGTAATTCTCTGCTCTGAAGTCACCCAAGGCCCAGGATAGTTCCGTAGATCCAGACGTGGGCCTGGTCTGCCATTTGAGCACCAGCAGACACATCATCATCTTTGCAATTCTTTTTTTCCAATGAAGGTTAGAACAAACTTTCATCCTAAAGGGGTTCTCAGCTGAGAGATTGGTGACTCTAGAGGGGTAGAGAGAGCATTCAGGAAGCCAAAATTCACTGTGGATAAATGGTTTCTTAATTTCTTGGCTAGATTTATCATCTCTGAGGAGCTCATGAAAGCAACTTGAGAGAGTTTGTCCTGCTTAGGTGCCCTGTGGCTGGAAGCTCAGGGCAGGGGAAAGTAGCTGGGCTGCGGATACAGAAATCCCAGCAGTGCCTCCCCTCCTGGGGCAAGGCTTCTGGTGGGTGTGAGCCCTGAAGCCAGCACAGATGCTTTCTGGGGACAAGGTGACAGCTGGCCCTCCTCCAGCCAAAGGATGGGATGGCCTCAACAGCTGTATCTGTAGTTTTCCTAATGATCAAATGTTGGCACTAGGTAGTCTGCCAAACGCAAGGTTTTCACAGTCTGCCTGGGAAGCGGCAGGCTGAGAACTACCTATTATGGATTGAATGTGCCCCCAAAATATGTGTTGGAATCCTAACCCCGATACCTGTAGACGTAATTCCATCTATTGGAAATAGGGTTTTCTTTGGTATGTTAATTAGGCCATATCAGTGTAGGGTGTGTTTTAAACCTAATGATTTTTGAGATATAAAAAGAGCAGATTAGACACAGAGACAAGCAAGCACAAGTGGGGGAAAGAGAGATGCCTTGTAGAGATCGCCAATGAACCGAGAAATCCTCGGGTTACAGGAGCTCAGACAAGGACCTTCCTTTAGAGCTGACAGAGGGAGAAAGCCTTCCCCTGGAGCTGGTGCCCTGAATTTGGGCTTCTCGACTCCAAAACTGTGAGAAAATAAATTTCTGTTCGTCAAAGCCACCCACTTGTGATATTTCTGTTACAGCAGCACTAGGTAACTACCATTGCATTTAACTGATAGGGTAACTTGGGTCTTCTCACTTCAAGGATCCCTCCATTACAGCTGCTTTACCACTCTTCTTGCCCCCGTACCCTGTGAAAGCGGGAAGACATGACTAAAAGGGCAAGAGACCTAGGTGGGGCAGGGTAGGGAATGAGACATCCAGGCTCTGACTCCCCTTCTCTACCCAGGTTAGTCAGGAGTGTCAGCACACTCTGGTCCTCTCTGCAGCTCCCTGCTGGGAGCACTGAGGCAGGAGAGCAGCATTCCCTTCACAGCACCCAGCTTCCAAGGCTTCTGACTTCTGCCACTGGGCCACTTTAGTGGTAGAAAGAACCAGAGTGTCTTAGTTATCTAGTGCTGCTATAACAGAAGTATCACAAATTGGTGGCTTTAACAAACAGAAATTTATTTTCTCCCAGTTGAGGAGGTTAGAAGTCTGAATTCAGGGCACCAGCTCTAGGGGAAGGCTCTCTTTGTCTGCTCTGGGGGAAAGTCCTTGTCTTAACTTCTCAGCATTCCTTGGAGATCTCTACGTGGCATCTATCTTTCCCCCTTTTGTGCTTGCTTGCTTCTGTGCCTAATCTGCTCTTTTATATCTCAGAAGTGATTGGCTTTAAACACACCCTAAACTGATATGACCTCATTAACATAACAGAAAATTTTATTCCCAAACAGGATTATATCCACAGGTATACCAAACCCATTGCTGTCGAGTCGATTCCGACTCACAGCGACCCTGTAGGACAGAGTAGAACTGCCCCAATAGGGTTTCCAAGGAGTGGCTGGTGGATTCGAGCTGCCAGCCTTTTGGTTAGCATCTGTAACTCTTAACCACTGAGCCGCCAGGGCTCCAATCCACAGGCATAGGGGTTAGGATTTACAGTACATATTTTGGGTCAACCCATAACAGGGAGAGAGCGATTTAGAAAGAGAAAGCAAGCCAGAAAGCCCTTTGTGGTAGAAGTCAATTCCCTAGAAAAGATCTCACGGGGAAATTGCCTGTCAAATAATTTCAAGGAAATGACATTTCAACAACCAGCAAATGAGGCTTTCCTCCCACTTCCTGCCATCTATCTCTATTTCTCTTTTCAGTCTCTCTCCTCCCACCCTTGGTTCATTCCTCTGGCAAGCAGGGTCCCTCCTATACTCCCTTCTGCCCTCCTCCGTGGTCAGCTGAGCACTGTCTTCTTGATGATGCTACATTAGGAAATCATTGAAACCTCAAATCAAGGATTGTTCCACATTCCTCTCTGCCTCCCCCAGGACCCGGCTCCGGACATGACTCCACCAGTAGTCAGCAGGAGGACAGTGGCTCATCTGAACAGGGTGAAGATGGGAAGCCCAGAGTCTTTTCACTTCAGGCCCCACTCCTGAGGCCTCCACCCCAGACTCTGCCAATTCATGGATGACTTTGGAGGAAGTAGGGCTTAGCCTATCTGGGCCTCCATTTCCTCATCAAAGGTAATGTGGGTAGAAAAGTTTCTAGTTCTGTGATTCCAGCACTCCTTGCCCACGGAGGCACACACACAGTCTTGCATAAGTGTGAGCATCTAAGGAACCACATGGAGATGGACACCATCCTGTTGGCTTGGCCCTGAGATCCAGCCAAGAACTGCCTGCCCAAGGTCTCCTACCCAGACAGACAGAGGCAGGGGGTAAGAGTATCAGACCCAGTGCAGGAGCAAGCTCAGGAGATGCTGCTGAGGGGCGCCACATCAGGCACATCATAAGTTCTTTTAGCCTCAACTTCCCTGTGTCTGGTGGCAAAGCTGGTCTGAGGTCAAGCATATTCACAACCTCTCCTTTTAAGGTAACAGATATGAGAACTGCAGTCCCATTGTAGAGCTGCCACTATTAAAGCCCTCACACCTCTCCCCATGGTCTAGCTCTGCCTCCCAGCATCCCACAGCCTAAGATTCCAATGAACTCTTTCATAACTCAGCACCTATTCTATACTGGGCATCGCCCTGAAGACTTTCTGTATGCCACAACCATTCCTTGAAGGAGGTCTTATCATTGTACAGATGAGGAAAGGGAAGCTCAGAAGGATTAAGGGGTTTGTCCAAAGTCACAGAGCAAGTGAGTGACAGAGCTGGAACTAAAATCTGGCACTGGGACTCCCCAGTTCACTGTACCACTGTGGCATCATTCCTGAAGACCCATGCAAATGAACAGATAATAATAACACTGACTACCATCAGGCACTGTGCTAAACACTTCATAGGCATTATCTCATTCAATCCATATAACACCTTTGTGAAAAAGATAAATGAATGTCTCCATTTTACAGATGAGAACACTGAGGCTGAGCGAGGTTTGTCCAAAGCCACATAGCAAATGACTGGACAGAGCTGTCAAGGTCAATGAGCTTGTATGTGGTGGAGTCAGAGTTCGAATATAAGTATATAAAGAATTTCACTTGAGGAAGAATGAAGACCTAAGACTTGAGCTGACACGTAATGGCTGTTCTCTTCCACAGGCAGAGCTAGATTCTAAGTGTGAACCTGGAGCAGGATTGGGTTGATGAAGGAGGGAGCAGGAAACATTTTACTCCTTTCTCAAGAAGTCTAGAGGTTCATCTTTCTCACATTATTTCCTATAACATCTTATCAATCTTAAGAACTGTGGTGTCTGTGTCAACATGCTATCTTAAAGCATTACCGTACACGGGCCTCTTGAGAGAACATTCTTGGAGAAAGAAAGCACTCAACCTGCTTCCTCGGGCTGGGTTTCTTTCTCTGGACTTCCTTCCTGAAGGCTGTAAGCACTCAGTTGCTGCCTGCACACGCCTTAGCTTCTGCCTGCTCCACAAGCCCATGAAAACAGGGACCACATCTGCGTGTTCACCATTGTATCCTCAGTGTCCAGCACAGTGCCTGGCACATAGTAGGCACTTGGTGCACGTTTGTTCAATGAATGAGTTATTCTCTAATGGACTCATTCTATTCAATCATTAACTGGGTATCTGTTACACACTAGGCACCGTTGATTCAGAGATAAGTGAACACAGATGCCACCCTAGAGGAAGTTTCAGTCCAGGGTGGTGGCAGAATATAGCCATCACCTTAATCCTTAAAATGCTACCTTAATCAGAACCACCTTAAATACTTTTTAAAATAATGTGAAGAATGAATGAATGACAAACAACTGATTAGTCTACTATGGAGGACTAAAGTAAGTTCAATGGAAATACAGGAAAAGGAACCATTGATCTACCCAGGGAGTTGTGGAAGGCTTCACTGGTAGACGATGAAGTGCAATTCCAGCCTTGAAGGAGGAGTTTGCCCTAAGGCCAAATGAGGAAAGGAAAGGACCATTCCAGGCAGAGGGACCAGAGCAGTATGAACAAAGGCATGGGCTGTAAAGTTACTTTTGGGGGTTGGAGCAAGAGGTATGTGGGGAAAGTGACAAGACATGCTATATATACATATATGGAGCCCTGGTGGCGCAGTGGTTAAGAGCTCAGGCTGCTAACCAAAAGGCTGGCAGTTCGAATCCACCAGTCACTCCTTGGAAACCCTATGGAGCAGTTCTACTCTGTCCTATAGGGTTGCTATGAGATGGAATTGTCTCCACAGCAACGGGTTTGGTTTGGTTTTACATATATATATCCCCCCCCCACCCCGTCCACCCACCCAGGGGATGGGGGTGGACAACCTCACAGAAGGATTGAAACACTTTGAATCACAATGAATTGAAGACAGGAAAAGCTCCTGAAGTTGGCATGATAATTAATAGATTCATCTTATTCAGCTTCATTTAGATTCATTCTCATGTAGAGACATAAAATGTGATTAACCATCTCTGTAAATGCATTTTCAAAAGCATCAAAGGAAAGGTAGAGCCCAGGTGCTTGGCTTGCAATCCTGCCCTGCCAGGAGGGAGCACGGGTCCCAGCCAGCATTTACTTCAGCCGCGTTAAGTGCCGCGAGTGTCTCCCAGCACAGACAGCAGAGCCTCCCAGCTCCCCGTCACAGAGCACATTCCTTCTCCTCCTGGCTAGGTGGCTGGCCATCCTGTCTGTCCCCTTCCATCACGATGCGCGAGACAAGACGCTGGCGGGCTGCTTCGGGCTGCACAGGATGGGAAGGGCTGCTTGCAAATCTGCTGACTCAGGCTCCTCCGAGGGGCTACAACGCGCAAAAGGGAGAGGCCCCAGTGCCTGCCCTTCTCTCCCAGTGCCTGTCCCTGCTCTCTTCATTTCCTGCTCTGATCTGGGAATTTTCAGGCCTACAGGGAAAGTCCCTTGGGACAAATATTAGAAAGAGGGTGATGGCACCGGATCTGCCTGGAGAGCACAGAAGGAAAGGCTCTTATCCGAGGCCAGGCGCGCAGGAGAAGGGCGGGGAGGCGGTCGAGCCCGCGTTCTTTTCGTGAAAAAAACAGTGGGCAACTGGAAAGACAAACCGGGAAGACCAGACGGAGAGATGGGGGGAGGGGAGGAGATGGGGAGGCAGCTCAGTGAGCCTCCAGAGTGTGTGTGTGTCTGTGTCAGTGTGCGTGTGTGTGTGTGTGTGTGTGTGTGCGCGCGCGCGCGCGCCTGGCGCATGTCCAGGGTGATTTCCCATAAACCACATGCCCAGCCCGCTTAAAAGGCTGTGCCGAGGAGCTGGCCAGTGAAGCTCGGCTGGGGAAAGTGAAAGTTTGCGTCGGTTCTCTCCGCGTCGCCGCCGGTCTCTCAGCACCCCGGCACAGCGGCGCGGCGCAGCCCCTCGGCCCGGGCGCAGACTCAAGCAGCAGCGAGTGACCAAGGGCGGCCGACGCGCCCGGCCAGGACTCAGCTGCCCGCATGACCGCGCGAGGCGCCGCCGGGCGCTGCCCTTCCAAGGTAAGCAGCCGCTGCGGCGCGGGCCCGGGCGCGAGGCGGGAGGGCGGCACGGCTTCTCTCAGCGGACCCTCTGGGCGCCCCGGCAACCGAGGCTTTCCCGCCGCGGCGGAGGGCTGCGGTTTCCTTCCCGCCTCTGCGCGGAGCTACCCCTGAGAATGGCTCTGCAGCTGCTGCTGGGGCTGTCGCGCTTCCATGGCAAGGGAAAGGCTGCTCACCCCATTGCACGGAGAGGAACGCTGAGCCACGCACAGGCAGCAAAGACGGGTTCGCAGGCACGGGCGGAGGCTTGGTGTCAGCCAGAGCGACCCTGCCTCTACCGTCTTCTCTGACGTTTTGACTGGCCACCGTCAAGGGACAGGAGGAGTGGCCGTGCTCCGAGTGTGGGTCTGGCGCCTTCACCACTGGGCACCTTCTTCATCAGCCACGCACATGCTTCCAGACCCGCCAGGGGAGTGGGCGCTTCTGAGTGGGGAAAGTTCAGGGATCGTCAGGCTTATACAATGCCAGGGCCTCTGCCAAGCAAACTGGTGGTAGAGTGAAGGAAGGAGGCAGGCAAGCTACTACTTGTTACAACCCACCGGCAGCTGATGGGACTCGGGTGGCTGGGTCAAGCCTGTCTTGGGGGGACCAGGCCTCAGAGCTGACTTGACTCCTGGCTTTGGAGGTGCTAGCTCTGAAATTTTTTCTTACAAAATCTAGCCTTGGTCAGATGAGGACATCCAGAGCTTGGTGGTGGTTGAGGAATGTGGAAAGAGGGTTTGGTGCTGCAGAGTTTTGGGCAGGGTAGGGGCAGCTCAGGACTACATGGGGGATGCTGGGACTCAGCCGTGGACAGTGGCTGCTGCAGCTCCCAGAAGCTGCATGTGACACTGTTAATGAACAGTACTGTAAATGGTCTTCCAGCAGGTTTCCTTCTAAGGAACCCTGGAGATGGGAGGAGGAATCTGGGGGGACAAGGAGCAGAAACAATGTGTGGGAATGGGGGAAGGGATTGCAGGTGGAGGGAGAGGGAGAGGGAGAGGGAAGAACAGAACCACAGGGGAGGAAGAGCCCAACTGAGAGAGAGGAGATGAGGCTGACAGGAGAAAGGGAGAAGGGTGAAGTGATGGGCAAGAGACAAGGAAAGGGGCTGGAGGGTAAGACCATGAAGAGAGCTGAGCTGATGCCTCAGGAGGAAAGAAAAGGGGGCTGGTTTTGGCAGGGACAGTCCAAGGGTCCAGTCATGCCAGGGTCTCTCCAGAGACCTGTGGATGGAGATGATGGACCAGGTTGGGAGGCAGGTGAGGGTGGAGATGTCTCAGTATCTCTCTGAATCTGCAGGAAGGATACTTTCTGAGGCTGCTCCACAGAGGCAGAGGCTGGTGGGTAGGAGGAAGAAGGGAGGAGGGAGGAGAGTCAGCCCAGCCAGATGCAAGTCACAGCATTTACCCTTGGGTGTCCATACAGATCCTCCTCTGAGGCAGAACTAGGGTCCTAGGTCCAGGGGTGGCCCCCTTTGGCCACCTTCAAAGTCAGCCTCCCATGTGGCGGCTGTGTGCTCCCCAAACTGAAGCCTGAAAAATCCCCAAAATCAGGCAGCCCTCGGGGCTAAGCATTGCCCTCACCTTGCTGTCCTCAAGCACCAGTATCTTGACGTGCCTGTGGCAGGACTGTCTGCCTGAGCATCCCCTTCCCCAGGGCCCTTTCCTCCATACCATTTACACCAGGGTCTCAGAGCCTCAGTGGCAGCCAGTCTGGAGCAGTCTGACACCTGCATAGGCCAGTTTCCTCCAACGGGTGCTGAACCGGAGGTTCCTGGGCAGCCATTCTCATCCAGCGCTACCTCCCCAACTGCCCAACAGAACCTCAAGTCCCCCTCATGACTGCCCTCTCCCTCTTCCACATTCTCCTTTCCTCAGGCCAGGACCTGTATGGTCCCTGTACTGAATGGCATTGAGCCTCCTCCCTCTAGACCTCTCCCTCTTTCTCTCTACCTCCAACTTCTCTCCATCCTTCAAGGCCTCACTGAGGCCCCTTCTTCCTGCAGTCTCACTGGTAGCCCGGCCAGAGCTCCATCTCCTCCCTGGTAAGAGCTGGCTTGCGTTTGAGCCTTTCGTTATGTGTAAATCAGCATGTTGTTGTGAGCTATTTCATAGCCTCTTTGTGTGTTTCCAATGTGCTATTTATTGGCAGTATTTGTCTCATCATCTGGATTACTGGGACTGAGCCCAGATCCCAGAGGCCAGGAAGGTGCCAACCCTCACCCCACCCTGCCAGCATTTCCCTGAATCTGGGGGCATCAGCTGACAGATGCTCAGGAGCTCCCAGGAGGCAACCTGGAGCTGGGGAAAGAAAGCTCAAGGGTCTCTGCCTCTGGCTGGACAAGGGGAGACCTAAGGCCAGGAGAGGGCAGAGGGGACCTCAGTGAGGAGGGGCGAAGGAAGAAAGAATGACAGGGTGTCAGGAGCTAGTTCCATCACTCTGGAAGTGAGCAGTGACAGGGCCAGGTGGGTGCTGAAAGCAGGGAGAGATCTCAGAAAAAAGTCCCCACCATGATAAGAGCTGGGCTGGCTGGATGCAGAGCTTTATAGGGCTTTGCTAGGCAGGTGCCAGCCAGGGCTGGCTCAGAGCTGGCATTGGTACCTGTAATCAGTTGGTTGGGGTCCTTGAAACACACACCCAGGGCTCCAAGAGGTCTCTGGCAAGGAATGGGTTCCCAATGATACTGAGTTTGGACCCACTGGTTTTGCCAGTGGCAGAGCCAGGCCTGTGTGGAACCAGGTAGGAAGAAGGCCTAGACCCAGGAAAAAGTCTCTGGCTTGCAGGCTGGAAACTGGTGCATGAACGTGAACTTGAGAGGAGCGGCTGCTCAGAAGGTTCTTGGCTCAGTGTTTGATGTTGCAGGGACAGGATAATGGGCAAATGCAAGTCCTGCCTTCAAGAATTTTCCTGTACAATGAGGAATTTAGACAGGTAGGCATACCACCCATGTTATCATTAGAAGTTCAATGTGTAGTCAGGCTCGGCCTGGGTGGATCTAGGAAGGCTTCTTGGAGGAGGTGACATTTGAGTTGTTATCAAGGGAGAACAAGGTTGTGTCATGGCTGTTTGGAAATCCCGGGAGAGCTGGATTTGGGGACTACTGCATCATGGAGTGAGGGGCAGAGCCTATAGAATTGTAGGTATGAGGTCTTTGTTTTTCTGCCCTTAGCAGGAACTGGGAGCTCCTGGGGGTAGTGAGAGCTGGGGAGAAATGATGCCGTCTCTGTCACAGACATGGCTGGGCCCCCGGCTGCTGTTGGCCTGTCTCCTGGTGAGCACGAGTGTTACTGAGGAGGTGCCAGAGCACTGTAGCCATATAATTGGGAATGGCCACCTGAAGATCCTGCAAGACCTGGTGAGTGTTCTACCATGCCTACCTCACCTTTTCCCCACTGGGGAAACTGAGGCAGGAGCCAGGGAGCAGGGTCAAAGAGAGGGGTTGCAGACAGAGAAATAGGGCTGTGCAAACGTGGTTGTGGCTCCCAGCCAGCTCCACTGATGCTCCCCTCCCTCATCTCACCATGTAAGGGCCTCTGGCCCCCTAGCCCTGAGACCCTCTCCAACTTCCCTGCAGGCAGTGGGTGGGGTGAGCTTTCAGCTGGTTGCCTGTGTTAATGATTGCCCAGGAATATCAACCATGGACTCTGAAACGGCTTCTGAGGCCTGCTGTCCCTCAGTGAGATGCCTCCTCCAGGGAGCCAGCACAGTGCCTGATGTGCTTAGATTTGCCTCCAGCTCCTGGACTCCTAGATATGCCACCAGCCTGGCACCAGGGCCTCTGCCAGATTTGGAGGGGAGGCTCCCACTGAACTCCCAGCCCTCCTCCCCCACTTCCTTGGCTCTTGCCCGAGCCCCGGAGCTGGGATGGCTTGCTTATCCAGGCCATGAAGGAGTCGGTGTCCCATTCTACTTGGGTCCACAGAGTCATTCCAGGCATGGTCCAGCCAGGCAGAATCAGGTTACTGTCATGGCTGCTATCCTGCTCAGACAGGAATTTACCATCCCTCTGGCCAGCCGGGCAGGGTGGGGTACCACTGGCTAAGGCCACCTCCAGGGCCCTGTGCTTGGGGCCTACAGGCTGGGCCTCCTACCCCTCTGGCCGCTATACCAGCCTTCCTGCAACAGTCATGGAAGATAGACTCAAGAGCTACAGCATTCTCTGAGGCTTAGAATCACAGAGCCACTGCTCCGGGGTCCAGCGGGGGCGTTGACGGCATCTAGCCCCAGATCCTGCAGATCCTGAATCTCCAGACATCGTCCATCATCCTCTGCTTGAATTCCTGTCATGACAGGGAGCTCCCTACCTCCCGGGGGGGATTTTGTTCTTTATGTTCTGTTAGATAGTTCTTCCTTATAACAAGCTGGCATCTGTCAGATTTCATGGGGTGGGAGGTGGAAGGAAGAGACTCCTTGTTCTTCTACAGCCCTCCTCTAGCCTTGGCTCTGTCTTTCCACGTGTGGTTGTGAGGAGGTAGAAGATGTTCGAATCCTGACCGACCAAAAACTCCAGTCCCTGTTATGAGGCAGGCTAAGTTAAGCCTCAGCCACTCTGACACCACTGGCCTGCTGTCTCTTACAGATTGACAGCCAGATGCAGACCTCGTGCCAAATTGTCTTTGAGTTTGTAGACGAGGACCAGCTGGTGAGTGATGGCTATTTACAAGTCCCGTGTGACAGCCTATAGGTGGGGTGTATATGGACCCCTTCTAGGTGGGGTGTATATGGATGCATGAAGATGGAAGAAATCCTAGAGCTGGGCAGGCTGGGGGCATGAGGTGATCATGTGTGGGGTGCCAGGGTCTGGGGCTGGGCAGGGTTCAGGGCTCAAGTGCCCTGCTTCTCTCTTCTCCTGTCATGGCACATATCAAGTATTTTACTATGTGCCAGGCACTTTTCCAGTTTAATTCTGCCAATAACACTATCTGGTACACTGATATTGTTTATTATCCTCAGAGACATTAAGGGAGCATAGCTATTAAGTGTTGGAGGCCTAATATGAACCCTGGAAGGTTAGCTCTGGAGCCTAAGGCAAACTGATACTTCCAGGTCATGTGCTTGGCTTAAGGGTGTCACCTCCATCCACCAGACAGGCCAGCAGCCAGGGAGTCAGTCCAGCCCTTTCTCTCTTCTTCCTACCACACACCCAAACCCAACCAGCCAAAGCGCTGCTGCTTCTGCCTCCCCAGCAGCTTGGGGGCTACCCCTCCGGACCAGTTGCTTGGAACCTCCTAACTGGCCTCCCTGCTTCCAGTGCACCCCTCATACCACCACTAGGGGGAGCTTTCTGAAACCCCAGCCAATTGCTTTCACTTCCTTGCCCAAAATGTGTGGAAGGCCCCCCCATCACTCCAAGAGAAAGTCTAGGTTGCTTAGCCTGGCAATTAAGACCTCCAGTCTCCATCACACAGCCCGCCCACCACTCCCCACTCCTTGCTCCTTCCTGTCTCCAAATCTTTCTACAAACTCTTCCTGACACCTGTAATGCCTTGCCAATTGCCACCACCTCAGCCCTTATTCCATGTCTGTTCATCTTTGTGTCTCTTACAAAACCTTTGCCATGATACCAAGAGGTTGCTTTCATCTCTGAGCTTCCACACACCTGCCCATACACACCTCTGTTAGAACTGAGCCCTTTGGTTCACCATTATTAGTGGTTTGGGTTGTCTCCTTGAAAAGATGGTGGTGTCCTCAAAGACAGAGACTCTGTCTACTTTAGCTTTGTATCCCTAGTATTTGTTCCAATAGGTTTCTAGTAAATACTGTTAAAGGCATGAGTGATGACTGAATGAATGAATGAAATACTGAGGTTATTCTTTGGACCATGAGGTGGTCTCCAGTACCCCTATGCACTGGAGGATTGGAAGGAGTCAGATAGTATAGGACTTCTGTGAAGCCAAGTCGAGAGGGAGGGAAGAAGAGAGAAAAAGAGAGGGCTTCCCCAGAGCCGGCCCTCCCTATGTGCCCCCATCCTGATTAAAGCCACAACCTCCAGAAATCCAAAGGTCTCTCTGATCAGAATCCACACTTCCTTTCCTGTACCCCCTAACCCCAGGAGTGCCAGATCCCAAAGAGAGAGAATGAAAGAGCAGTTGAGTGCAGCATTTTCCTTATTACTTGATGGTGTTCCCCTGCCCCAGGGGTAGGGTAGGCCAGGTTGCAGCCCTCTGTTTTCCTGGAATAGCGTTATCTGGCACAGAGCCTAGGTCTCCAGGCTGCACCAGTCAGGCCATAAGCTCTGGATTCTCGTTTTTCAGAATGATCCCGTGTGCTACCTTAAGAAGGCATTTATCCTGGTGCAAGACATAATGGAGGACACCTTGCATTTCAAAGACAACACCCCCAATGCCAATGCCATCCTGGAGCTTCAGGAACTTTCTTTGAGGCTGAAGAGCTGCTTCACCAAGGATCATGAAGAGTCAGACACGGTAGGAGGGTTCTGGAACTGGCAGCACTGAGTAAGGGCAGAGGGTGGCTGTGGAGAGTACAAGTAGTGGTGGGACCATCCACTGCCCAAGGACCCCTGGCCAACTGGCCTTGGCCTTCACTGGCATTGTGCCCACAAGCACTGAGTCCATTCACTTACCTCACTTCATGTCATCATTCACTCACTGTCTCATTCATTCCTGCATCCCACGAACCTCTACTGAGGACCTACTATTCAGGAGGCACAGAGCTCGGCCTTGACAATGTCATCATGAGCAAGAAACACATGGTTCCTGCCCTCGTGGGGATTATAGTCAAGTGAGGTTAGCAGTCATTAAACAAACAATAACACAAATAGATGTAATTACAAGCATAAGGAGTATTCATTTATTTAACAAATAGCTACTGAGTGACTACTGTATACCAGGCACTGTTCTAAGCACTGGAAAACATCAATACAGACAAAAATCTTTACATTCATGGAGCTTACATGTGGGGTGGTGTTAGTGGGGTGAGACAGTTGACAAAATATATAAGTAAAATATGTGGCATGTAGGATGGTGCTAGTCGCAGAGAAGGGAAGACCTGAAGTAGGTGAGATAGTGAACCTTGAACAAGAGCTGCACGGGATTCTGCGAGAGAGAAACAGAGGTCTCGAATTTGAATGGGGATGGGAGTAGGGAAGAAGAGACAGGCTTCTGAATAAGAAAGTGTTAATTTGAGATCCAAAGATGGTAAGAGTTAGAAAGCAATATGCTGTTAAGAGTGTTCCAGCCCAGGGGGGAGCATGCAGATTCCCAGGCCACTCCGCCAAAGAGTCTGACTCACTGGGTCTGAAGGGGGACCCAGGAATATGCATTTTAACAAGTAGCCCCACCCATGACATGATATAAGTGGTCCTCGGACCCCACTTAGGCACGTACTGGATGGTGAGGGACAGACTCCAGGAAGGAGGGACCCTTTGGAGCTGAAAAGAACCGAGCCCCTGAAGAGAGAGGGCACACCCACTGCTGCAACAGAGGGGCACAGGAGACTTCCATCTGGTGATTCCTGTTTTCTCTATGAAGTATGAAGGAAAGTATGGGGGAGACAGAGGTTTATGAAGAGAGGAGCGAGAGAGAGCGAGCCACCTTACTTACCTCTTTGTTGCAACAACCTTGTGGGAGAGGCTGGAAAGGATTATTGTTTTGACTTTAAGGATGAGAAAATGAGCCCAAACTGAATAATTCTTTTGGCCAGTGTCACATAGCTGGTGAGTGCTGGAGCGGAGCCCAGAGCTTCTCAATCACTCATCTAGTAAACATTTATTAAGGGCCTACCACGCTCAGAAGAAAGGCCAGGCAATCTACTTCCGAAAAATCAGCCATTGAAAACCCTATGTAACACATTTCTAATCTCAGACACATGGGGTCACCATGAGCTGGAATTGACTCAACGGCAGCTGGTTTGATTTTTTTTCAGTTTTGGGAACAGGCCATGGGGGAATCCAGTGATGTGCTGCAGGACTTCACAGCTTAGTAAAACCCATAGCTCTTCCCTCTGTGGCTCAGTTGAAGGAAAAACTTGGTATTTGGGAGTCGTGGACAAACAGGCCATAGATGAAGCCGTGGGCATGTCTGGCATTGCCTAGTGTGAAAGGAGAGATAGGCCCAGGACTGAGCCCTGAGGAATGCCAGCATCTAGAAGTCAGGCTGAGAAGGGGGAGTCTGGTAAGGGGACTGAGACGGAGCAGCGCAAGAGGTGGGAGGAAAACCAGGAGTATGGAAAGCTTCTCAGAGTTCTGGTGGATGTGGGGGGCCCAGGTCCCACGAGCAGAAGAGAGCTGCCTCCACAGACAGTGAAGGAGGCCACTTAGGGCTGAGCACCTTTAGCCCTCCCTCCAAGACACAACCAATCAACCAATGGCAGAGAAGGGCCCACATCCCCTGTGGCCTGTTCCATCCCACGCTCCACACAACAGCAGGATGATCTTTCTAAAACCCAAGTCTTACCATGCCACTGCCCCCTCCTAGCAACCCTTCAGATGTTTTGCTTTGTCTTTTTCCCTTTCTTTCTTTCTTTTTTCTCTAAGGATAAGGTTAAACTTTCTCGAAATGGCCAACAGGGCCCAGAAGGACCTGGCCCTTGCTGGCCTCTCTCCAGCTACATCTCTCACCACTTTTCTCCTAGATGATGGCACTGCAGCCATGCTAGCCTTCTTCTAGTCCTTCAACATTTCAGGCTCTATCCTGCCTCAGGACCTTTGCACAGTCTGTTGCCGCTGCCTGGACAACTCCACACCCCACCTCACACTCCCTTCCTGATTAACTCCTGCTCATCTTTGAATCAGTTCTTTGGGGAAATTCTCCCTGAACCCTCAGGCTCATTTAGTCCCCCTCGTTATACACTCTCAGAGCACTTAGTACTTCTTCATAGGACTCATCACACTTGTAATAGTGTGTTTAATGAAAATGCCCCTGCTGGACTCAATGTCCAACTCCGCCAGGGACCACCCCACTCTCGTTCATTGCAGGGTTCCCAGGTAATTACCATATGCCTCGCACGTAATTTGTGTTGAACGGATCTATGAATAAATGACATGTCCCACAACCTGAGGACTGATTCTGTTGCAAACCAGTGAGGAGAGGAAGGAGGAAGTCAAAGGGAAAAAGAAGACAAATATGAGAAAGGCCAAGAGAGTTTGACAAAAAGGATAGGGACACGGGGCCATGGTCATGCTCACCAGAGGGACTCCCTGCTCTCCTTCCAGGCCTGTGTGCGAAATTTCACTGAGACACCCCTCCAGTTGCTGGAGAAGATCAAGAATGTCTTCAACGAAACAAAGAATCTCCTTAAAAATGACTGGAAAGTTTTCAGCAAGAACTGCAATGCCAGCTTTGCTAAATGCTCCAGCCAAAGTAAGTCCAAGGGGCCAGCGAGTGGATGGTGGAGGGAGGATGTAAGGGACAGAGGAGGGACCGGGAGGTGAGATGTGGGGCTGGAGGGACCCCCAGGGAGGCTGCTACTCGTGCTCCTATGTGTGTAGACGTGCTTGTTTTGTGTACATATGTGGCTTCACACACCTCTGGGCGTTCCTGGTCACGTTTCTTCTGGCATATGTGTGCATGCACACCCACATATGTCTGCATGCCAAGGCATCAAGAAGGATCACACTGGTGGCTGTGAGATCAGGGAGTGGAAAGGGGCCCTTCTCTGAGAGCCTTGTAGGCATGGAGGCTTTCCCCATGGGCGCTGCAGGCTGGCTGAACGCATGGAGGGTTCCGTGGAGAGAGCAGAGGCCCCATCTGGGAGTCAGACCCCTCACTCCAGGAGCCCTGCTGCAAATCACCAGGATACCCTGGCTCCAGAAGTCCCCAGGATGCTTTGAGTGTCCCCTCAAGGGACGAGGCTGGATTTGAAGTCTGAGCATCAGTCACCCTCTCCCAGTGCTGGCCCAGCTGCATACATGTGTGCCCTGCGTGTCCTCGTCTCTGCGTCCTGTGCCACGTGTCCCCCTGCAGCTCCCTGAGGCAGGGGCTGAGGTCCTGCCACCCGCCAGTGGCCAAGTCCAGTCTCATTGCTTCAATGCCAAGGCCTCAAGCCATGGCCACATTCCAGCTCCAGTCGGTTCCTGCCTGTGGCTGTGGCTGTGTGGTCCCTGGCTGTGCATGAAACCATCTCTCTGCTTTCCAACCAATGTGGTGTCATTTGGCTTGAGGGTGTCTCGTGTGAGTCCTGGAGACCACTTCGCAACCTCGAGGCCTGGCTGCTGTTCACCCTGGCTTGGCAGCTGGCTCGAACTCTACCGTGGGCTGTTCTCTGTTGTCTTCCCTGACCCCTACCCTCTACCTGTGCATCTAAGCCCCCTCTTTGCTCTTGGCCCATGAGACCCTGTGGTCTTCACCTCCCCTGCCTGAGGCCTGGATCACGAGCATCCGCTCCATCTTGTCCTCTCCTCAGCCCCAGGGCTGAGTTAGGGGATGAGGGGAACCCCAGACCCACGCCCTCATCTTGGCCCCCGCTGAGAAAGCTATGCTGGAGGCTGGTGACTCTATCTCCTCCCCGTTTTTCTCTCTCTCTTTTTCTCTGTGGTTCTTTCAGATGTGGTGACCAAGCCTGATTGCAACTGCCTGTACCCCAAAGCCACCTCTAGCAGTGACCTGGCCTCTGCCTCCCTTCACCAGCCCCTCACCCCCTCAGCGGCCCCTATGACTGGCTTGACCTGGGCTGACTCTGAGGGGATAGAGGACAACTCCCTCTTGCCCAGTGAGCAGCCCCTACATGCAGTGGACCAGGGCAGTGCCAAGCAGCGACCATCCAGGAGCACCTGCCAGAGTTTTGAGTCTCCGGAGACCCCAGGTGTCGAAGGCAGCCCCACTGCCAGTTTACCTCAGCCCCACCCCTCTGTCGGGGCCCCCACCCCTGGGATGGAGGACATTCTTGACTCTGTGTTGGGCACTGACTGGGCCCTAGAAGAAGCCTCTGGAGAGGCTAGTGAGGGTCTGGTACCCCAAGAGGCTGAGCTTTCACCCTCCAGGCCAGGAGGGAGCAGCATCCAGGCAGAGACTGCTGGGCGCAGCAACCTCCTCTCAGCATCTTCTCCACTTGCCGGATCTACAGAGGGCCAGGAGCCAGCACACATATCTGACACCCTCTTGCCCAGTGTGGGCCCTGTCCAGCCCACAGGCCAGGCCTGGAATCACATACCTGAGAAGCCGGACAGTCCATTGGCCCTGCCCAGAAACCATCAGGAGCCAAGTTCTGCCAGGACTCCATCGCTGCGCCCAAAAGGCCTCAGCAGCTTCTCCACCCTCTCTGCTCAGCCAAGGCTTCCCAGAAGCCATTCAGGGGGCAATGTGCTGCCCCTTGGGGAGCTGGAGGGCAAGAGGAGCACCAGGGATCGGAGGAGCCCCACAGAGCTGGAAGGAGGACAAGCAAGTGAGGGGGCAGCCAGGCCCCAGACCCGTTTTAACCCTGTTCCTTTGACTGACACAGGCCATGAGAGGCAACACGTGGGACGCTCCGACCCCCAGCTCCCTGAGTTTGTCTTCCATCTGCTGGTGCCCAGCATTATCCTGGTCTTGCTGGCCGTCGGTGGCCTCCTGTTCTACAGGCGGAAGCGACGGGTAAGAAGAGTCTGATGAGGGAGAGGAGGTCAGCTCTTGGGGGCAGGGCGGAGGCGCAGCCTGTGTTCTTCACATGCTGAGAGAGAGAGGAGGCTGACAGAGCACAGAGCATGGGGACATTGGAAAGTGGGGTTCTTTAAGAATGGGGAAGTCTCAGCTGGCTATAAGGTCAGCAGGAAGGGAAGGGACCGTAGCAGAAGGAAGTGGGAAAGAATATTCTTGGGACAACAGCAGGATGAAAACCCAGATGAGAGGGGAAGAAAAGGAGGAGCGTGATGCTGTGTGTGTATCAGGCAGGCACATTCCTTTGGGGATCTGCAGAGTCCTGGTGGGGCATGAGGACCCACGGGAGACAGCTTGCAGAGGGAGGGGAGAAGGGTGTCTGGGGTTCATCAGCAGGGAGGCCTCATGGCTGTCTTCTGGCCCTCTGGCTGATCCCCACTTCTGGGTAGCTGCAGGCAAGAGGGGAGACTCTTGCAACTCTCTCATCAACTCCTGGGGCTGCCCTGCCTGGGGATGGGGCCAGCATCCCCTTAGCCTCTCCCAGGTCCTCAGTGAGCGTGCTTTCCTGTTCCCAGAGCCCTCGAGAACCTCAGACAGTGGATTCTCCTATGGAGTGGCCAGAGGGCAGGTGAGGTGGGCCTTGGGGTGGGACCCTGGGAGACTGACTTAGGATCACACATGGCTAGTGACCGAGTTTCCCTCTAGATTTGGGGAGGGAGGACCTTCTCCCACTTGCACGGAGGAATTGGAGGTACAGAAGAGAATGGGGGGGACTTCCCCTCTTTCCTATGTATCCAGGCTTTTTCCTGGTTTCTTCGCAGGGTTAGGCAATCTTGAGTCTTACAAATCTGAGTGGGTGGGAACACATGCGCAGGGGACTTGCGGGGTAAGCTGAGGGGGTCCCTTTCTCCCCTATTCCTGCTGAAGTCTCACACTAGCCCTGTGCTTTGCCTGCAGCCCCCTGACCCAGGATGGGGACAGACAGGTGGAACTGCCAGTGTAGAGGAACTTCTAAGGTAAGATTCTGGTTTTGATCTCCCTCTACCCCTTAAAATGAGATACACCTTTACAGGCACCCTACCCATTGATGACACCACCAGTTACCCACCCAAGGCCCACACACTCAATTCCCTCACCTCTTTCCTGCTTCATTTTTAATCCATCACCAGGTCTGGCCCACCATCTTCTGGCCAGGCCCTTAGCTCTCCCCTGCCTCTCCAGCCTCTCCACTGCATCTGAGGCCAGACACTATGACCTCTTTCTGCATCAGGTCCCTTGTCTTGCTACCACTTTCGATCCCAGAGCAACCCAAATCTCTTTCTCAGATGTGGCTTTTGTAAGGTCTTTACCCTGCTGGGGAATTTTCAGTAGCTCTACGTTGCCAACCACTTCAAAACCAATGTTCTCATTTTGGCTTCCAAGCTCCTGCAGCAACTACCCTCAACATGCACCTTGCACCAGCTTCCCCCTCTGTTTGCTCCCCTATTTGGCTCTTCTTCTCAGCCAAGGTCATTTCTACCTCCCTGCCTTTAGTCACAGAGCCATAAAACCTCATTCTTGGAAGGGCTCTCAGAGGTCATTTGGCCTAGCGTCCTACCCGTCTCCCAGCCAGCTTCCTGTCACACACTCCCAGTTCCAGGCAAGCTCCCTGCTTAGCCACAGCCTATGCCATCTCCAAATAACACTGAGAAGTCTTTCCTTACACAAGCAAAACTGCCTTCCCTGCCCCCTCCACAGCAGTCCTCCTTCCAGTTCTCCGAAGAGCCCTCAAATATTTAAAGTCAATTAGTCATGTCCCCTTTAAGAATTCTCTAAGTGTGGCCAAGTCCCTCAAATATTCCTTATATGATATGGTTTTCAGACCCCTCACCATCCTGGTCGCCCTCCTTAGGACACACTTGTTTGTCAATGTCCCTCTGAAAATGTGGCACCCAGCCCTGGACACAGTACTCCAGATGTTGTCTGACCAACCAGAGTACAGTGGGACTGTTACCTTCCTTGATCTGGACAATATTCTTCTATTTATTCAGATTAAAATTGCATTAGTTCGTTCATGACTGCATCATACTGTTGTCATATGTTGAACTTGTAGTCTATTAAAACCCCTAGTCCCATTTCCCATAAACCTCTGTCAAGCCAGACCTTCCCTATCCTGTACCTGGACAATTTTTTTTTTTTTTTTTTAACCAAAGTGCAGAAGTTTATATTCATCCTTGTTAAAGCCACCTTGTTGGTTTCTGCCCATCACCCAGGCCCAATGAAATTGTTTTAAATCCCAATCCCAACTGCATCTCCCGCACATTGAGGAGTGCCTTCTATTCTTGCCCACGTGTTGATAAAGATGCAGCCCTTATTCTTCCTCCCCCGTTCCCCCTAACCCACCTGCCCCCAGCCCTCCTCCCTTCTTTCCCTAGGCCCACAGGCAGCCCCATCAGAAGTTTCCCTGAGTGCCCCCTCTCCCTCTGGTCGCGCTTTTAATTTCCACCCTTCCTGTTCTTTTGTATTTGGTTAATACTGTATCAATTTGCACTTATTTGGATGTTGCTTTTGTAAGTTTTTAAATTTTATTTTATGTGTCTTTGTACATTCTGCACCCCTAAGAAGGTTGTAACCTCCTTGAGAGCAGCGAATGTGTCTTCCACTTTTTGTGTGTTTCCTCTGTCCCACGTTCTAGGACAGAGAGGGCTTCTCCACACTTGGCAACAGCTCAGTAAATGTTGACTCGGCTGATTGACTGGTCCTGGCCAGCTGCCTCTAGCTGACCAGCCTTCTGACTGACCAACTAACCAGCTAACTAATTGACTCTGAATGACTTATCAGCTGGCTGGGTCACTGACTAACCAGTTGGCTAGCTGGTGATTGCCTGACTAGCTTATTGACTGGCAAGTTGATGGGCTAACTGATTAGCTGGTTGATTGGCTAACTAAATAGCTGGCTGACTGACTGATTTGCTGACTGGCTGGGTCGATGGGGCAACGCATTGAAGTTGCCAATCACACCCCATGCCAAATGCAAGCAAGCACCTTAGGGCCTTCCTATGGGTACAGTGACAGGTCTGGGCCATTTCTGGAGAGACAGGGGATCTGGCAAATGCTCCACGCCAGTGGAGTCTATTTAGAAAAGAACAAGAAATCACATGTCTGGAATCCTGGAAACTACCTTGTTGGAAGGGTGGGCTAAGATGTGTGAGTGGGTCAGCTGGGCCCCTGGCTGGGCTGTGAGATGGCACAGGCTCCTCAGGACTGGTGAGCAGAGGGTGGACAGAGGTTCCTGGGGACAACACTCTCCCCACTGGCTGCTGGCCTCCCACCCCCTTGGTCTTAGCCCTCTGTCCCATCCCTCTACATTCCCACTCACCTTCCCCTGCCTGCCTGGTCTCAGACCTGTCACAAGCTTTCCTCTTCCTCCTGTTAAGATTTCAGTTAGAGAGGAGCCTGGGCAGCGGCCACATCCAGACCCCACCTAGATCAGTAGGTCCAGTCCTCAGGCCATCCCCTGGCCAGGCACTAGGAGCCCAAGGAAGATTCAGTGCCAGCCCCTAGACTGGCTGCTACTCTCATGGGAGAGACGAGAAAGAGAAACCCAGAGGAGAGAGTGAGAGAGGGACCCAGAGCCACAGAAAGAAAACTCAGACACAAGCATGCCAACCTCAGGGAATAGGAGAGGGGGGCAGCAAACTGGAGCTTGCCCAGTTGGTTCTTCTTCCCTCCTGGGCCCCAGCAGGGCCTGTGGCCTGGCTGTACCCAGCATGGCTCATGTCCAGTTTATGGTTCCCCTCCAGAGCATGGGAATGGGCTGGGAGCCAGAGGCTGTGGTCCCGTCTTCTCTCCATACCCATCCTGGGCTTTGCCAGTAGGGCCTATGGATGGTCAGGTTGGGAGGCTCCACACAGGGTCAAAGTCAAACTGTTGGATGGGGTCCAGGGGATTTCTGTGCTGGGAACAAAGCATTCTGAGGATGCTGGGCAAAGGGACAAGGATGGGGGCGTGGTAGGGAGAGGGCAGGGCCCTGACTCCTATGGATGATGAGGGAGGCAAGTTCCTTGGCCCATCGAGGAGGAGGCTGGGTTGCTCAAGGGTTAGCATGCCTAATGGCATGGTGGGAGTTTCCTTGTCCCAGCACTGCCTCTAGACATTTCCACTCTAGCCCAAATTCTTCCTCATCAGTTACTTCTGCCTTGCTGTCCCAAATATCATCTGTGATAACTCTCTCTGATGAATGGTGTGGAGGTGGAAATGAAAAATTCCTCTTATTTGCTAGAGTTAGCAGGAGTCACCCTTAGATTCACTGTACCAAGTGAGATGGCCTTGCCTCAGGAGGGGTCTAAGGACACTCAAGTGTCACCTTTCCTCCCTGTCAGGCCCCTCTGCCTGAGCAATGACTCTTCCCCCCAGCCCTGCTCAAACCTCCACCAGACCCCATTGCCTCCCGCTGTGGTCCCTGGTTCCCCAGGAGGAGGTAGGAGGTGAGGCCAGTCTGACCAGAGGCTTGGGCTGTTGCCAGGGAAGCCCGCCTGGCCCCTCTGTGGTCTGGGGTGGCTGGAAATGCGAGGGAAGGAATGGGAGGAAGCCCTTCCTTCAGCACCAACAGCCCACAGGAACGCTGTGCCTCCCCCACTCATGTCCTCAGCGACACCCCTCCACTCCCACTCGGCTGACCAGCCTTTCTTTCTCTCCCTGCAGCTGGGTGCACAGGACAGTTTCTCCACGGGAGGAGAAGTTATGGGGGCATCCACCACCACCCCTCCCCAGCCATTCTCCTGGGATGGTGGCCTGCCCGCTACGAGCACCCCTGCCTGCCAGGACTGGACCAGAGCAGCCAGGCTGGGGTTCCTCTGCCCTCAACCCTTTGTCCCTTGACTAACTGAGAGAGGGCCAGCGGGTGCTCCCTGAGATACCAGTATTTATTGTGGGCCCTGGAGGCTCCTATCTGCTTGAAGAAGGCTGGCAAGCCTGGCTCAGGACCCTCAGCCCCCAGGGGCTGTGTCCTCTCCACACTCCCCTCCAAGCCAGCACCTGGGCCAGAGACCCAGCGGCCTGTGCAATGAGGGAGAGCAGGGCAGGGGCTAAGGAATGGAAGAGCCCTTGTGCCCGGAGACCCGCCTGGTGCCAAGAGATCCCAGCATCAGCAAGCAAGGACTTGCCTCCAAGGAGAGGAGCATGAGATTGGCAGGCTGGGATGGCGTCAGCTGATTTCCCGAAAATGAGTGCACCTCAAATGACAGGAAGAGGAGGCCTCTGGGCCTGCTGGTCTGCATCAACAGCCCAGAGGGTTCTACATCCTCTGCTCGCCTACGTGCCCTCTCTGGTTGCTGGGTAGAGAAGGGAGGCCAGCCCTACCCTCAGGACCTGCCTAGCCTGCTCCTGACGCCTACGGAAGGGCCAGGCTCTGGCCTCTGCCCCTGCTTCCTTCCAGCCCCTGCCAGAGCGTCCCTAGGAAGCCACACAGAGGCTGCCCCTCATGAAGGAAACCATTGCACTGTGAACACTGAACCTGCCTGCTGTACAGCCTGCCCTGGCTGTCCCGGGGTGAACGGCTGTCCGTCCTCCCCCTGTCCAGCCTTTCCCAGCTTCTTGCACTGAGCACCGAGCTGGCCTTGCCTGTCGACGGAGGGAGCCCTTAAGCCCTAATCTTCTCCTGACCCGGCCTTTGACGCCCCAGGGAGGAGTGGGGTGGGAGAACTGCCCGGGCTGCTAGCCAGAGCTGGTCTTTAGGCTGCGTTGTTCGCCCAGGTTTCTGCATCTTGCACTTTGACATTCCTAAGAGGGAAGTGAGTAGTGGGAAGGAGGTAAGGAGGGAAGGGCAGAGACAGAAAAAGTGTGCAGGATGGAGCTCTGACAGAAAATAGGTCTTTGACATTATGGCTCCTGGCTCCCTGACCCCCAGCCCAATCTCCTTCCCCCCTACCAGGCTCCTGTCCCAACCACAGTTTAAGGCTGCTGCTGGCAGGCACCTGGAGCTGAGCAGGTTGTCTCTGCCAGGAGCCTGGGGCTGGGCTGCCACCTGCACTGGCACCCAGCTCCCCTTCTCTTCCCATGCTTCTTTTATCCTGACCCCAGTAGGCAGTTGATACCCTCCAACTCTCACTCCAGCCCCCACTACCACCACCTCTCTGACCAGGCAAGCCAGGATGGGAGAGGGGCCAGGAGGGATCAGGGCACCTATTTTCAACTCTGCCTCTGAGGGCCTCAGCTTCCTGGGCCCAGCCTATGGCCGTGGCTCAATGGTGACAGGGCTGTCGATTGCCCTTGGCCCCTTTGTGCTGCTGTGTCCCTCTATGGCTGCTGCCCTGGGCCCCCCACTGAAGACCCTGCCCTGCCTGGGCCACTGTGCCAGGGCTCGGGGTCTTCCCTTACTGCCCCAGAAAGTGAGGGCTCGCTGGCTCCCACCTGCCCAGGGTGATGCAGACAGCTGAGGGAAGGGCAGTGGAGAACTTTGACTGAGGACTCATTTGTCTAGTCACAAACTCTGTTATCTGATACTAGAAAATACGTATTTAAAACCGGAAGCTTGGAAGGAAAAAAAAAAAACAGAAAAAAGCATTACCCCTCCTTAAACATACGGTATTTTAAAAGTCAGAAAAGCAAGTCCAACCCATTGCAGAAGCTCTTTGTGGGTGCTTGGTGACATACGAGTGGGGCGGGCCCCAGAGCTGCCTTTGGGTGTCTCCCCTGGCTGCCTGCACAGGAACCCCTTCTTTTTTCTGAGAAAGCCGAGAGGGAACATTGGCTCACGCACTGTGAGATTTCGTTTTTATACTTGGAAGTGGTGAATTATTTTATATAAAGTCATTTAAATATATATTTAAAAAAATAGGAAGCTGCTTATATATTTAATAATAAAAGAAGTGCACAAGCTGCCATGTGTGAGTCATGGGAAAAGTTGCTTTGCAGGGTGTGGGTGGTAAAAATGGGGGCGGGCAGGCAGCAGCTGCTGGGTGAGCCCCAGCTCAGAAAGCTGTTTCCAAGATACACGAGGAAGGAGGGTTCTCTCCAAATTTCAGTCTTATTATTGCTTCCCCGAACACATTCATCTCCATATCTGCTTAATAGGGAAACAGGCAATAATTAGCCAAACCACAGGCCTGGCCACTGGCCACTGGCCCCTACTCCAGCCCAGCCCAGCCCAGCCTGGGTAAATGGCTGGTTGGGCTCTGTCCAAGAGCCTGAGGGGCCTGCAAGGACCAGGCTCCTTGACCACTGAGCGATGCTACAGGGCAGAGGGAGCTGGCCAGTTTCTAGCAGGGCTCTGAGATGAATGAGCACTGTCTGTGGGCCAGCAAGGTTAGCAGGTGGT
>NW_004444233.1:1079853-1110142 GCF_000243295.1 Trichechus manatus latirostris | reverse complement strand
TGACCTTCCTACTGGGC
The DNA here is from genome assembly GCF_000243295.1 of Trichechus manatus latirostris. NCBI lineage: Eukaryota > Metazoa > Chordata > Mammalia > Sirenia > Trichechidae > Trichechus > Trichechus manatus. Next base: position 1,110,125 of record NW_004444233.1, on the reverse strand, counting down.
ATAGAGAGGAACCTGATCAAGGCTGGGGCCTCTCAGGGGCAGAGGGGTGTCGGGGAGAACCCATAGACTCAAGGCCTAGATAGTCCAAACACATATCCTGGGCAAAGCTGTGACAAAAGGGGCTTCCGCACCCGTGAGAGAGCGGTAGACAAAGTTCCGCATCTGTGGTTCTCAACCCTTGGCTCACCTTAGGATCACCTGGGGAGTTTTAAAAAAATAATGATGCCCAGGCCCCACCCTAGATCAACATCATCATCATCTCAAGCACCAGGCATGAGGATTTTTAAAAGTCATCTCGAGTGATTCAAACGTGATCAAGGATGAGAAGCACACAGAGCTTCAATGTCCACATGGTGGCTATTGTAATTAGTAAGAATTAAACACTCAGCCCCTCAGTCACACTAGCCACATTTCAAGTGCTCAGTAGCCACATGTGGCTAGTGGCTACCATACTGGACCACACAGAAATAAAACATTTGCATTACTGTGGAGATTTTATTGGACAGCGCTGCACAGAAGTTTGGGTCCCTGGCTTTAGAGGACCAAGGTTATAGGGCCATGACTGGCATGAAGTAAACTTGTCCAGGAACTAAGTTTTCAGGTGCCTCAGTCACCCCTTTCTGTGCCCTTACCCCCAAACCTGTCCTTCATCACTTGCCTTTAGCTAGTTCTTCCCGGTCTATCAAAAGCTTCTCAGAAAAGATTTGTGAAAATTCACATTTCATCCTTCAAGATCCAACTCAATAGTCACCTCTTCTGAGAAGCTTTCCCAGCTTGTCCCAGGGCCTAGGCCCCTGAGATCCACCCAAGCTTACTTAGCTCCTTTCTCATCTCTGCTCTCAAAGACTGAAAGCCCATTTGTCTGCTTGTCTGTCCCACAAGGCCATGAACTCTGGCAGGAACTGTGCCACATCCTTGCTTGTAACTCAGTAACTAAGAGTATCTGGCACACAGCAGGTGCTCAGTAAATGTGTGTCAAAGGATAATAATGCATAAACAAAGGCATGGTAATGCAAATACTAACCAGATTTAATAGGTGGCCTTTTTTTAGGAACAAATAACTAACAACTATAATTCAGGGCCAACCAGAGGAGATATTTTCAGCAGAGGGGCTTCCCCAGTTTCTGATGGGGATAGGTCCAGGTTTAAAATGTACCTGGTCACCAGGCTGTGGATAGAATGTGTATTTCAAGACTTCAAGCAAGGATTGGTAGAAAAGAAATAAAACAAAAACAAAATTCCTGCCCCTCTCCCTCCTTCCCAGACCAGGGCCCAGAAGCCCCAGGAAGTATCCAGAAAGGCCAGAGAATCTCAGCAGGCCTTTCCCCGGGCTTCAAGTGCTGCGAGGCTGCTTGGGAAGTGCCATGCCTATGGAGTAATAGTCACTTTAGTTCCAGAGCAAGAGGACCTAGGTCCTTGGCTTGGATCTCTTACTGCTTAGCTAGGTGACCTTCAGAGTCATTTGTAGAACTGTGGTAAGAGTACAAGCCAGGTATACCTGGTCTGAGGTTCAAATGAGGTGACAAACCCAAAAGCACCTTGTAGACTCCAAAGGGCTACTCCCAAATAAGGTGGGTCCTGGTGGGGCCTCTACCAGTTGATCCCATGTGCCTCTGGGCAGGCATGGGGGAGCCAGGAAGCTGCCAGAACCTGGGCTGTTCGAAGCTGGCAGAGCTGTGCACTCCCTGCAGGGCTTAGGATTCAGACATCTTGTAGTTCAAGGACTTCTGGCTGGAGGGAGGGAACAGGTAGGAGACCGGAGGGCAAAGTGGCCTGGAGAGCAGGAGATGCCAGTTGGCAGGCAGGGTCGGGAAAGCTGGCTTCAGGTCTGCAATCAGAAGGGCTTAGCCAAACCCCAAACCACTATCCGGCCAGAGGCAGGAAAGTGAATCAGAGGCAACCAGGAAGAAGCCTGAGGTTAACCTCATGCAGACTGCGGGCCACAGTGGGGAAGGGATTGGTGGGGGCCTGGGGTCTGGGCAGGGCCTGGGTGGGCATCTGAAGACCCCTTGAGGAAGACACTAAAGTCCTTAAGGGGTGGGCAGTGACCAAGCAACCCGAGGCTTAGGTCAGCTGCTGGGCAGCCCTGGGGGAAAGAGCCCATGTTTCCCAGGCAGCACCCACTCCTCCCCTCGCCCCCGCAAAGGCCCTCTCTGCCAGAGCAGCACTTTTGCCCTCTGGGAAGGGGGCTTGGCCAGGCTCTGCTGCCGTGGATACTGGAACTGCTGAGGGAGCAAGGTAGACTGTGCCTGCCTGGAAAGCCCCATGGCAAAGTGGCTGAACCACAGAAGGCTCACTCCCGACCACTGGTCTGGGACCACAGGAAAGCCCACAGGCTGTCCCCCACGGCCTTGTCCAGTGCCCACACTGACTCAGCTCAAGGACTGGGTGGCTGGGAGTCAGGAGAGGTTATGAACTTGGGGTGGTTGTGGAAGCTGGATCAGGGGAGTTGTTGGGTGAATTCCTGGAGGAAGGCTGGGTCAGAATCCCAAGTTGGATTCCCGAGTCACTTATGACCTATCGTCCAATCTCTTTCTTGTCCTCCTCCCACAAGCTTTCCCCACAACAGCTCCAGCCCCCCGGCCCTGCCCCTGCTCTGAGGTCTTGGACACCTGCTCACCCACTTACTATTCAGTCTCTGTGCATGTACCTAGTGAGTCTGTGAAGGCAGGGGCTTCATTCTCATTCATTCATTCCCCCACTTATTGCTAGACACTGAGCATAAAATGGTGAGCAAAAGAGTCAGTGGGGAAGACAGATGTTAGTCAAGTAATCACATGAAAAAGTGTATCATCATAATACCTGAATATAGGTAGGAAGACACAGATGCTGTGAGAGCTTATAATAGGGGACCTGACCCAGGGATGCAGGGTCTTGCAGGCCTTCAGGAGAATTAAGGTGACAGGATGCCATGGAAGCTTATAAGCAGTGATGTCTGGTCTATTCCTCCCCCTTACCCAGTACTGCCAACAAGATTTAACAGCTTTCATTTACTAATTACCTGGTTGGTATTTGAGGCACTTTATAAACTGCTATTTCATCCCACTGTACAATAGTTCTGTAGGTAGGTACTAATATCCTCTTTTATAGATGTAGGAACGAGGGTTTAGAGAAACTTAATAATTTGGGCAGGGTCACAGCAGCTGGTAAGTGACAGAGCCTGGATCTGAACCTGGGTTTGGCTGTTTTCAAAGCTCATGCTCTTGCCACATCACACTCTAGCTAGTATTTAATATATGCTTGTACAAATAAACAGCTCATGCCAGCCTGGTAGACTTTGAAGTTCCCCCAGGGTCTCAGCATCCTCCTTTTTCCCCACAGAAGGATTGTGCAGTTTGGCACTGGGCAGGGAGTGCCTATAACAGATCCCTGCTCTCTCAGCTCTACTGCTAACCCTAAACCCACCAGGAAAGAACGAAGGAACACTCCTGGGTGGTGTGCCTATTGCTTGGACCTCTGGGAAAGTTCCAGTCCCTTGATTGCAAATCATTCCCTCTAACTTCCTTTGGCTTGCATCCTTTGTGACCCATGCATTCTCTTCCTCCCCCTCCCCCTCCCAGTCCCCGGGTTAATTATTGGCCCAGTTGACATCTGGGCATTGATCACTCCAGCTGGCAACAGGCTTTGGTATTACTCTTATTTTGGCTGCTAGTGACCTTCTTGGATAAAGAGACTCGAAATTTGCTCCCCAAGAACCCAGCATGATCTCCAGGGGAGGTTACAGACCTGTGCTGGGCTGTTTGGGCAATGCTGGATCAGGACCACTGAGTGTGACATCTGCAGGTTCAACATGCTCTAGTGATTCTGGGGAGAGAAGCAGAAGGCTGGGGGCAGGAGGGCCTAGGGAATGGGGACAGAGCCTTCCCTGTCTCAAAGAAGCATCATTTTCAGAGCACTCTGTGGATGCCCAATCCATGTTGGTTTTGCTGATATGAGCTCCGCACCCACATGCAGGAACCAAATAGAAATTATGGAATTGAAATGTACAATAAACAAAATGAAAAATTCACTAGACAGGCCTTGGTAATGGTAGTGCTGCATCTTCAATTTGATGGTATCTTAGATTCAATTAAATACAACATGTATCAAGACTACTCAATTTGTTTTACATAGACTCTCTCATTTAATGCTCTAAACCATCCAATGATATATTGCCATTGAGTTGATTCTGACTTATAGCGACCTTATAGGACAGAGTAGAATTGCCCTACAAGGTTTCCAAGGAGCACTTGGTGGATTTGAACTGCTGACCTTTTGGTTAGCAGCTGAACTCTTAACCACTACACCACCAGGGTTTCCAATCCAATGATACAAGTACCTTTATACACCACATTTCACAGAAGAAAACAGGAAGATTAAGGAAACTGCCACCATCACGTATCAGCTACACCACTGTTATGGACTGAACTGTGTCCCCCAAAAATATGTGTTATAAATCCTAACCTCTATGCCTGTGGTTATAATCCCATTTGGGAATGGGTTGTCTTTGTTATGTTAATGAGGCAGGATTAGTATAGGTTGTGTCTTGAGTTAATCTCTTTTGAGATATAAAACAGACTAACAAGCAAGTGAGCAAGCAGAGATGGGGGAAGATTGATGCCATGCCACATGGAGATCTCCAAGGAACCAGGAAGTAAGCTGAAGAGACAAGGACCTTCCTTCAGAGCTGACAAAGAGACAAAGCCTTCCCCTAGAGCCAGCACCCTGAATTCAGACTTCTAGCCTCCTAAACTGTGAGAAAATAAATTTGTTTAAAAAAAAAAAAAAATTCACTAGAGGAGCTCAACAGCAGATGTGAGCAGGCAGATGAAAGAATCAGTGAACTTGAAGATAGTTCAATTGAAATTATTCAATCTGAGAATCAGAGAGAAAAAAGAATTAAGAAGAATGAACAAAGTTTCAGAGACATGCATAATGGGACTCCAAGAAGGAGAAAAGAAAGAGAAAAAGAAAGAACATTTGAATAATGTCTGAAACTTCTTAAATATGATGAAAAATCATTAATCTACATTAATTCCAAGCAGGACAAACTAATAAAGATTGACACCTAGATATATCATAATCAAACTGTCAAAAGCCAAAAATGAAGAGAGAAGCAGCAAGAGAGAAGAGACTCATCATGTACAAGGAATACTCAATAACATTAACAGCTGATTTCTCATCAGAAAATATGGAGGCCAGAAGGCAGTGGAAGGATAAATTCAAAGTGCTGAATGAAAACAAAAAAGTATCAACCAAGAATTCTATTTCTAGCAACACTATCCTTCAAAAACAAAGGCGAAATTCATACATTCCCAGATAATCAAAAACTGAGAGAATCCATTGTTAGCAAACCTACCCAACAAGAAATATTATAGGGAGTTCTTCAGGCTGAAATGAAAGGACACAAGACGGTAACTCATATCCACATGAGGAAATAAAGAGCACCAGTAAATATACAAGACATATGTAAACATAAGAGAGTATAAATGTATTTTTTGTTTGTAACCTTTTTTTTCTCTATCTCATTTAAAAGAACAATATAAAGCAATAATTATAAATCTATGTTGATGGACACAGAATGTACAAGATGTGATTTGTGATAATAATAGCATAAAGGACTGGGAGTGGGAAAAGGAGCTATATAGGAGCAAAGATTTTATATACTATTGAAATTAAATTGGTATTAATCTGAATTAGATTTTTATAAATTAAGATGTTAATGATAATCCCCAGAGCAACCACTAAGAAAATAACCCAAAAATATATAGTAAAAGAAACAACAAGAGAATTAAAATGGTGCACTAGAGTATTTTTCTATGAAAGTCTCACTCTTAAGCTGTCAGTGAAAAATGAGAAGGCTTAACTCCCTGAGGAGGGGAGATGTGTACATCCTCCTTGCCCCTTGACCCCACATTCTATTTATCCTTAAAAATAAAATACCCAGTATTCCCTAGTTTACCAAGCACTTTCCCAAATAGGATCACATTTCCTCCTCATGACAGCCCTGTGATGCAGGCTTTATAATATCAGTTTTATAAGTGAGGACTCTAAGGCACAGAGAGGTTAGGTGAGCACCCCAAGGACACACAGCCAGTAAGTATGAGAGTTGGGACTAAACTGAGGTCTGTCTTACTCAAGAACAGGGTTCTCTCTACATTGCTCAGCTGAATGCTTGGCCAGCAGAGATGCTAGTATTAATCTCAAGCTTCTCAAGTATTGGAATAGAGGGATCTGAGGTGTGGTCCAGGAGAAAGGCAGAGCTGGTGTTCAGACTGAAACAGGGATTTGGTCACATCCCACTGGGCCTTCACTCTCTCAGAGCACAGTGTGCTTCCACCTTGGCTATGGTACGTAACTACAAGGAGATTAGGGCAGGAAGGCATTAAACACACACTTATAAACTAGCATTTAATGACTCCTCTTGTGTGGCACCCAGTTTAGAATTCTTAATACATCATCTCATTTATTCTTCACAACAACCCTAACAAGTAGTCAACACTCTTATCCCCATTTTACAGGTGAAACCAACAGAGGCTCAGAGAGGTTTAATGACTTACCCAAAGTTACACAGCTAATAAGTGGGGGACCTTGGATTACAACCCGGGTCTGTCAAAATGTGAAACTCATGTTCTTAATCCTGTGCCACTTTATGGCCAGCGCTGAGATAAAATGGGGCGAGATCTCTGCTCTCCTGGAGATCAGTCCAATGGTTTATTGCTCATAACGTCCCTCAAGAGGAGAAGCAAGTCCAACATCCTCCCAGTTCTTGAAATGCATGGATCATAGAATCCTGAATTTTAGAGCTGAAGAGGCCTCAAAAATGCATGAGATCCTACTTCCAGGGAAATAGAGAATTTGTGTGTCTATAATTTTCAGATGAGGTATGGTAGCTAAGGTTGGTCCAGCAGGAGGAAGGCACCCAGATTTCTGTGCATGGAGATGATGAAGGGGAACGACTGCCCCACAAACCAAGACGGGGGTCTGTAGGATCCCTGCCCTTTAGCTGTCACCAGCATCTCTGGGGTTTAAACACTTCAAAGGAGTTCATTAGAGATGTAATTTTCTGCTAGGGTAGGGGTGGCATCGGTGAAAGTTACAGGGCATTTTTAGGATTTCCAGGCACAGTTCTCTCCTGCCTCTGCTTCCCTCCTCGTACCCATCCCACCCCACCCCAACTCCACCCTATTGTCCAAGCCCCAATCCCTGGTAGAAAATCCCTCCAAGATGCCAGCTCATGGCCAAAGAGTGTTAAGTGTCCAGTCCCAAACCGAGGGCTCCAAGGGTTACTTCTGGGCTCAACCTAGCTCACCAGCGACCTGCAGACTTCCTTGCTCAGTGTCCTGTCCTACTGGCCCTTTGAGGTGTGGAAGCATGGAGGGGCAGAGATGGGCATGCTTAAAACCACCAAGGATTTCTGAGGTTTGACCTAAGTCCTTGCCCATCGTGAACCTGCAGGCATGAACTCACATGGCCTTCAAGACGGGGGAGCTTTCCTCCACAGACAAATCCAAACTCCCTGGGGGACCAAATTACTGGGCTGAGGGCTGTGAGGACCATAGTCTCGGGGAACATCTAGCTTAATTGGCATAACATAGTTTATAAAGAAAATGTTCTACATTCTACTTTGGTGAGTAGTGTCAGGGTCTTAAATGCTTGTAAGCAGCCATCTAAGATACTCCACTGGTCTCACCCCATCAGGAGCAAGGGAGAATGAAGAAAACCAACGACACAAGGGAAAGATTAGTCCAAAGGACTAATGGACCACGACTACAACAGCCTCCACCAGACTGAGTCCAGCAAAACTAGATGGTGCTGGCTACCACGACTGACTGCTCTGACAGGTATCACAATAGAGGGGGTCCTGGACAGAGCTGGAGAAAAATGTAGAACAAAATTCTAACTCACAAAAAAGACCAGACTTACTGGCCTGACAGAGACTGGAGAAACCCCAAAAGTATGGCCCCCGGACACCATTTTAGTTCAGTACTGAAGTCACTCTTGAGGTTCACCCTTCAGCCAAAGATTAGACAGGCCCATAAGATAAAACGAGACTAAAGGGGCACACTAGCCCAGAGGCAAGGACTAGAAAGCAGGAGGGGACAGGAAAGCTGGTAATGGGGAACCCAAGGTCAAGAAGGGAGAGTGTTGACATGTCATAGGGTTGGTAACCAATGTCAAAAACAATATGTGTACTAATTGCTTAATGAGAAGCTAGTTTGTTCTGTAAACCTTCATCTAAAGTACAATAATAATAATTTTTTAAAAAATGCGCAAAGGACTTGAACAGACATTTCTCCAAAGAAGATACACAAATGGTCAAAAAAAAAAAAAAGATGGGGAGCTTTAGTTTTCACTGCATACTTTTCATCTTGATCCTGGCATTCTCACTGGCCTGCATCAGTAGGTCTCCTATCCTGCTCTCCCAAAGCAGAGAAGGTTCTCATTCATCCATTTCCAAGGAAACTTGATTGGAGAGTTCCTTTTGTTCCTTTTCCTAACTTTTAACTATGAGAAATGTCAAACATGGACCAAAGTAGAGAGATAGTAGGATGAGCTCCTACATACCCATCACGTAGCCTCAATGACTATCATGGCCAATTGGGATCCATCTATATTCCCCCACACTATCTTCTGCCCTCCCTCCTCCCCACTACTTTGATGCAACTTCCAAATACATCCTTTCAAACTTAAAAACTGCAGTATGCATCATTAAAAGATAAAAATTCATTTTGTAAAACATAACCATAATATATTTATCACTGAAAAAAATTAATATCTAAGATAGTGTCTCAATTTCCCTAACTGTCTCTTAAATTTTTTTAAGAGTTTGCTTAAATATGGACCCAAATATCATTCATACAAGGAGCACTCAGCTGCTAACCAAAAGGCTGGCGCTTTGAACCCACCAGCTCCTCCATGGGAGAAAGATGTGGCAGTCTGCTCCTGTAAAGATTATAGCTTTGGAAACCCTATGGGGCAGTTCTACTCTGTCCTGTAGGGTTGCTATGAGTAGAAATTGACATTACAGCAACGGGTTTATCACACATTGCAATTGGTTGACAGGTATCTTAAGCATCTTTTCACTATAGGTCCTTCATCTCTCCCCAGTAATTTATCTGCTTCAAAAACTGGTTCATCTTTCCTACTGAGTTTCAAAGAATATGGATTTTGCTGATTACAGCCCCACAATGTCTTTAACATGTTTATCTGTCCTCCTATCTCCTATAAATTGGAAGTTAGGGATCTAGAGGCTTGCTGAGATTCAGGTTCAATTTTCTGACAAGGACATTGCATAAGTGGTGTTGCGTACTTTGATCAGGAGGTACATAGGACTGGTTGTCTCTCTTCTTTTCTCAAGATATTTATATCTGTAAAACTTGGCAACAGCTTAAATGTCTGATATTAGAGAAACAGTTACATAATGACAGTGCATCATTACAATGGAATTTTATGCAGTCATTACTAATCATAGTTTTTAAAGAATATTAAGTGACGTGGGGAAATGCCTATCATATGATGTTAACAGAAAAAAGCAGGAATCAGAAGTACATACAGTGTGCCATATAGCTACACATAGAAAAAAGATTGGAAGGAACTACTAATTGGAAGGAAAAACACTTATGCTAATAGAGGTAATTACTTAGGTTAAAATTATGGATGATTTATTTTCTTTCTTTATCCTTTCTATATTTTCCAATTTTTAATACTAACTTTGTTACTTTTATAATCAGAAAATTTAAAAAAATATTTTGTAAAACTCCTACTTTTGTATATGAAGTTGTGATTTTTCTAAAGTCATCCATAGGACCCACAAAATGGTACCTTCTGAGGCGAGAGCTAAACATAAAAAGCAGTTTGACCATTTAAACAAATTAGTGGTCAGTTGCTGGTTGGTCACTGGTTGTTTGATGTCTCTGAATGGACGTTTTAGTTACCAGGACCACTCTGCCAGTTACGTAGGTCTAGCAGGAGCAGACAGCAATTAATCAGAAAGGCCAACAGAACAGACCTTTGGCTTAGCGGGCCGGGCAGGTGGGCTTTGATCTCCAGAAAGCCCAGCCCCACCACCTTCAAATCAAAAGTTGTCCTCCTTCAAATCAAAATTTCTCCTTCAAATCACTGATCACAAGAACTCACACCCACAGCCACAGAGATGCGATCCCTCCGGCAGTGAGATAGTATGGGAAATTACAGGTACCTTGAGCAGAGATAGGACCAGCACAGCCCACCCAGGACAACAGGACCAGGTGACAGGTTTGCCCCAGACAGAAGAAGTAAGAATTCTGTTTCTGATCTCAATCTTCTTCTCCTTCCCGGTCTAGGTTAACCTAGAGCAATGCCCTGAATGAAGCAGGCATTAGATATTCATCTATAAGAAAAAGAGATTCGATTTTAGCATCTCTGAAGCCCCTTTCCAACTCCGACACTCTCATCTTTTCTGTGAACAGCTGTCCTCCAAAGTCCGTCGCCATTTAAGCTTTATGAAAGAGAGAGATCTTAGTTTCCCCATTCATAAGTGACTATTTAAACCTATGCCCTCACACATGCACAATCAGATTGTGGCACAGATGTCACATACACAGAGGTATGCTGTGACATCCACCTCACAACCCAAATTCTACTCACGTGCCTCAACCTCAGGGGAGCCCACACATCACTTGCGTGACCCTTCAATCAACCACTCTCTCCCAGGTCCTTTTTGCTCTCCTCAAAGTAGATTATCTGTTGCCATAGAGTCGATTCTGACTCATAGTGACCTTATAGGACAGAGGAGAACAACTGCCCCATAGGGTTTCCAAGACTGTAATTTTCAAGGAAGCAGACCGCCACATCTTTCTCCCATGAAGCAGCTTGTGGGTTCAAACCACTCACCTTTGGTTTAGCAGCCGAGAGCTTAACTACTGTGCCACCAGGGCTTCTTTAAGTAGATTATTACTCTTAAAACTTTAATAGGATTTTTCTGTTTATAAAGTTAACACAGGGTGATTACAGGTATTTGGGAAAATACAGAAAGTATAAATAAAAAAATAAAAATCACTCTTAATTCACCATTCAGAGATAACCACTGCCAATACCCTGTCGAATTTCCTTCCATTTTTCTGACAGCTATATTTACACATTTTTACATAGTTGATATCATGTGTATATAGTTTTATGTCAATTTTTACTTAATATTGTATCACGAACATTTTCCCATATCATTACAATCTTTTTGTAGATATCCTTTTATTCTTTCATCTTCTCTGTTTTTCTAAGCTGAGTAACCAATCTACCAATATTTACCGAGCTTCTACTATGTGTAAGACAGGTACTATGGAGCATTCAAAGGTATATGACCATAGCAACATTTCTATCCATGAGCAGATGAAAGACATGCTTGTACAAGCTTTCAGACAAAGGCAGATAGGAAAGAAGGAAAGAAACCGTGAGTGTATGAGGAGTGGAAGAGAGAGGATGGACAATCGTGGGGACCATATTTTCTGAGCCAAAAATTGGACCACAAGATCTGACCAAAGTGACCTTGGGTAATTCATTTAACCTCTCTGTGCCTCAGTTTCCTCATCTGTAAATTGGGGATGGTAACAGATTCTACCTCTAAATTGCCCTGGGAAATAGCTCTATGGAAGTGTTTGCTGTGATTATTTTGGGGACACAGAGATATTTCAGAAGCTGTTGCTTGTCTAAATATTTATATTTTTAGCACATTCTAATGTAGGGATTGTGGGACAAAATATTTTAAATCTGAACTGTTCTGAGAGATACAGAGTATAAGACCACTCCCACCTAGAGGAATGGGGCTGGGGACTTGGAAGAGAGATTGACAGATGATAGATGGATGGATGGATGGATAGATGGATGCACAGATAGGTAGGTAGGTAGATAGGTAGGTATGTAGATAGAGTCTTAGTTTTTTAGTGCGGCTGTAACAGAAATATCACAGGTGGGTGTCTTTAATCAACAAAAATTTACTTTCTCCCAGTTTGTTGTTGTTATTAGTTGTTGAGTTGATCCGACTCATGGTGATCCCATGTGTGCAGAGGAAAACTGCTCCCTAGGGTCTTCAAGGCTGTGACCTTTCAGAAGCAGATTGCCAGGACAGTCTTCCAAGGTGCCTCTGGGTGCGTTCAAATTATCAAACATTCAGTAAGTAGTCGAGCACTTAACCATTTGTACCACCCAGCCACCATTCTGATGGTTTAGGAGGCTAAAAGTCCAAATTCAGTGTACTAGCTCTAGGAGAAATCTCTTTCTCTCTGTCCGCTCTGGGGGAAAATCCTTGTCTCAGCTTCTCTAGTCCTGTATCCTTCAGTTCCTTGACGATCTCCATGTGGCACCTATCTTTCCTTGGTTGTGCTTGTTTCTGTGTCTAACCTGCTCTTTTTATATCTCAAAGTGATTGGGGTTATGACACACCCTACACTGATATGGCCTCATTAACATAACAAAGAAAACTCTATTCCCAAATGGGATTACACTCACAGGTATAGAGGTTAGGATTCCAACACATATTTTTTGGGGGGTGAGGGACACAATTCAATCCATGACAGATAGATAGATAGATAGACAGACAGATAGACAGATAAAGATTAGATAGACAGGAAGAGAAAGAGAGAGATTTCTTCTAGCTAATGATCAGGGAAGAATACAAGAAGAGGAGGAATTTGAAATGGGCATTAAAGTCTTCTTAAAAATCATAACCTTCTGATTTAGAAGTTCAAATAGTGAAGTAAAGGAAACTCCTTTGACATGTACCTACCAAAATGAGAACTCCAGGCCTGCCCACCACTCAGCGCGCACTCCGGCACAGCTCTCTGGAGGTGAAAAGAACAGAAAGAAAAGACAATTGAAACTTCCAAACTAATTATTTCTCTTCTTATTTTTTTAACCAAGGAGCAAACCCTGAATCAGGACGTTTATTCTAGTGCAAACCTTCTCCAACAATTTTCAGCACAATGTAACTTGACATGGGGACGTCAGCAATCCAGATAGAACACACTTTAAACAGCATTTGACTTTTTGGCTCACTGCAATAGCTCATCTCGCCCAGAGTCGATTCTCTTCATCCTTCACACGGTTTGACAGTGACCAACTTTCTCATTTAAAAAAAAAACTAATTTGAGCACCCTTTAAAAAAAAAAAAAAACACTAATGAAGGCCAGCCCTTAACTATTTGCCTAGTTGAAAGAGCACTGATGGTGAACCGAGCACCAGTTGGAGTCACAAAATTTGGGTTCAACTCTGGGCCCCTTAACGAGGAGCGGGGAAATTTCTCTAAAGGTGAAGGTGATGGATGTTGGGAATCCAAAGGAATAATCTGAGGGTTAAGAAGACCTTACAGAAAGACTGGGACTTGGGCCTATGAAGGTGCCAGGCTGGTCAGTTATTATTATTCTTGTTAGTTGCCCATGGAGTTGATTCCGACTCATAGCACCCCCATGTGGCACAAGTGATTAAGTGCTTGATGACTAGCCAACAGGTTGATAGTTCCATCCCACCCAAAGGCACCTCGGAAGACAGGCCTGGTGATTTGCTTCTGAAAGTTCATGGCCTTGAAAACTATGGAGCAGCTCTATTCTGCACACGTGGGGTCGCTGTAAGGCTGGATCAGACACTCCCCTTAATCCATCCTCCACACCACTGTTACCCCCGCCACCATCCAGAGGCTCAAGGTCACCTACAAAGGCAGCAACTAACCGGTTCACAACTGGGGCCCATTTAACCTCATCTCCAGCCACTCATGCCCGTATCTTGTAATGTTCTTCCTTCTTGCCTTTCCTCTCTCTCCACTTGAGATATCAGTTTGCTGTCCCACTCACAAAAAAGAAAAAAAAAAAAACAACCCGCTGCCATAGTGTCGGTTCCGACTCATGGTGACCCTGTAGGACAGAGTAGAACTGCCCCCATAGAGTTTCCAAGGCTGTAAATCTTTATGGAAGCAGACTGCCAGATCTTTCTCCCATGGAGTGGCTGGTGGGTTCTAACCACCAGTTAGCAGCTGAGTGCTTTTACCACTGTGCCTCCAGGGCCCCCAGCTGTCCCACTACAGCCTACAAAAGGAAGCTTTCCTGATGCCCCTGCCTGAGAGTTTCTCTTGTCCTGTCACTCCATCTGAATCTCTCTTAGGCCATTTATCTCTTTCTCATATGCTTTGAAGTTATTGAGGGGTTTGTCTTATTTTTCTTATACCTAATAACAATAATGGGGCCCTGGTGGCATAGCGGTTAAGAGCTTGGCTGCTAACCAAAAGGCTGGAAGTTCAAATCCACCAGCCGCTTCTTGGAAACCCTATGGGGCAGTTCTACCCTGTCCTATAGGGCCGCTATGAGAGGGAACCAACTTGACAGCACCTAACAACCGTAACAACAATACCTCTTATTTCTATATACTTTACAGGTTACAAAGCAATTTGGCATATATTTTATTACTTGGTCTTCACACCATCTGGGTGAAGTAGCTCCTTTTATGATTTACACAGGAGAGGTTAAGTATCGCCCTGAAATATTCTTTAAACCTTGAACCAAAATTAGCCCGAGGTCACCTTTTAGCGAAATAACAGATTGGCACACAAAATAAAGGATTTTACTTGTGAGTACAGGGCTCCATTAAAACACCATATATATGAGACCACAAGGTCAACAATTACTCTAAAGCAAAAATGAGAAGACAAGGGGGGACCAGGGAAACTAGAGTACTGGAAATGGAACAACCAGAACGTAACTAATGAGAATGTTGACACATTGTAGAAAATGTAAATAATGTCACTCAACAACTTGTATAGAAATTGTCAAATGGGAACCTAATTTGCTGTGTAAACTTAACAAAAATACAATAAAATATTATTTTTAAAAAAAAAAGGTTAATCAACTAGTCCTACATGATGATGAACCAGGGCTTTTATGCCAAGTTCTCCCCCAGTGGACTAAAAGCTCCTTGAGGGCAAGAACTCCACATTACTCATCTTCCTATCACCGTGAAACCCAACCCAGGACCTGGTTCAGAGCAGATGCTCAATAAATGTTTGTTCAATGAACTACTCTGTATGACCTTGAGCAACCCCTTTACCTCTCCACACCTCAGAGCGCTAGGCAAGATGACCTTCACAGTCCTTCCCAACTCAAAGAGTCAATGACCTCACCTCTCTGCATTCCCTTCTGACACCTGTCTGCAATGCATGTCAACACTTAACATTATTGTATGAGTTTCCTATTGCTGCTGTAACAAATTACCACAAATTTAGTGGCCTAAAACAACACAGATTTATTCTCTTATGGTTCTGAAGGTCGGAAGTCTGAAATCAGTTTCACTGGACTAAAGTCAAGGTGTCGGCAGGGCTGGTTCCTTCTGGATATTCTGAGAGAAGAATCTGTTTCCTTGCCTTTTTCAGCTTTGAGAGGCTGCCTACATTTTTTGGTTTGTGGTCTTTTTCTCTGTCGTCCAAGTGCATCACTCTAGTCTCTGCTTCCATCATCACATCGCCTTCTCCTCTCGTGTAGTCAAAACTTCCTCTGTCTTCCTCTTACAAGAACACTCTTGATCGCATTTAGGGCACACTTAGATAATGCAGATAATCTCCACATCTCAAGATACTTAGCTTAATCACATCTGTAAAGTCCCTTTTTCATATAACATAACATCCAAAGGTTCCAGGGATTAGAACCTGGGTATCTTTGGCGAGCATTATTCAGCCTATCACAATTATCATTACACCTACAATTCACCCTTGAACTGTGTATTTGCCTGTCTCTCCTGTAGACTGTGAGCAACTTGAGCGCAAGGACTGTACCTTATTTACCTCTATATTCCCAGCTTCTAACATGACGCCTCATGTATAGTAGGTCCCCAACAAAGAATTATTATACGAATAAATAATCCCATGTATGTGGAGTGCTGGTGGTGCAGTGGTTAAGAGCTTGGCGGCTAACCAAAAGTCTGCAATTCAAATCCACCAGCTGCTCCTTAGAAACCCTATGGCGTAGTTCTACTCTGTCCTACAGGGTCGCTGTGAGTTGGAATCGACTCGAGAGCCACAGGTTTGGGTTTGGGTTTTTTATGTGGACTCCTATTGCCTCTACCTTAAGGACCATCACAGCACAATATCTCATTCCAAAGAAATCTAAATCTAACTTCAAAAAAGTCTTAAAAGCCAATGCCGGTTTTTATGGAAGTTCTCTTGGAGACATAGACGAGGAGGTCACCCAGCACATTACACAACAAAGCTTCCTAAAAATGCCCTGGACACATTTCTTCCTCTCCTCCAGGCCCCTTCACTCAGTCTCCCCACTTGCCTGCCCATCCAACGGTCCAGGCGGTCAATTTGTAATTGTTTCCAGGGAAAATGTAACAGCATTGGGATTTAATTTTGGTGCTACCCACCCTCAACCATAGGGCAGGCTATCATCAGAGGGAAAAAAATAAGCACTATTTACTTCTTAAACTCTTGAATGTGTTCCTGGCTCTGTCCTACACACACTAGGGTCTGTGAGGCACCTGTGGATTAGTGCCCAGTGGTCCTGTGACCCAATTTGGGACCAGCCACGCCACACTAGAAACAACTCAAGGAGAACTACCTCCAACCAGGACCCTGAGGCTGACTCTGAGGAAGGTTCTGGCTATGGAAAAACCTGCCTGGTGGCCCATCTGACCTGGAGGCTCAGGGAAGACCAGCCTCTCCATGCCCACCAGACATCTCCACTGTGAACTCTGAGATCCACCTCGAAGGCCTTCCTTCTTCCTCTTCCCAAATTAACTCCATCAACAAAAAAGATTGGTCTGGGTGAAACTCTCAGCTATAAATTCTAGAGATGCTCTGAGCTAACCCAGCCCTTTCACATTCTCCAAGCCATGCTCCTTGACACTTTTGTGTGTGAGCAAGAGATCCCCAGTACATAATAATGACAAGGGCTCACAGTTAATGAGTGTTTCAGTGTAAAAGCTTTGTCTGCTTTACTCCATCTCATCCTCACAGCAACCCTCTGAGGTAGGTACTATTATTATCCCACATTTTACCCAGGAGGAAACCCAGTCAACAGTGAGCATAAGTGACTTGCCCAAGATCACACAGCTCATAAGTGGTGGAGTCAGAATTCAAATCCAGACAGTCTGGCACACACTTGGGCAAAACATCTCATCTTCCTGTTTACCTGCATTATGAGTTAGACTTATAAATGGCAGCTGTTCTCCACTTAGCCATGTGTTCTAACTAGGGCTTGCAGGCATCCTGCCTCATACACATAGGGCTCTGGGTCCACTTATAATTCCCTAATGTTGGACTCTTAACTCTGGCATTTTCCCATCTCCAAGGCCTGCCACTCCTGTAACCTCTGAGGACACCTCCTTGGCCCAGGGCTCCCTGTGAACTTCACTCATGGGGCCTCTGAGATGGTTTATTTCTTCTTCCTCAGTGGTTACCAGTGTCTGGTGACGGTGGGCTCAGGCTCTGGAACTTTCAGTCCTGGTTGCCAGGCCAATTCTCCCCTACCAGGAAGATTTCCACTTACTTCAGGACCAGTGTGTCCATGAAGCTGAGTCAGTAGTACCATAAGCCAAAAAAAAAAAAAAAAAAAAAATGGCAGTTGCCATGGAGTCAATTCCAACTCATAGTGACCCCATGTGTTGAAGAGTAGAACTGCACTCCATAAGGTTTTCATGGCCGTGATCTTTCAGAAGCAGATCACCCGACCCTTCTTCCAAGGCACCTCAGGGTGATTCAAACTGGCACCTTACAACTGGTAGCCAAGCACTTAACAGTTTGTGCCACTCAGGGACTTCATAATAGCACCATTGTTGTTGTTGTCGTTAGGTACTATTGAATCAGTTCCGACTCATAGCAACCTTGCGTAAAACAGAATGAAACACTGCCCCATTTTTCATCATTCTCACAATTGTTGCAGTGCTTGAGCCCATTCTTGCAGCCATTGTGTCAATCCATTTCACTGAGAGTCTTCCTCTCATTCGCTGACCCTCTACTTTACCCTCCTGATAACATGTCCAAAGTACATGAGATGAAGTCTCGCCACCCTTGCTTCTAAGGAGCATTCTGGTTGTACTTCTTCCAAGACAGATTTGCTCATTCTTCTGGCAGTCCATGGTATATTCAATATTCTTTGCCAAGCCATTACTCAAAGGTATCAATTCTTCTTCTGTCTTCCTTATTCATTGGCCAGCTTTCACATGCATATAAGGTGATTGGAAATACCATGGCTTGGGTTAGGTGCACCTTAGTCCTCAAAGTGACATCTTTGCTTTTTAACACTTTAAAGAAGTCTTTTGCAGCAGATTTGCCCAATGTAATACATCATTTGATTTTTTGACTGCTGCTTCCATGGGTGTTGATTGTGGATCCAAGTAAAATGAAATTCTCAACAACTTCTATTTTTTCCCTGTTTATCATGATGTTGCTTATTGGGCCAATTGTAAGTATTTTTGTTTTCTTTATGTTGAGATGTAATCCATACTGAAGGCTGTAGTCTTTGATCTTCATCAGTAAGTGCTTCAAGTCCTCTTCACTTTCAGCAAGCAAGGTTGTGTCAACTGCATATCACAGATTGTAATGAGTCTTCCTCCATTCCTGATGCTGTATTCCTCTTCATATAGTCTAGCGTCTAGGATTATCTGCTCAACATACAGATTAAGTAAGTATGGTCAAAGGATACAACCCTGTTGCACACCTTTCCTGATTTTCAACCACGCAGTATCCCCTTGTTCTGTTTGAACGACTGCCTCTTGGTCTATGTATAGGTTCCTCATGAGCACAATTAAGTGTTCTAGAATTCCCATTCTTCACTGTTATGGATTGAATTGTGTCCCCCAAAAATGTGTATCGATTTGTCTAGGCCATGATTCCCAGTATTGTGTGATTGTCCACCATTTTGTCACCTGATGTGATTTTCCTACGTGTTGTAAATCCTACCTCTACGATGTTAATGAGGCAGGATTAGAGGCAGGTATGTTAATGAGTCAAAACTCAATCTACAAGATTAGGTTGTATCTTGATTAAACCTCTTCTGCGATATTAAAGAAAAAAGTGAGCAGAGAGACAGGGGGACCTCCTGCTACCAAGAAAGCAGCACCGGGAGCAGAGCGTGTCCTTTGGACCCGGGTCCGAAGCTGAGAAGCTCTGAGACCGGGGAAGATTAATGACAAGGACCTTCCTTCAGAGCGGAGAGAAAAAGAAAGCCTTCCCCTGGAGATGGTGCCCTGAATTCGGACTTCTAGCCTCCTAGACTGTGAGAGAATAAATTTCTCTTTGTTAAAGCCATCCACTTGTGGCATTTCTGTTATAGCAGCATTAGGTGACTAAGACATTCACAGTGTTATCCACAATTTGCTCAAGATACAGTGGAATGCCTTTGCATGGTTAATAAAACACAGGTAAACATCTTTCTGATATTCTCCGCTTTCAGCTAAGATACATCTGACATGAGCAATGACATCCATCGTTCCACATCCTCTTCTGAATCTGGCTTGCATTTCTGGCAGTTCCCTCTCAATGGGCTGCTGCAACTGCTTTTGAAATATCTTCAGCAAAATTTTACTTGCGTGTGATATTAGTGATATTGTTCAATAATTTCCTCATTCTGTTGGATCACCTTTCTTTGGAATGGGCACAAATATGGATCCCTTCCAGTCGGTTGGCCAGGCAGCTGTCTTCCAAATTTCTTGACATAGAAATGTGAGCACCTCCAGCACTGCATCTGCTTGTTGAGACATCTCACTTGGTATGGTACCATAGAGGTTCTTAAATCCTAACTTCCAGCCTCAAACTTCACCAGGAAGTTTCTTAGATTTTGCAATCTGGAGAGTTCGCATAATCCTGTGTAAAGCAGTTCTTCATCCGGTACAACCAGTCCTGGACAGTGCATTGACCCAAAGATTAGCATTCTGATCCCAAAGTGACCTCTCGCTTGGTTACAGAAAGATCACACCTCAAGCTCAATAGCTCAGATGATAGCTCTTCTGTATTGACATTCACATTCCCTTATCTTTAAAAAAAAGTCCCCACATTGTCATTTTTAATGGTCCAATTTGTTATTATAAGAAAGCATGCTTAGAAATTCCTCTATTATTTGGCACCTGGGTTGTTTCCATTTTTTTACTTTTCTACGTAGTGTAAAACAGATTGTTCTTTTGTCCTCTTTGGTTTGCTTGCCTTTTGGGTTACTTCCTTGTAGATAAGTTTTTCTAAAGTGAAATAAATAGTCCAACATATATGAATATTTTTATGGCCTTTGGTATGTATGATCTATCGTCTGCTTAAGAGACTACACCAATTTATATTGTTATCAGCAACATGTTGCCCCACAGTTCCCGTAACATGAGGTTTACCATGTTAACTTACTTTTGCTAGTTTAATCATTCTAGAATGATAGCTTAAGTTGTTTGAAAATATTTCTCTTTATTGCTTTCAAGGCTGTATATTTTCCTACATGATACTTTTTCTTGTCCTATTCATCTCCTTTGGCAACATATAGAGTGGGATCCAGACATAAACTATATTATTTGTATCGGTTCTTTCCTTTTCTGGAAAAATCTTGGAATAATTTTGTTTTTCACATAACTTGTACTTTATAGGTTTCATTTTACATATATTCACTGTAAATTTTAGAATAATCTTCATATATTTGGAAACCCTGGTGGCACAGTGGTGAAGAGCTACAGCTGCTAACCAAAAGGTCCGCAGTTTGAATCCACCAGCTGCTCCTTGGAAACCCTGTGGGGCAGTTCTACTCTATCCTATAGGGTCACTATGAGTTGGAATTGACTCCATGGCAATGGGTTTTTTTCTTCATATATTCATATTTCTTTATCATGTCCTTAATAATAGTCTTCATTTCTTCAGTAGCCAGATATTTATGGCCCATTCAAACATGAGATAGCCATGCTATTTTTTCCCCATTTAAAAAATATAAGTGTATGTTTCACTCTAATCCATCCAAAATTTATTATTCTACATGATGTTGTTATGGATTGAATTGTGGCCCACAAAAATGTGTGTCAATCTGGGTAGGCCATGATTCCCAGTATTGTGTGATTATCCACCATTTTGTCATCTGATGCGATTTTCCTATGTTTTGTAAATCCTGCCTCTAAGATAGTAATGAGGCAGGATTAGAGGCAGTTATGTTAATGAGGCAAGACTCAATCTACAAGATTAGGTTGTGTCTTAATCTCTTTTGAGCTATAAAAGAGAGAAGCAAGCAGACAGACAAGGGGTACCTCATACTTCCAGGAAACGAGCCAGGAGAATAGCATGTCCTTTGGACCTGGGGTCCCTGCACTGAAAAGCTCCTCAGATGGGGAAGATTGATGACAAGGACCTTCCCCCAGAGCCAAAAGAGACAGAAAGCCCTTCCCTGGAGCTGGCACCCTGAGTTCAGACTTCCAGCCTCCTAGACTGTGAGAGAATAAATTTCTCTTTGTTAAAGCCATCCACTTGTGGTATTTCTGTTATAGTAGCACTAAATAACTAAGACAGATGTGATGTATTGCTCTCAGGTAATTAATTTCCTTTCTATTTTCCCATTGCCCAAACAACTAGTAAGCTCTCTGCATTGTCACGTTGCTTCTACTTTGTTGGAAATTTAGTCGTAAAATACGACAGCTATGCTAGAGGAATTTCTGCTCAATTTCATTCATTCACTCAAAAAATATTTATTGAGCATCTACTATGTGCCAGGCACTGCTCTGGGTGCTGAGGATACAGCTGTGAACAATACAAACACCCCCATGCTCATGGAGCTAACATTCTAGTGGGGTGAGATAATTTTAAACATAGACAATAGATGGATAAATAAATAACAGGTTTGGTAGGAAAGGGTGATAGAGAGCCTGAGGTGGAGGTGAAAAGTTTAAATTTTAAATGGGGCACTTAAGGAGAGCCTGCAGGAAGGAAGGGAAGCAGCATGCAAATACCTGGGGGAAAGAAAGCTCCAGACTGAAAGAAAGGGCATGTAAAAGCCTTGATGCGGAAGGTGCCTAGTGTGTTTAAGGCACAGCAAGGGACCAGGGTGGCTCTAGCAGAGTGAGTGAGGGACAGCAGTAAGAGAAGGAGTCAGGAAAGTGGGGGGTGGGGCAGATCTTGCAGGGTAACATTGTGAACTGTAAGGACATTAGGGCTTAATCAGAGTTAGATGGGAAACTTTTCGATGGTTTTGAGTGAAGGAAAGGCATGGTCTGACTTGACAACAGGGTCATTCTGGCTGGAGTGCTGAGAAAGACTGTAGGAAAGCAATGGTAGAAGCAGGCAGACCTGCTAGGGCAAGAGGCAATGGTGGCTTAGGTTAGGCCAGTGAGCGTGAAGCAGTGAGAAGCAGTAGCTTCTAGATATATTTTGAAGGTAGACTGGACAGGATTTGTGGATATCTTAGATGTAGGCAGTGAAAAAAAGAAGGCGAAGGATGACTCTGTGTGTTTTGATCAGAGCACTGAAAGGGTGGTGTTGCCATTCACTGAGATGAAGCAAACTGTGGGAGGAGCAAGTTTGGAGTCTAGAATTAGTCCTATTACATTTGAGATGTAATTAGACATCCAACTGGAAATGACCCACTAATTTTTGTTTCTTTGGGGGGACATATATTTTGTTTTTTAATAATATTTTATTGTGTTTTTGGTGAAAAGAAGACATATAGTTTTGACAAATGTGCTTTTTTAATACATTTTTAAATATTGTGAGTGTCCTAATATTTTCCTACTTTTCCCTACTATTTCATACTAAGATTGATATCAATTATTCAACTTCTATAATTGTTTTGTAAGGCCTTAAATTAGCATTCATGGAGACCTCATGTGTGTCAGAGTAGAACTGCTCCATAGGCTTTTCAATGACTGCTTTTTGGAAGTAGATCACCAGGCCTTTCTTCTGAGGCACCTCTGGGTTGACTTGAACCTCCACCCTTTCAACTAAAGTGCGTTAACCATTTTCACCACACACGGGGTCACCATGAGTCGGAGTAAACTTAAGGGCAATTTTTTTTTTCTTTTTTAAAAAAATTAGCATTGCGTTAAATCTATTAACTTTGAAAACACTGTCACATTTATTAGGTTTTGTTTTTCCAGTAAGGACTTTGTATATCTCTCCGTTTGTTCAAGTCCTCCTTTATTTTTCCCATCGTGGTTTAATAATTTTCTTGGAATAAATCTGTGGTTCAAGGAAAATCCCTAAGTAAGTTTATTTTTGGTTCAGGGTTATGAATAAAATCCTTCTCTCGTTTTAATTAGTATGCTGTATTTCACCGACAGATAGGGATGCAATTGTTTTGTGTGGGTTTCCTTGGCCCACATCTTTGCTGAATTCATTTGTTATTTCTAGCAAGTTAGGGGTTGCTTTTCTTGGAACTTTCAGATATATAATTATGTCGACTACAAAAAGTAATATTTTTGTATTCTTACATTTTTATGTTCTTCCCAAATAGCTATTACCAGCATTTCTAATACCATGTTGAAAAGAACAGCAGTAGGTGAACCTTGTACTCCTGCTTTCAAGGGGAGGAGCCCTCTCATGCATCTCCAGATTAAGTACATGGTTCTTCTCATGTAAGAATGAAAAGCTCCACGTCTTATTTCAAAGCTTCAGTAAGGAGCAAATATTAAACTTTATTTATTGTCTTTTCAATAGCTATGAAAAATATGTTTAAAATTGCTTTTTGTTTTTTCATTCATGGTGTCATATTCTCCTTTTTATTTCCTTTTAATATGAAAACTAACTAGCTAATGAAGTGCCAAGAAATCCAAATACAATTATATTTTTATTTTTCCTTTAATTTCTGTCAGCTTTTTGTATGTCTTTATTGTTATATTAAGGGAGCCCTGGTGGTACAGTGGCAAAGTGCTCGGCTGCTAACCAAAGGATCTGAAACCACCAGCTGCTCCACAGTAGAAAGATGTGGCAGTCTGCTTCCATAAAGATTACAGCCTTGGAAACCCCGCGGGGCAGTTCTACTTTGTCCTATAGGGTCGCTATGAGTAGCAATCGACTCGACAAGAACGGGTTTTATTGTTATATTATTTGGAACCCAAACCTTGAGGATTGTTAGTCTTTCATCGCTCAGTGTATCACTCATATATTTAAGACTGCAAAATCTACTTTATTTGATACCACATTCTTTGCACATTCCCAAGAGAACTGAAAATACTACCATTATTTCAGTCTCTCTCTTTTTTTAAATTCTTTTGCTTTTAATAATTTTTCTTATATGTAACGAGGATTTGTATTTATTTTGCAACCCAGTCTTTGAACCTTTTTCTCCTCGTGTGGAAGTTTATCTGCTTGGCACCTCACATAAATGATATACTTGTGTATCTTTCATCGCCCCTTATATTTATCTTCATTGCATCATTCTTGACTTTGTTTTCTTCCACTTGTTTCTGTAGAGAAACAAAAGCACCAACCTTTGTGATAATATTTTGGCAGTCTAGAATCCTTTCTGAAATTCTACTTGTTTAGATTGGACTTGACAGATATTTGAGTGCCCAGCATTATTTTTTGCCTACAGTGTCTTGTTTATGTGGGGTAATAAATCTGTGAAGTCAGTATTATTATCTTCATTTTGCAGACTTTAAGGCTCAGAGAGATGTCAATGTTTCACATCTAGTAAGCGGTAGAATCAAGGAGCCCTGGTGGTGTAGTGATTAAAGCACTCAGCTGCTAACCAAAAGGTCAGCGGTTCAAACCCACTAACTGCTCCGCAGGAGGAAGATGTGGCAGTTTGCTTATGTAAAGATTTACAGCCTTGGAAACTCTATAGGGTCAACTATGAGTCGGAATCGACTCGATGGCAACG
Source organism: Trichechus manatus latirostris (assembly GCF_000243295.1). NCBI lineage: Eukaryota > Metazoa > Chordata > Mammalia > Sirenia > Trichechidae > Trichechus > Trichechus manatus. Next base: position 1,085,364 of record NW_004444233.1, on the reverse strand, counting down.
GGTTTGGTTTTTGGTTAAGTGGTAGAATTATAATTTAAACTTTATTAAATATCATATTACTGGCTGGTTTTGCTCTGATTCATGAAACTTGCCTTTTGGTAATGCCGTAATGGATTACTTTCTCCTAAGAAGACCGAAGAATTGACGCCTTTGAATTGTGGTGTTGGCTAAGAACATCGAATACACCATGGTCTGCCAAAAGAACAAAAAAATCTGTCTTGGAAGAAGTACGACCAGAATGCTCCTTAGAAGCAAAGATGGTGAGACTACATCTCACATACTCTAGACACGTTATCAGGAGAGATCTCTCCCTGGAGAAGGACATCATGCTTGGTAAAGTAGAAGATCAGTGAAAAAGAGGAAGCCCCTCAACAAGATGGATTGACACACTGGCTGCAACAATGGGCTCAAGCATAACAATGATCATGAGGATGGCGCAGGACTTGGCAGTGTTTCGTTCTGTTCTACATGGGGTCGCTATGAGTCGGAACCTACTCCACGGCACCTAACAACAAAACAACAAGGGTTTTTCTGCTTCTTAGACTTCTTTGTCCCTGGTTGTGGTTTTTCCCTCTGTAAGATTCTGCTGATAAATAGTATCCAGACCTTCTCCTTTAGTCTTCACAAACAGAAGATGGCATCAGTCACTTGCTTATTGGCAAAGGGGAAGCTCAGATCCAAGTGTGCTCCTCTCCAATCCATGAAATGACCACCATGACAATGGATCTGTAGATGTTCTCTGGGGCCCACCAACCTCAGATGCATCTGAGAAAACTAACTGCATGCGAACAATACAGTTCTTGGGCTCTACCTCAGACTTACTGAGGAATCTGAACTATTAATAGGCCCCCCAGGTGATTCTTATGCACCCTCAAGTTTGAGAACCGTTGGCCAAGTTTGACACAGTATGTCTCTGTGTCAGTCATACCCTAGGTAACCCCAATGAGTCATGCCTTTGTGTAATCCTCTCCCCTTGAGTATGGGCAGAATCTGTGACCTGCGTCTAACCATAGGATATGGTAAAGGTGATAGGATAGTCACTTCTATGATTATATTACATTACATTACATAAGATTCTGCTTCAGAGGGCTGGAGAAAAAGATTCTCCCGCTGGCCTTTAAGAAGTAAGCTGCCATTTGTGACAGCCTGTGAAAGGGCCACGTATCCAGGAAATTTGGACGACTTCTAGAAGCTAAGAGTAGGTCCCAGATGACAGCCAGGAAGAAAATAGGGCCCTTAGTCCTACAATCACAAGGAACTGAATTATGCCATCAGGCATGTGAGCTTGGAAAAGGATCTTAAGTTCCATAAAAGAACACAGCCCCAGCCTAAACCTTGATTGCAGCCTTGTGAGACCCTGAGCAGAGGATCCAGCAAAGCTGCACCTGAAATCTTGGCCCATGAAAAACTGTGAGACCATAAATGCATGTTCTTTTAAGCCACAAAGTTGGTTGTTAATTTATACATAGCAATAGAAAACTAATACACCTCCCTTCTCAAAATCTCAAAACTCAGCTTTCTTATTATAGTATTATTTACAGACTTTGGAGAGGGGGATGTGCAAATATTTATTTTTAATTTTAAATATGTTTTTAAAAATAGGTAATACAATACCACTACACACCCATTAGAAAATTTAAAAGCCCAATAATTCCAAGTATTGGCAAGGATGTAGAACAGCTGTAATTCTCATATACTGCTGGTGAGAATGAAAAATGGTAAAATCACTTTGAGAAACTTGCATTTTTTAAGCAGTTAACACACAGCTATGATAAAATATAGGCATTCCACTCCTAGGTATGTATCTCAAAGAAATAAAAACATATTTCTGTTTAAAGGCTTGGAAACAAATGTTTATAACAGTTCTATTCACAGTATCCCAAATCTAGAAACAACTCAAATATTCATCAACAGGTAACTGGATAAACAAAACGTGGAACATCCATACAGTGGACTACTTCTCAGAAACCAGCTATTGATACACATAACAACATGGAATGAATCTCGAAATCATTATGCAGAGTGCAGAAGCCAGACACAAAAGAGCACATAATGTATGATTCCATTTACATAAAATGCAAACTAATCTCCAATGACAGAAAGCAGATCAGTGGTTGCAGGAGCTGGGACAGAGAGAGGGATAGACTACAAAGGGCATGAGGCATTTTGGAGGGGTGAGGTAAATGTTCTGTATTTTTATTGTGGTGGTTTGTGTACACAATTGTCAAAACTCATTGAATTGTGCACTTTAAATGGGTGCACTTTAACTGTATGTAAATTATTCCTCAATAAAGCTGAAAAGGGGTGGTGGTGGGGGAGTAATATATCCACCGGTACAAAACTCAAAAGATACAAAAAGTACAAAGTAAATCTAACCAGAGACATAAAAGATCTATACAAAGAAAAATACAAAACACTACTGCAAGAAACCAAGAGATCTACATAAATGGAAAAATATACCGTGCTCATGGATAGGAAGACTCAACGTTGTGAAAATGGCAATTCTACCCAGAGAGATCTACAGATATAATGCAATCCCCATCCAAATACCAACAGCATTCTTTAACAAGATGGAAAAACTAATCACCAACTTTATATGGAAAGGAAAGAGGCCCGGATAAGCAAAGTATTATTGAAGAAAAAGAACAAAAGTAGGAGGCCTCACACTACCTGATCTCAGAACCTACCATACAGCCACAGAAGTCAGAACGGCCTAGTACTGGTACAACAACAGACACATAGACCAATGGAACAGAATCAAGACCCCAGATGTAAATCTATCTACCTATAGTCAGCTGATCTTTGACAAAAGACTGAAATCCATTAAATGGGGAAAAGACAGTCTTATTTTTCCCTTTTTGTGTGTAAAATTTTTCATGAGTTTTTACGGTAGAGGTCTCATACAATATTTAAGACAGTCTTTTTAACAAATGGTGCTGGCAAAACGGGATGTCGATCTGTAAAAAAATGAAACAGGACCCATACCTCACACCACACACAAAAACTAACTCCAAACGTATCGAAGACCTAAATGTAAAACCTAAAACATTAAAGATTATAGAAGAAAAAATAGGGATAACACTAGGGGCCCTAATACATGACATAAATATAATACAAACCATAACTAACAATGCACAAACATCAGAAGATAAACTGCATAACTGGGAGCTCCTAAAAATTAAAACTTTATGCTCATCAAAAGACTTCACCAAGAGTAAAAAGAGAACCTACAAACTGGGGGAAAAAATTTGGCTAAGACATATCCAACAAGGGTCTAATCTCTAAAATCTAGACAATACTTCAGAATCTCAACAACAAAAAGACAAACAATTCAATTAAAAAATGGGCAAAGGATATGAACAGACACTTCGCCAAAGAAGACACGAAGGAGGCTAACAGATTCATAAGGAAATGCTCTTGATCATTACCCATTAGAGAAATGCAAATCAAAACTACCATGAGATACCATCTCACCCCGACAATACTGGCATTAATCAAAAAAACAGAAAATAACAAATGTTCGAGAGGTTGTGGGGAATTGGAACTCTTATGCACTGCTGGCGGGAATGTAAAATGGTACAACCACTATGGAAAATGATATAGCACTTCCTTAAAAAGCGAGATACAGAAATAACATACGATCCAGTAATCCCACACCTAGGAATATATCCTGGAGAAATAAAAAGCCATCACACAAATTAGACATATGCATACCCATGTTCACTACAGCATTATTCACAAAGCAAAAAAGATGGAAACAACCTAAGTGCCCATCAACAGATGAACGGATAAACAAATTATGGTACATACACACAGCAGAATACTATGCAACGATAAAGAACAATGATGAATCCTCGAAACATCTCACAACATGGATGAATCTGGAGGGCATCATGCTGAGTGAAATAAGTCAACCACAAAAGGACAAATATTGTATGAGACCACTATTATAAAAACCCAAGAGAAGGTTTAGCATATTTTTACACAAATAATACACACCTTTTACGTTTGTTTGCCAACTGTTGCCTGTTGCTATAAAAAAAAAAAAATAGCATAGTGGTCTTGCAAAAATACCTTGGGGAAGGAGGGCATGGTTGGCAAACCAACGTAGAAGGTGCGCATTATTTGCATAAAAATACGGTACATGCAGAAAAAAATCTCTGATGGTCACGAGGGAGGGGAGGGGTGGAGAGGGAAATCACTAACTAGATAGTGGACAAGTGTTAACTTTGGTGAAGGGAAAGACAACACACAATATAGGGGAAGTCAGAAGAACTTGACCAAGGCAAAGCCACAGAAGCTTCTTAGACACATCCAAACACCTTGAGGGACTGAGTTAGTGGGGCTGAGGGCTGGGGACCATGGTCTCAGGGGACATTTAGGTCAATTGGCATCACATAGCTCGTAAAGAAAATGCTTTACATCCTACTTTGGGGAGTAGCATCTGGGGTCTTAAAAGCTTGCCAGTGGCCATCTAAGATACGTCTATTGGTCCCATTCAGTCCAGAGCAAAGGACAATGAATAAAACCAAACACACAAGGAAAATATTAATCCAAAGGACTAATGGACCACATGAACCACAGCCTCCACCAGCCTGAGCCCAGAAGCACTAGATAATGCCCGGCTACCATCGCCGACCTCTCTGACAAGAATCACAATGGAGGCTCCCGGACATAGCAGGAGAAAAAAGTAGAACAAAACTCAAATTCACAAAAAAAGACCAGACTTACTGTTCTGACAGAGACTGAAGGAACCCCCGAGACTATGGTTTTTGGACACCCTGCTAACTCAGAACTGAAGCAGCTCCCGAAGTCCACCTTTCAGCCAAAGATCAGATATGCCTATAAATCAAACAATAACACAAGTGAGGAACATGCTTCTTGTTCAGTCAAGTATACGGGACCAAAAGGGCAACAACTGCCCAAAAGCAAAGATGAGAAAGCAGGAAGGCACAGGAAAACTGGACAAATGGACATGGGGAAGCAGACTGGAAAGGCAGAGAGTGCTGACACATTGCAGGGATTGCAACCAATGTCACAAAACAATTTGTGTATAAATTTTTCAATGAGAAACTAATTTGTGCTGTAAACTTTCACCTAAAGCACAATAAAATTTAAAAAACAATGAAGTACAAAGTAAGTCTCTGCTCCACCCCAGAGTGAACCACTCTTACCAGTTTCTTGTGTATCTTTCTAGAGATACTCTAATCCATAAATTAGTATATGCAGAGGGTGGTATATTCTCCCACCTCCAAGAAAGTGGTATACTAAAGATCTTTCTGCACCTAGCTTTTTTTTAAAAAAAAAAAAAACTAATATAAATTGAAGATCTTTACATACCAGTACATAAAAAAACTTCCTCTTCCTTCTTTTTAACGGTTACATAATTATCCATTTATGTTGTTGTTGTTAGGTGTTGTCAAGTCGGTTCCAACTCATAGCGACCCTATGCACCACAGAACAAAACACTGCCCAGTCCTGCGTCATGCTCACAATCGTTGTTATGCTTGA